>NW_006921720.1:847077-885722 GCF_000298275.1 Orycteropus afer afer
TGCTATCCCAGTTACAGTATGTGCTATCACCTGACAGTGACTATCTATTTTTGTGACTCTGAAGAAATGGCCTTCACCTCACCAATCCTACCACCAGAGTTCACTTGGGATATGTGTCCCCCACATAATCGTATCAAAATCCATATGACCTCAAAATTTTTTTTTTGCTTGAATTCAGTATGCCTTCCATTACTAAAACACAGAGTATCAATAAAAAAATTCAAAACAGAAAATAATTTGGTCATTAAATGGTTAAACCCCTTTTATTCAACTGATTGGAAGAGGCCTACTTACCTCATAAAGGATAATCTCCTTTAGTTAGATTCATTGATTGTAAATGTTAATCACATCAACAAAATACCTTTGTTGTTGTTGTTGTTGTTGTTGTTATTTGCCATCGAGTCGGCCCCGACTCATAGCAACCCCTCCTTGGGTTTCCAAGGCAGTATCACTACGGAAGTAAGAATGCCCAACCTTCCTTCCGAGGAGTGGCTGGTGGGTTTGAACCGCCAGCCTTCTGGTTAGCAGTCAAATGCCTTAGGCACTATGCTACCAGAGCTCCTACAAAATACCTTTATAGCATCTATATTTAAAAAGTTACCTCTGTGATTCATATAAATGTTAAAGTTTGAGAAGCACTGTGGTAGATTTTGTCTAGGGTTGAAGGTTTGCTGGATGACTGAAATAATGTGGTAAGAGGGGCAAAGAAGTAAAATGACTATTAGCTCCAAAACTATCATATGCTATAACAAATTTGATGATTGATTTTCTGCTCCCAAACATACGGAAAGATAAAACTTCTCACCACCTTGAGGCTAGGTGTCCCTATGTTACTGTTGTTGTTGTTGTTAGGTGCTGTCAAGTCATTTCCAACTCATAGCGACCCCATGCACAGCAGAACGAAACACTGCCCAATCCTTTGCAAGCTCTATGATCCCTGCTATACTTGAGCCCATCATCGCAGCCACTGTGTCAATCCATCTTGTTGAAGGCCTCCCCCTCTTTCGTCGACCCTCCACCCTACCAAGCATGACATCCTTCTCCAGAGAATGGTCCCTTCTGACAACATGACCAAAGTAGGTAAGACAGTCTGGCCATTCTTGCTTCCAAGGAGCATTTCGGGTACACTTCCTCCAGGACAGATCTGTTAGTTCTTTTAGTAAACCATGGTACTTTCAGCATTCTTCGCCAGCACCACAGCTCAAAAGCATCAATTTTCCTTCAGTCTTCCTTATTCATTGTCCAGCTCTCACATGCATATGAGGCAATTGGAAATATCATGGCTTGTGTCAGGTGCACCTTAGTCCTCAAGGAGACATCCTTGCTCCTCAGCACCTGAAACAGTTCCTTCACGGTTGACCTTCCCAGTGCTACATGTCCTCTAATGTCCTGACTGCTGCTTCCATTGCCATCCATTGTAGAACCAAGCAACGTGAATTCCTTGACAACCTCAATCTTCTCTCCACTTATTGTGATGCTGCTCATTGGTCCAGTTGTGAGGATTTTTGTTTTCTTTATATTGAGACGTAATCCATACTGCAGACTGTATTCTTCAACCTTCCTCAGTAAGTGCCTCAAGTCATCCTCACTTTCAGCAAGCAAAGTTGTATCGTCTGCATACAGGTTGTTAATGATTCTTCCTCCAATCCTGATGCCACATTTTTCTTCATATAGTCCAGCTTCTCTGATTATTTGCTCAGCATATAGATTGAATAAGTATGGGGAAAGGATACAACCCTGATGCACTCCCTTCTTGATTTTAAACCATGTAGTGTCCGCTTGTTCCATTCAAACGACAGCCTCCTGGTCAAGGTACAGGTTCCTCATGAGTAAAATCAAATGTTCGGGAATTACCATTCTTCTCAATGTTATCCATAATTTGTCATGATCCACACAATCAAATGCCTTTGCATAGTGAATAAAACACAAGTAAACACCTTTCTGTTATTCTTTGCCTTGAGCCAAGATCCATCTGACAACAGCTATGAAAGCCCTTGTTCCACGTCCTCTTCTGAATCCAGCTTGCACCTCTGGAAGTTCTCTGTCAATATACAGCTGCAAACTTTTTTGAATTATCCTCAGTAAGATCTTACTTGTGTGTGATATTAATGATATTTTCTGTAATTTCCACATCCTGTGGGATCACCTTTCTTTGGAATGGGTACAAATATGGATTTAGTAACATCTATATTACTAGATGTGACCAAATAGTTGTTGTATCACTTCCAGGCTTGAGATTGTCAATGCCAGTTCATGATCTTTTGTCCTCCATCATCCCCAATCCTTGAATGTTTATAAAGAACGGAAGAATTTTCCTGCTAACCTGGGATGCATATGTAGTGTGACTGTGAAATTAACCTTTGTTAATTTGTTAACAAATGTTATATATATAAAATATAACATATTTGTTGTTATATGCCGTCAAGTCAGACCCAACTCATGGCGACCCCTCCTTGGGTTTCCGAGGCGGTATCACTACGGAAGTAGATTGTCCAACCTTCCTTCAGTGGAGTGGCTGGTGGGTTTGAACCACCAGCTTTTTGGTTAGCAGTTAAGTGCGTTAAGCACTACGCTACCAGAGCTCCCATGTTGTTCTTGTTGTTATGTGCTGTCGAGTCAGACCCGACTCATAGTGACCCCTCCTTGGGTTTCTAAGGAAGTATCACTATGGAAATAGATTGCCCAATCTTCCTTTCAAGGAGTGGCTGGTGGGTTTGAATCACCAGCCTTCTGGTTAGCAGTCAAGTGCCTTAGGCACTATGTTACCAGAGCCTTTTGTTATTTTTAGGCACTGAGATTTTGGTGATGTTTTCCTCACCTCACCTATTCTGACTGTTGCAATATCCCTAGAACTAGAAAAATCAAGTAATGACAATACAATTGGGAAAGCTTTAGAGAAATACTCAATTACTTGGTGCTCTGAGGAGACCTGGTGGTACAATGGTTAAAGCACTTAGCTGCTAAATAAAAGGTCAGTGGTTTGAATCCACCAGCTATGCCATGGGAGAAAGATGTGGCAATCTGCTTCCACAAAGTCAACTTGACAACAGTGGGTTTGGTTTTGGTTAGTTCTGTGCCTGCCATTGGGTAGGTTCTTGGAAGTTTGAGTCTCACTCTGTATCCACCATACTGCTTTCCACTCATGGTATGTGCATCAGCTCAGATTCAATCCCCTGGCTCAGAATATAAAAAGAAATTCTATATTTGCTTGATTTTAGGAAAAGAAAAATCACTTACCTATGCCCTTTGCTCAGGAATTGTATGTTTCATGAATTCTAGCCATGAACTACAAAATGAGTTATTCCTTAGTCCTGCTGTGCAGGCAAACTTACTGTGTTCTCATTTTTATTTAGGAAATTTCTGTGCTTTATAGTGAAATGTGTACAGTAGGTACCTGACTTTATTTTCTTGATCAGTGTAGGCAAGTTTTTTCTTGTGACAAAATCTTTCAGTCCACAAATTTATTGCATCCTCTCTCTCCCTTCAGAGATACCTGACACAGGAAACCAGGGTACCCAGTTCCCTTATGGACACATATTTAAGACACAATCTTGGGTGCTTTACTACACATAAGTGATTGCCCAGGGGAATTCTGGATTAAAATTTCCTTATCAAATTATCTTTCAATAAGAATTGTCTTTTCAAATTTTAATCCTTTGTTCTTAACTCTAAGATCAACTCAAATTATTTGTATCAAATATAAGGAAAATTAAGAACTATTCATTCTAGAACAAAGAGTGTGCTTTATTTGCCATGGAGAACTATCTCTGTCTTTCTGAAGACAGTAGGCAAATCTGTAAATAATTTAATACCATCATCCAGTGAATAGCTTTGGCATTAGAAAATGACAGAATTACCAACTAAAGTTAAAGATTATTGCTTTATGAAAAGAAGTTCCTTGTATAACTATCTTTTAATTGAAGCCATTTAAAACTGTGAAAATCTTTAATATACATTACAGATGGACTGTAGGAGTTGATGCTGAAAATAATATATAAATATATGATGCTGAAAGTGTGTCATGTGCATAAAGCAAGTATGATAAATCTTTTTTTTAGGATTTACACAATAGAGGCAACTGTGACTGGCAGTAGGAGGCATTAAGTGAAAATAATAAGTTTATTTTAGAAATACACCTACTGTGTATATCATGACCCTCACCACCTCCCTATATAAAAAGAACAAAGAGGCTTAATCCAAAACAATAAAAAGTAAATTAATTTTGGAACCCAGTTTTGTTTTTTGTTTTGTTGCCTTTCAACTGTTGATCTTGTCAATAAGTATTAAATATGAATGACACAGAAATTTTTAAGATTTCACTTTTGTGGGAAAAAAGTGTTCACAGAGTATTTTAGTATGCTCAGGCATAATCACTGATAATTATAATTCCAAAAGGAAATATTAAAATATTAACACCTTTCTGAACCTTATTTAATGAGTAAATTAAGAGAATTGTAAAATAGCCCAAGAAAATAGAATCCTTAATATATAACAGGCTTTTTCCCCCTTCATTTGAATAAAACTATCCACAAAATCTTTTATAAACCTTGGTAAATGCTTTTAGAACATTTAAATATTATATTGCAAGATAATGACTGCTAGTCAAATAACTGGCAATAATACCACAAAGGTCTTGCAAGTCACTTCACGTCTCTTGCTTCTTGTATTGTTTCTTCATATGAAAAATATTTAATATTTTCTTAAAACAAACATGCTTGACTTCCAGCAAGATGGCACAATAGGCAGACAAACAGCTAGACTCAACAACAAAGATATGAGAAATTAATTAAAACAGAAGATACAGAAGATAATCCTGGAACCCTGAGCTTTGAAGGGAAGTATAAAGAAGTGGATGAAATACTGACTAGTAGAAGAAACTGAATGAAAATAGAAATAAAGAGAAAAACAGAGCTGTGGACTGTTAACTGGCCTGGCAGAATGGCCATTTTGAATCTTTACAGGCAGTGCTCTGATCTAGGCAACAACCTGGTAATGAGCTAAGGACAGCACTAGCAACCATACTGGTGGCTGGTAACCAGAAAGTAACCATGCCCACATGACTCATCCACATCTGTACCTCCTGCAGCCCCATTCATTGGATGAGGGCCACCACCTGCTTCTGCACCAACTGACCAATGATAGATGGCAGCCAATACCAGCCAAATGCTGCATCAACTGCTCTACATGAGCAGATAACAGATAACTGTGAACACATTCTCATCCTCTATCCCACCCACCATGAGATAGGTGGTGAGTGCCTAAGTACTGCCAAACTAGCAAATAAAGTAGTACACCAGCCCCATATGTTTGCTCAGATATATCAAAACACAATAAAACAGACAAACAAAAAAGAGACAGGGGAATAAAGCACACCAACATACAATCACCAGTAAATATAAATATGATAACATCATAATGTCTCACAGATAACTGACAATCCCAATTCACACAAAGAAGCAAGTTAAAGTAGTACAAATATGAGAATACAGAGTGAGAAAACCTCTCTGAGGAGGAAGTGACATTGGAACTATCTGATAAAGGGTTCAAATAGTTATACTTAAGTACCTTCAACAGATTGACAGACAGATTTAAGAAAAAACTGACAAAACTGAAAACACTGAAAAAATTAAGAAAAACACAGACAAAATTTTAGGAAAACAATATAAGAACAACCTGACAAACTAAATTAAAAGCTAGAAACTATACAAAAACAGCAATTAGAAACCCAGAAGATTAATATTAAGATTTCAGAAATAGATAACACATTGAAAGGGCAAAGGAGTAGAACTGAATCAATGAAAGACAGTATTAGTGAAATTGAGGACAAATCCCTCAATACTGCTTTAAAGGAACAGTCATAAATAAAAGAATAACAACAACAGCAACGAAGCAGAAAGCCTAAAGTTTATACATGACACTATTAAACACTCAACTCACGTCAAGTCAGATCTGACTCATAGCGACCCCTTCTTGGGTTTCTGAGGTGATATCACTGTGGAAGTATATTGCCCAACCTTCCTTCTGAGGAGTGGCTAGTGGGTTTGAAGCACCAGCCTTCTGGTTAGCAGTCAAATGCCTTAGGCACTACACCACCAGAGCTCCTGACACTATCAAAAGGAATAACTTATGTATGATCAGAATACCAGAACAGGAAAAGACAAAACCACAGAGAAAATTGTCGTAGATATATATGGGAAGGAAGTTTCTCTACTATGAAGAAAGCTGAGAAGATATGCATTCACAAAGTTCAACAAACCCAAACAAGATAGACACCAAAAGAAAATCACCAAGACATATCATAATCAAACTTCCCAATATCAAAGACAAAGGAAGAAACTGAAAGCAGCATGGGAAAAATGAAAAGTTACCTAGAAAGGGCAACCAATAAGATTAAGCTCTGGTTTCTTGGCAGAAACCATGTAGGTGAGAAGGCAATGGGATATATATTATTATACTCTGGGAGAAAATAATGACAACCAATAATTATATATCTGGCAAAATTTTCCCTCAAATATGATGGCAGAATTAGGGCATTTCTAGAAAAACAGAAATTAAAGGTATTTGTAAAAAGCAGAGCAACCTTACAAGAGAGGCTAAAGGTAGTCCTTCAGACATAGAACCCAAAACATCAGACAACAACCTGTGATTAACACACATGACAAAATAACCCAGAAATGAACCCATATATTGAAGACTGAAAACAGGGAACCAGAGATATCAATTTATAAATGAGGACAACTACAAAGCAAAATGAGGGAATAGTGTAGTAACAAAACTTCCAAATGGAAAGGAAGTCAAGGTGATTTCAAGATAGACCAAACTGTTTTAAACTTGAGAAGAAAATAATAAATCACAGGATAACCTCAAAAAAAGTCAGTAAACCTTCTCATCAAAATTAAAAAGAGAAAGGCACAAATATTTAGCAACTAGCTAAAACAATAGCAAAGAAAGAAATGATTAAAAAATTCATAAACAAAATGAGCTCAGCACAGATAACTATATGGAACAAAGAAATTAGCAACACCATAAAAAAATGACAGCAATAAATTCATACTTGTTGACAACTACATGGAATGTAAATGGATTAAATGTACCAATCAAGAAATAGAGAGTTGCAGAATGGATTAAAAAAAAACATGACCCACCACTATGCTGCCTACAGGAGACACCCTTTAGACATAAAGACAACAATAGGCTAAAAATCACAGGTGGGAAAAATATGTTAAGCAAGTGGCAATGAAAAAAGAGCAAGAATGGCAATGCTAATTTCAGATAAAATAGACTTTGAGACAAAAACCACCATGAAGACAAAGAAGGACATATAATGAGCAAAGTAGCAATCAAGCAAAAGGACAAAACCATAATATATTTTTACACACCCAATGAAAGAATCCCAAATTGCATAAAACAAATTTTAAAAGAATTGAAAAGAGAAGTAACTCTCCAGTAATAGTCAAAATAAAAATAAAAATCCACTGTCATCAAGTCAATTCTGATTCATAACAATCCCCCTAGATTTTCCAACCCTGTAGAGAAGCAGAGCACCTCATTTTGTTTCCCTATGGAGTGGAAGTGGGTTCAAACCACAGATCTCTTGATTAGCAGCTTAATGCCTTAATCACAGCACCACCACAGCTCTGTACAGTAATGATAGGAGACTTTAGTACACCACTTTCAGTGAAGGATAGAGTAGAAAAAACACAATAAAGACACAGAAGAACAAAATAATACAATTCACCGACTTGACCTTAGACATATGCAGACCTAAATGTAAAACCCAAAACCATAAAGTTCATCAAAGATAAAATAGGAGCAAACTTGGGGTCCTAATTTATGGCAGAAATAAAGTATCAAACATAACCAAAAACACACAAACAGTAGAAGATAAACAGATGACTGGGACCTTCTAAAAATTAAATTCTTATGCACATCAAAAGACTTCTCCAAAAGAATGAAAAAAAGAATCTACAGATTGGGAAAAAAAACATTTGACAACAACATATCTGACAAGGGAATTATCTCTAAAATTTATAGAAAACTTAAACACCTCAACATCAAAAGAAAACAATCCAATTTTAAAAATAGGCAGAGGACATCTATCAGGCTTACTGGTCTGTTACAGACTGGTGAATCCATTGAGACTGTGGCCCCTAGTTATCCTTCATGCCTGGAATTAAGCTATCTCCAATGGCTTTAAATTCAACCAAAGACACTTCACCGAAGACCATATTCAGGCAACCAACAAGTACAGAAAGAAATTCTCATGATTAGAAGACATTCACAGACATTAGAGAGATGCAAATCAAAACAATAATGAGCTATCATCTCACCCAGCAGTAATAGCAAAGTTCAACAAGACAGAAAACAACAAATGCTATCTAGGGTGTGGAAAGGTTGGAACTTTTATACACGCTGGTGGAGCTATGAAATGTTACAACCTGTAAGGAAAATGCTATGGTGCTTCCTTAAAGAGGTGGAAATAGAAATACCATTTGGTCCAGCAATCCCACTACTAGGTAGATATCATAAGGAAGTGAGAGCTGGGACAGGAATAGATAAATGCACACCCATGTTCATCACAACACTATTCATAATAGCAAATAGATTGCAACAACATTAGTGTTTATCAATGGATGAATGATAGTTAAGCTGTGGTACATATGTACAATAAAACACTATGCAACATTAAAGAATGATGAAGAATCCATGAAGCACCTCATAATGTGAATGAACTTGGAAGCTATTGTGCTGAATGAAATAGGTCAATTAGAAGGACAAATATTGTATGCGTCCACTATTACAAAAAGTCAAGGAAAGGTTTATATGTGGAAGGAAACTTTCTTTGTTGGTTACCAAGGAGAGGAGGGAAGGGAAAATTGCTAGCTACATAGAAGACACATATTGATGTTGGTGAAGGGAAAGGTAATAGACCAAAAGCAAATGCCCAGCACAGTAATGCTAAGGAAAGGAAGACTCAAGAGGTACAGACAACAAAGGTAAATATTTTTACATGCACAATAATGCCTTATCAGTAATAACAAACATTAATCTATGGGTGGATTTTGTTCTTGTTGTTATGTGCCATCAAGTCGGACCTGACTCATTGCGACCTCTCCTTGGGTTTCTGAGGCAGTATCACTACAGAAGTAGATTGCCCCATCTTCCTTCTGAGGAGTGGCTGGTGGGTTGATGCAGAAGTAAATAGTCAAGATGATCAGATATGTGTAGACCAAAGGGATTATACCCATGACCAAATACAAGTTTGGCAGATAATATTTCTATATAGGTATTTGTATGTGCTATAAAAATGTCCATATTATAATAAGGATAAAGATATGGTGATTTCTTAACCACACCAAACACTTTGAGAGAGAAAGTCTCTGGGGCTTGCTACCATCATTGCAGGAGACATCAAGCTCAGTTTGCATACTACACAATGTACTACAGAAAAACATTCTACAACCTACTTTGGTGAGTGATGAATGGGATATTAAAATTTGCAAGTGGCCATCTAAGGTGCAACTATTCGTCTCTACTCATCCAGAGCAAAGAAAAATGAAGAAAGTGAAAGATTCATGGAAGCAATGGGTCCAAAGGACTAATGCACCACACAAATTTCAGCCTACATGACCCTGAGACCACAACTAGATGGTGCCCAGCTACCAATGCCAACCACTTGGAAAGCGATCAAAATTGAAGATCCTGCATAGAGTGAGAGAAAAATTTGAGACACAACTCAAAATTGAACCAACTACTAGGCTATTGGTCTGATAGAGACTGGTGAAGCCACTGAGACTGTGGCCCCTAGTCACTTCATGCCTGGAATTAAGTTGTCTCCTATGGCTCTAAGTTCAACCAAACAATAGATAGGACTACAACGTGAACCATATTGAATGATGCAGAAAGCATCAAAAGAATACAGAGTCACTGTTCCAAAAAGAACTGGTCAATGTTTGTCCATTTCAGGAGGTGGCATATGATCAAGAACCTATGATACTGAAGGAAGAGGTTGAAGGAATTGGTGAGAAACAAGGCTTTAGGAATTGGAGGAATAACCATTGACATATTTCAACAAATGGATGCCACTCTGGAGGCACTTATGCATCTAGGCTAAGAAATTTGGAAGACAGCTACCTGGCCAATGGATTAGAAGAGGTCTACATTTGTAGCAATTCCAAAGAAAGGTGATTCCACAGAATGTGGAAATTATCAAACAATATCATTAATATCACACACAAGTAAAATCTTGCTGAAGATAATTAAAAATGATTGCAGAGTATATTGACAGGGAACTTCCAGAAATGCAAGCTGGATTCAGAAGAGTTAGTGGAATAAGGGATATCATTGCTGATGTCAGATGGATTTTGGCTGAAAGCAAAGACTAACAGAAAGATACTTACTTGTGTTTTATTGACTATGCAAACAGATTTGACGGTGTGGATCATAACAAATTAGGGATAATATTAAGAAGAATGGGAATTTCAGAACACTTAATTGTGCTCAGGAGGAACTTGTACATGGACCAGGAGGCTATTGTGTGAACAGAACAAAAGAATATTGCATGATTTAGAATCAGGATGGAAGTATGTCAGGGTTGTATCCTTTCACTGTAGTTAATCAATCTGTATGCTGAGCAAATAATCTGAGAAACTAGATTGTTCATATATGAAGAAGAACATGACATCAGGATGGGAGGAAGACTTGTTAACAACCTGTGATATGCAGACAACACAGCTTTGCTTGCTGAAAGTGAAGATGACTTGAAGCACTTACTGATGAAGATTAAAGACTGCAGTCTGCAGTGTGGATTACACCTGAATATAAAGAAAATGAAAATCCTCAGAACTGGACTAATAAGCAGCATCACAATAATGGAGAAAAGATTGAAGTTGCCAGATTTCATATAACTTGCTTCCACAATCAGGACCAATGGAAGCAGCAGTTAAGACATCAGATGACTTATAGTATTGGGCAAATTTGCTGCAAAAGACCTCTTTCAAGTGCTGAAGAGCAAAGATGTCTCTCTGAAGACTAAGGTGTGCCTAACTCAAGTTGTGGTGTTTTCAATTGTCTCAATTACATGTGAAGGCTGGAAAATGAATAAGGAAGATCAAAGAGGAGTTGATGCTTTTGAGTTATAGTGCTGACAAAGAATACTGAAAGTACTATGGACTGTGAGAAGAACCAGCAAATCTGTCCTGGCAGAAGTACAGCTGGAGTGCTTCTTGAAAGTGAGAATGACCAGACTTCGTCTCACCTACTTTGGTCATGTTGTCAGAAGGGACCATTCCCTGCAGAAGGATGCCATGCTTGGTAAAGTGGAGAGTCAGCAAAAAGAGAAAACCCCTCAATGAGATGGATTGACAGTGGCTGCAGCAATGGGCTGAGGTATTGCAAGTATTGTGAGGCTGGAACAGGACAGAGCAGTGTTTTGTTCTGTTGTACAAACAGTTGCTATGAGTCAGATCATAGCAAGCTGAACCACCACTTGTCTGTCAGTTGTACTGTGGGGGCTTGTGTGTTGTTATGAGGCTGGAGGCTATGCCACGAGTATTTCAAATACCAGCAAGCTCACCCATGGTGGACAGGTTTTAGCAGAGCTTGCAGAAGAAGAATTGAAAGAAAGAAGGGCCCATCCACTTCTCAAAGAATTAGCCAGTGAAACACTGTCTGGTATTTTCCTGGAAAACTTTATAAATAGGCCTGAAATAATGTCCAATATAGTGCTAGAAGATGAGCCCGCAGGTTGGAAGTCATTCAAAATATGACTGCCTCTTCAAAATAGTGTTGACCTTAATGATGTGTATGAAGTAAAGCTTTGGGTACCTCCATTTGATGATGTGGCATGACTCAAAATAGGAAGAAACAGCTGCAAATATCCATTAATAATTGGAGGATGGAATGCACAAAGTTTTCATCTAGGAAAATTGGAAGTTGTCAAAGATGAAATGGAAGATGTAGAGATTGATATCCTATGGATTAGTGAGCTGAAAGGGACTGGTTTGGGCCAGTTTGAATCAGACAAGCATATGATCTACTACACCAGAATGACAAATTGAAGAGGAATGGTGTGGTATTCATAGTCACAAAGAATGTTCCAAGATCTATCCTTAAATACAATGCTGTCAGTGATAAGATAATATCCATATATCTATAAGGAAGACCAGTTAATACTACTATTATTTAAATTTATGCAACAACCACCAAAACCAAAGACAAGGAAGTTAAAGACTTTACCAATATCTGCAGTCTGAAATTGACCAAACATGTAGTCAAGATGTGTTGACCATTACTGGTGATTGGAATGCAAAGTAGGAAACAAAGAAGAATCACCAGTAGTTGGAAAATATGGCTTTGGTGATAGAAATGACTCTGGAGATTGCATGGTCAAATTTTGTAAGAACAATGACTTATTCATTGCAAATACCTTTTCTCAACAACATAAATGGTGGCTATATACATGGACTTCACCAGATGGAGTACCCAGGAAACAGATCGATTGCATCTGTGGAATGAGGCAATGGAGGAGCTTCATATCTCCAGCCAAAACACAGCCAGGAGCTGACTGTGGGACAAATCATCAGCTATTCATATGCAAGTTCAAGTTGAAACTGAAGACAATTAAAACAAGTCCACAGGAGCCAAAATATGACCTTGATTATATCCCACCTGAATTTGTTGCTGTTGTTCTTAGGTGCCATTGAGTCATTTCCGACTCATAGCAACCCCATGCACAGCTGAATGAAACAATGCCCGATCCTACGCCAGCTCCACCATCCCTGCTATACTGGAGCCCATCATCACAGCCACTGTGTCAATCCATCTCATTGAAGGCCTCCCCCTCTTTCGTTGACCCTCCACCCTGCCAAGCATGACATCCTTCTCCAAGGAATGTTCGCTTCTGAAAACATGACCAAAATAGGTGAGAAAAAGTCTGGTCATTCTTGTTTCCAAGGAGCATTTTGGGTGCACTTCCTCCAGGACAGATCTGTTAGTTCTTTTAGCAGTCCATGGTACTTTCAGCATTCTTCGCTAGCACCACAACTCAAAAGCATCAACTCTTCTTCGGTCTTCCTTATTCATTGTGCAGTTCTCACATGCATATGAGGAGATTAGAAATATCATGGTTTGTGTCAGGTGCACCTTAGTCCTCAAGGGGACAACCTTGCTCCTCAGCACTTGAAACAGTTCCTTCATGGTTGACTTTCCCAATGCTACACGTCGTCTAATGTCCTGACTGCTGTTTCCATTGGCATCGACTGTAGAACTAAGCAACGTGAATTCCACCTGAATTTAGAGACTATATAAAGAGTAGATTTGATCAATGAATCAAATGAAGATCAATGACCAAAAAAAAAGAGAAATTGTGGGATGATATCAAGAATATTATACATTAAGAAAGCAAAAAATCCTTAAGAAGACAGTAAAGGAAGGAAAAACCAAAATGGATGTCAGAAGAGACTCTGAAACTTGATCTTGAATGGAAAGTAGCTAAAGCAAATGGAAGAAATGACAAGATAAAAGAGCTGAACAGAAGATTTAAAAGGCAGCTCTAGAAGACAAAGTCAATTATTATAATGAAATGTTCAAAGACCTGGAATTATATTAGAAAGCCAAAAGGGATGATCACGCTTATATTTCTCAAGCTGAATGAGCTAAAGAAAAAATTCAAGCCTCAAATTGCAATACTGAAAGATTCTATGGGTAGAATATTGAATGATGTAGGAAACATCAGAAGAAGATGGAAGGAATACACAGAATCACTGTACAAAAAAGAATTGGTCGATGTTCAGTCATTTTAGGAGGTAACATATGATCAAGAACCTATTGTATTTAAGGAAGAAGTCCAACCTGCACAGAAATAATTAGCAAAAAGCAAGACTCCAGGAACTGACAGAATACCAATTGAGATGTTTCAACAAATGGATGCCGTGCTGGAGACTCTTCTCATCTAGGCTAAGAACTTTGGAAGACAGCTACCTGGTCAACTGACTGGAAAAGATCTGTATTTTTACCCATTCTAGAGAAAAGTGATCCCACAGAATGTGGAAATTATCGAACAACATCACATGCAAATAAAACCTTGCCGAAGATAACTCAAAAATGGTTGCAGCAGTTTATTGACAGGGAACTTCCAAAAATGCAAGCTGGATTCAGAAGAGGGTGTGGAATGAGAGATATCATTGCTGATGTCAGATGGATATTGGGTAAAAGCAAAAAATACCAGATAAATGTTTATTAGTGTTTAATTGACTATGTAAAAGCATCTCATTGTTCATATCATAACAAATTATGGATAGCATTGAGAAGAATGGAAATTCCAGAACACTTAATTGCGTTCAAGAGGAACCTGTACATAGACCAGGAGGCCATCATTTGAACTGAGCAAGGGCATACTGTATGGTTTAAAATCAGGAAAGGAAAGTGTCAGGGTTGTATCCTTTCATTATATTTATTCAATCTGCATGCTAAGTAAATACTGAAAAGCTGGACTATGTGGAAAAGAATGCGGCATCAGGATTGGAGGAAGACTCATTAACAACTTGTGATATGCAGATGACACAACTTTGCTTGCTGAAAGTGAAGGTGACTTGAAGCACTTACTGATGAAGATTAAAGATTATAGTCTGCAGTATAGATTACACCTGAACATAA
This sequence comes from Orycteropus afer afer, assembly GCF_000298275.1. Classification (NCBI taxonomy): domain Eukaryota; kingdom Metazoa; phylum Chordata; class Mammalia; order Tubulidentata; family Orycteropodidae; genus Orycteropus; species Orycteropus afer. Next base: position 861,733 of record NW_006921720.1, read on the forward strand.
AGAAAACAAAAATCCTCACAACTGGGCCAATAAGCAGCATCATGATGAATGAAGAAAAAGATTGAAGTTGTCAAATATTTCATATTGGTTCCAGAACCAACACCAGTGGAAGCAGCAGTCAAGAAATCAGAAAACATATTTCACTGGGCAAATCTGCTGTAAAAGACCTTCTTAAAGTGCTGAAGAGCAAAGATGTCTCTTTGAAGACTAAGGCGCACCTAACCCAAGTTGTGATATTTTCAATGCTTCATATCCATGTGAAAGGTGGACAGTGAACAAGGGAGACTGAAGGAGAGTTGATGCTTTTGAATTACAATGTTGAGAAAGAATGCTGAAAGTGTCATGGACTGCCAGAAAAACTAACAGATCTGTCCAGGAAGAAGTGCAGCCAGAAAGCTCCTTGGAAGCAAGAATGACCAGGAGACTTCCAGTAAGATGGAGGAATAGGCAGACAAGGGACACAGACCCTCTTCAACAAATAAAAGTAAAACCAATTGACAGAGATACAGAAGATAATCTTGGAACCCTGAGCTTTGAAAGGAATGATACAGAAGTGGATTAGGCATCAACTAGTGGAAAAGCTTGAATGAAAGCAGTGAACATGGAGATGGATGGAGCTCCAGACTGTCAGCTACTCTGACAGGACCAACAGCCTGAACATTTTCAAGTGGTACTGGATTTGGAGGGAATAGCCATTTTGAATGTTTATAAATGGCAGCCATTTTGGATAGTTAAGGTGACTGAGGGCACAGCCATTTTGAATGTTTACAAGCGGTGGCCATTTTGGATATTTAAAGTGACTGAGGACACAGCTATTTTGAATCTTTACAACTGGCCACTATTTTGGATTTTAAGGTGACAGCGTTCTCATTCAGATTCCAAGGATCTAAGAGTAGGTTCTGCTTGCCAAGATTGGCAGGGACATACAAAAGACTGACAACAGGAAAGGAGACAGGTGGTGAGTGTATAAGTGCTGTCAATTAGTGAATAGAGGAGCACAGCACAGAACCCTGCTTTCATAGGTAATATACAAACAAAACAAAAAAAATTAAAATTGTAGGCAAGTCACTCCAACATACAATCACCAATTAAATATAAACACAGAAACGTCACAATGCCTTAGAGACAACAAAGCATCACAGTCCACACAAAGAAGCAGGAAAAACAAGGGACCACAATACAGACCTAAAACACATCCCTGAGGAAGACGCAGCATTAGAACTCCCTGATAAGAAATTCAAAAGAATTATATTTAGGTATCTCCAAAGGATTGAGAGACAGATCAAGGAAAACACAGAAAAAACCCTAGAAGAATTTTGGAAGAAAATACAAGAACAAAATGACAAAATAAATGAAAAATTAGAAATGATTCAAAATCTACAGATAGAAATCCAGAAGTTTAATAGTAAATTCTCAGAAATACATAACAAATTGAAAGGGCAAAGGAGTAGAATTGATGCAATGGAAGACAGAATTAATAAGACTGAAGACAAATACCTGAATACTTCTTTGGAAAGGGCTCAATCAGAAAAAAGATCAAAACAAAATGAAGAAAGCCTACAGTTCATGTGGGATACTATCAAAAGGAAGAACCTACATGTCATTGGAATTCCAGAATGGGAAGAGAAAAATAAAACCACAGAGAAAATTGTCTAATATTTGTTGGAAGAGAATTTCCCTGATATGATGAAAGATGAGAATATATCCATTTAGGAAATCCAATGAACCCCAAACAGGATAGACACCAAAAGAAAATCACCAAGACATATCATCATCAAACTCACCAAAACCAAAGACAAAGAAAGAATCCTGAGAGCAGCACAGGAAAAACGAAAAGTTACCTACAAGGGGCAACCAGTAAGACCAAGCTTGGATTTCTTGGCAGAAACCATGCAGACAAGAAGACAATGGGACAGTATATATATATATATATATATATATATATATATAAAACACTGAAAGAGAAAAATTTCCAACCAAGGATTATGTACCCAGCAAAATGGTCCCTCAAATATGATGGTGAGATTAGGACATTTCCAGATAAGCAGAAACTGAGGGAATTTGTTAAAACCAGACCAACCCTACAAGAGATGCTAAAGGGAGTCCTTTGGACAGAGAAGCAACAACAGACAACAACAACTGACCATTAACACACATGACGATATAACCCGGAAACCAACCCAGCTATGGAAGTATCCAAAGTAAATAAGCCTACAAGATTGTAAGCAGGGAACCAGAGACATCAATTGACAAAGGAGAACAACTAAAATCCAAAAAGAGGTAAAAACCTGTGTTGTTACAGAACTTCTAGATGGTAGGGAAGTCAAGAACACTACAAGAGAATGGACTGTTCTAAACTTGGGAAGAAAACTATAAATCACAGGGTAACCTCAAAGAAAAATGATAAACCTTCTCATCAAAATATAAAAGAGGATGAGCACAAATATTTAACAAATACTAAAACAATAGCAATAAAGGAAGCAATAACACGATTCATAAACAAAACAAGCTCAACATAGAAAATTAAATGGAACAAAGAAATTGACACCACGAGAAAGCACATAACAAAAACGACAGCAACAAATTCATGTTTGCTGATAATTACATATTTGGCAAGAGACATATCTCTAAGATTTGTAGAAAACTCCAACGCCTCAACACCAAAGGAATTAACAATCCAATTGAAAAATGGGCAGAAGACATGAATAGACACTTCATTCAGGATATTCAGGTGGCCAGCTAATATAAGAAGAGATGCTTACAATCATTGACCATCAGAAAGATACAAATCAAAACAATCAGATACCATCTCACCCCAGCACTGATGGCAAGGTTCAACGAGACAGAAAATAACAAATGCTGGTGGGGATGTGGAGAGCTTGGGACTCTCATACATTGCTCTTGGGACTGTGAATACAACCACTGTGGAAAGCAATATGGTGATTCCTTAGAAAGCTGGAATTGGAGATACCATTTGACCCAGCAATCCTATTACTAGGTATATATCCTAGAGAGGTGAGAGCCAGGACAGGAGTAGATATATGTACACTCATGTTCATCGCAGCACTATTTACAATAGAAAAAAGATGGAAACACCCTACGTGCCCATCAGCAGAAGAGTATATGATCAAACTATGATACACACACATAATAGAATGCTATCCAGCACTAAAGAATAACATAGAGTTTGCAAAACACTGCATAATATGGATGAACTTGGAGGATTTTATGCTGAGTGAAATAAGTCATTCACAGAAGGACAAATACAGTATTAGTTCGTTGTTGTGGAGGGACAAGGAAAGGTTTATATAAGGAAGGAAACTTTCATTGTTGGTTGCCAGGAGTGGGAATGGAGAGGAGGGAACAAGTGCAAAAAAAAAAAAAAAATGCATTGACCCATGTCACTTTAGTTTTGTATATTTCACTGTACATAAATTATGTTGTTGTTGTTACGTGCCGTTGAGTCAGACCCGACTCATACCGACCCTTCCTTGGGTTTCCGAGGCAGTATCACTATGGAAGTAGATTGCCTCATCTTCCTTCTGAGGAGTGGCTGGTGGGTTTGAACTGCCAGCCTTCTGGTTAGCAGTCAAGTGCCTTATTTCAATAAAATGCATTAAAAAAAAAAAAATGACCAGACTTCGTCTCGCATTCTTCGGTCATGCTGTCAGAAGGGACCATTCCCTGGAGAAGAATATCATGCTTGGTAATGTGGAGGGTTAGCGATAAAGGGGAACAAGACGGATTGTCACAGTGGTTGCAACAATGGCCTCAGATATAGCAAGGATTGTGAGGCCTATGCAGGACCAGGCAGTTTTTTTTCTGTTGTACATGGGGTCACTATGAGTTGGAGCCAACTCGATGGCTCCTAACAACCACAACAAGCCTTTACTCTATCTGTGAAATGTAGATAATTTAGATAGTACACAAGGGATTGTTTTAAAACTCAAATGGGGTAACCATGTAAAACTCTTAATCCAATGCTTGTCATATAATCCCAAAACCCACTACCATTGAGTCAGTTCTGACTCACAGAGACCATACTGGACAGAGCAGAACTGTGCCATAGTGTTTCCAAGGCTGTAAACTATTATGGAAGCAGACTGCCTCACCTTTCTCCAGTGGAGAAGCTGATGAGTTCAAACAAGAGACCTTTTAGTTAACAACCTAATGCTTTAAGCACAGTGCCACCAGAACTCCTTTGGCATATGATAGGCACTTAATACCTATTGTTGGGAACTCTGGTAGCATAGTGGCTAAGGCACTTGACTGCTAACCAGAAGGCTAGCAGTTCAAACCCACCAGCCACTCCTCGAAAGGAAGGTTGGGCAATCCTACTTTCATAGTGATACTACCTCGGAAACCCAAGGAGGGGTTGCTATGAGTCAGGACTGACTCGACGGCACATAACAAACAAACAAACCTATTGTTATTGTTAATATTGTTGTTATTTGTAAAGGTTGCAATTTTATACCTATAACTGCTAATGTCTAAAATTTTGGAAATTATTTGCCTATTACATTCATTGGATATCTTTTAAAAGATAATTCTCTGAGATTGTATAAAAGTTCTCCAGTTATTACATATTTCTTTATTTTGGTTAATCATGAACTGTTATGTGTTTATCTTGTTACCTTTTGAGGATTATAGTCAGAAGAAAAAATATATATTTCTGTGGTTTTGATTCAATTTAGCAACCACTTTGAGCAGCTATCTACTGTATATCAGACAATATACTAGAGATTGCAAAGGAAGCAAAAATGAGTAAAAAGCACAAGCTCTTTAGGAGTTTATAGTCTAGTAGAATGGATGAGATAGAAAAAAGACCACAAACACTATAATAATACAAGATACAGGAAGATTACTTCTGTGATGTTTGCAAGTAGAGATCAAATCATGATTGCAGTTATCTGCAAAGAATTCATGTAGGAAAAAAGAAAGATAACAATTTAACAAAAGGGCTTTGGGAGAGAATTTAAATTTACACAATACCATGATACAAGTTGCAATGACATAAATCCATGGGGTTTCCTTCAGAAATTGTGACGATTTCAGTCTGGTTGGTGTTAGGGTATTTCCCGCAGTAGTAAATCAGTAGGGTGGACCAAGCTGTCACCTAATAGATCATACTGACTGTCAGAGGAACTGCAGCAAAAATAAGTGTTCAAATATTGCTATGCACAAGTGATAAACAGGGAGATACTTTGGTACCAGAAATGGAGGAAAAAATCACAGCCAGAGCTCTAAGAAAAAGCAGCCTGTAGGAGTTGCAGATCAAATGTATGCCTTAGGTGTTGGTGCCTGAGATTCTTAAATATAAAATGGTCTGGAATCATCAAACTGCCTATGGTCTCCCTAAAGAAATATACTCAAAACTAATCTCTACCAACTCTTTCACAAGCTGGGGACTTTATTCTTCCCTCCCTCCAGCCCCCAAAATAAATGTGACTGAATACAAGTTTGAAATAAATATAAATACCTTGAGACAAAATACCATGAGAGAGAATCAGCAAATGCAGCAATCAGAATGATCAGCATCACAAAAAGTAAGAACAACAGAAAATATCCAATTATAAAATAGTTTTTGAAAATAATGTAAGAGATGGAGAAAAGAAAAGGAAGCACAATAAAAAAAATGGAAGTACAAAAAACATTAATTGGAACTTTTATAATTGAAAAATATTGAAATTAATGAATAGAACCATTAGCCAATTAGAAACAGTTGGAGAAATAATTATTGATCTGGAAGTTAGGTCTGGAAAAAGAATACTCAGAAGTCAAAATAGATAAATAAATGAAGACTATAACATACATATAAAATGAAGACTAAAATAAGACAGCCTAGCATACATTTAATAGGATTTCCAGAATTAGACTATGAAGATATTGAGTGAGAGGCAGCATTCTAGGAGTTAGTACATGGGAATTTTCCAAAGTTGAAAACATAAGATATTCAAATTATAAAACAGTTCCCAAGACCCAAGCAAAATAAATAAAAGTAAAAGTATCTAAACTTAATGATTAAGTTTAGGACAAAAAGAAATATCTGCAAAGGCACCACAAATGAAAGATTGATAATCTGTGAAAATAATGGCTATTTGATTAACAGATAACTTTGCAACAGCATTAAAAAAGGCATAACATTCACATTTTGAAATTCCTAAGGAGAAAATAAGGAAAAAAAACATTGTTATTTAAAAAAACAATCAAAGTGAGTGTAACTTAAAAAAAGTTAGTTAAAATTGAAATAGCCATTCATAGACCCTTACTAAAATAATCACTAGAAAATTATGGGGGAGGGAGGAAAATACACCCAGGAAGAAGGAGTAGAATGATAGAATCATTTTTTAAAAAGCAATAGTGAATAAAGAAATTGGTTACACACATTACTAGTTTAAAAACAATAATAATAATAGTAAGGACAATTTAACGAATTAAAAACAAGATAGATTAAAATACTAAATAGTAATAAAGATGGAAGAGTTGAAATAACCATCAACGGAATAGAAATAGTGGTCAAGTATGATTGTGGTGGATAAAGTGAAGTAGTGAGACCAAATATTGGAGTCATAAATTGGAGCCATAATTGAAGGATCTTATAAGTCATCAGACTATTGAGGTGATTTTTTATTTTATAAGAAATTGGAGGGATTTTTGTGATGATTTTTAGTTTGTTTGTTTTTGAAACAGATTCAGAAATGTAAAAGATAGTAGAGTTTGGCACAGAGGAAGACTCACCGAAATGGTAGGAGACTATTATAATGAGCAAGATGAACAAACCAGGATCCATCTCATGCCCATACGTGAAAAGACTAGCTATAAGAAACATTACTGAGCCAGTAGTTACATGAGCTGAAAATAGAATGGGAAGAAGTGGGAAAAACATTTACTGAATATTAGCTATGTTCTAAATTTCCTACCCAGTGCTTTAATCTTGTTTAAGGTTGTTATTAATAATAACAAACGTGCTATTTGCTTATTTTCACAGATGAATATTGTGGTAGTTTGTGTGTCAACTTGGCTGGGCCTGGTTGAGTGGCTGGGCAGCTGATTGTAGTATACTTCATGATGAGAGTAGTAACTAACTCCAAAATCTACTGTGAGCAGCTGAGTAGCTGCCCTAGGGATGTGGTCTGCTTCCTGTATATAAGGAGAAGCCTTGGTGCATGGTCTCTAGCTGATGGCACGCTTGAATCCTGCCTGTAGCTGAGTTGTTGTTCAGCAGCCTGCCATGCTTTGCCAGTCTTGGAACTTTTAATGGATTTGAATTAATGGCCTACCATGTGGTTTGGGTAGCTCTGGTAGAATAGTGCCAGAAGGATGGCGGTTCAAACCCACCAGCCACTCCTCGGAAGGAAGGTTGGGCAATCTACTTCCATAGTGATACTGCCTTGGGAACCCAAAGAGGGGTCACTATGAGTCAGGTCCGACTCGATGGCACACAACAATGTGGTTTGGTAATAGCGGGACTGTGCCTTTTTATTTGTCAACCTTGGGCTTGTTAGCCTCAGCAGCTAGTAGCTGCCTGAGTGAAGAGATGCCTCTAACTTCAGTGGGCTGGAAGCAAGAGGCAGAGCTGAAGCCCAAGGTCAAGGGGCTTTCACCCAGTCCCTAGAGTCTGGCACTTTAAACTCAGACTTAAATCCACCAATTTGTAAGAATAACTCCTATTTGTTAAAACCATCTCACTTGTGGTATATTTCTTGTCAGAGTGGCACTAGGTAACCAGAACAAATACAATGATCCTAGGAGAGAAGTGATAATTTATACAGTGGTCCTATGTAGTAAGCAGTAAAACCCACAATTTAAACACAGGTTTTATGACTCCAGCTGTTCTTTAAACTTAATATACTAGCAAGAGTTCCAGAGAGAATGCTTAGTAAATAATGAACAGATTTAATGTGCAGTTTACATAGCTGTGGGGGTCAAAACCAGATTTCATACTTCCATCACCCATGTTTTTGAAGAGAAACAAAGCAATAGTTGAAAGAAAGTATAAGTATGGGAAATTGGTATTTAAATAAGATAAATGATATCAGGCTAAATTTTTGAAAGGGGGCAAAATTGATGAAGGGATTAGATTAAAAATCATAAAATAAGGGGCTCCCCCCATGCAAGGCAAAGGAAAAGACTAGGAGGAGCCCAAAAGAAAAATAAATAAAAGAAGGGGGCTGCCAAGTGGTACAAACACCAGTTAAGGAGCTCAGCTGCTAGCCAGAGGGTTGTTGGTTTGGTGTGGAGCTGAGGCCCGAGTCCTAATAGCCTCCAGGGAAATCTTTAACCAGAAGCCTTTAGTATGGAGATTAATGCGTCCCATGCCTCAGAACTTTTTATCAGAGATCTGCCTGGCCCCAAAAAATCTCTCGCTCACCTTTGAAGCCAGGGGATTCCAACCTGCCCTCCAACACCCAAACCCCTGCCCTAAAACCCAATTATCTACTCCACCCTATATTTTTTCCTATAAAATTGTGATAGTAAAAGAGCACGAGGTCTTTTGCTCAAACCACTGAATTGGTGAGAGCAGGGACCCTAACTCGAGCTAGCAAATAAACTCTTCTTGCACTTGCATTGTCGTGTGTTGGCAAATTCCTCACGCCGAACAACTCCTTCATAACCTGGGCTCAACACTGGCACATTGGAAGAAAGGTCACTTCTCAAAAAGCTCAGCTAATGAAAACCCTTAGGAACAATTCTTCTCTAACACAAATGGAGTTGCCATGAGTTGGAATAGACTCATTGGTAACTGTTTTTTATCTTAAAGAAGGAGGACACTCCTTTCATGGAGATAAAAATATAGGAGAGCTGAAGTGCAAGTAAAGGACAGTTTGAAATGGAGAAAAAGTAAAGTGAACAAACCTGATTTGGGCTTAATTACTTCATAATCCACAGAAGAGACAAGAGCCTTTGAGACAACACATGGATTTGCCATTCTAGATAAAGGTAGCCAAATGGTAGATATGAGGCAAGGAAATAACTTTTCACAGTGTTTGTATTGCAGAAAGATGATCAGTGGAAATTGTCTTTCATCTAATTATATCATGGATGGAACTATGTCTTATCCAAACACTCTGTATCCCCTTTGTAGATGCTAGTAATAGTCTACACCAGTGTGTAAAAACATTACAATGTATCTGCTGTGGGTGCTTTCTTTTGACATACCAGGAAAGATGCTAATTAGTACCAGTTGTCTGGGCCAATATTATTATCTGGCACCTGTTTGCTAAAAGCTGGACTGAGAACAGCTCATTCCGCATAAGCCTGCTAAGCAGCTGTCAGATGGCAATGATGTTAATTTACTACTAACTCTGGCCAGATTTGGTGCTGACCCAGCAGTAAAGGACTGGCTTTCCTGTTTCTGATCAGTTGAGCCATCCATCCAGTGCCTTCTGTACCTATTGCTGGTACAAAAAGAAAAAAATGTCCACATCTTTATTCCTCAGGATTCAAGACAGTGTTGTGGGGCTTTTATTGGAGAAGAAGGATAATTTAGATTTGTATAAGTTAGATCTCTCAAAGATATTGGTAAGGGTGGCCAAAATAATTAAAAAGGTCTGATTTGAAGCCATCAGATGTTGGTTTCCTTAGCAAGCAAGGTAAATCATGGCTGCATTCTATTTCCTATGGGGTAACAATTTAAGTCTTCTTCAGTTGTGAGTGTTACAGATGTGATATTCGTCACTGGCAAAAAATAACTAGAGACTGAATTTTAGCTTTTTTTTTTTTTTTTTTAAATATTAGACCCTATTAATTTCATTTCTCTTCAAAACTTTCTTCATATTCCACCTACTCAACCAGGTAATTTCTAGCTCAGAAGCTACACTGTCTAAGGCAGATTGTTTATTTATCTCATACTATTTAATGCAAGTCCCTAGATGATGTAAACAGTTACTGTGCTGAGCTGCTAACCAAAAGATTGGTGGTTCAAGTCCACTGAGAAGTGCCCTGGTTGCCAGGAGTCAGAATCAACTCTTTAGCAACTGGTGGTATGTCCTACTTGTGTTTGCTATGGACTGTACTGTGAGTGAGTTAACACAGCTTTCAAGTGTGCCTGACTATCCTAGGATCTAATGAGAGCATAGCAGGAAGTTGACTCATTCATTCATTTAATTAATTAATTAATCCAATGTATTGATTTATTTCTCTAGATGCCAAGAATATAATAGTAAGCAAAATAGGCTAAGCCCCCTATTTTATAAAGGTTTTATTCTAATGGGGAGCCAGAAAAATGAATAAGCCAAGAGGTAGATGGCACAATGTCTGGTCAGGTTAAGCATGATGAAGTAGGGTAAGATGACTGATAATGGCAAGAGTACATTTCATTGTTTTCATTATCATTTGGGTGAAAGTTTACAGAGCAAATTAGTTTTCCATTCAGTAACCCATACATATTGTTTTGTGAAATTTACTGTAATCCCCACATTGTAACATTCTTCCCACTTCCTCCCTGTGCTCACCCCTTTCCTTTCTTTTTCCTTCCCATCCCCTCCCACTTTCCTAGCTCTATCTCTGTGCAAATGCTGTCCCCTTGATCTCATATGCTTGATTGTTCTAATGAGTGCATGCCCACCCACCTGGTATCACTGTTCACCCTATGGGCCAGTATGTCATTTGGCTGACAGTTCAGTTGAGTTCCTAGCTTGAAGGATCCCTAACAGCCATAGTCTAGAGGGTTCTACCAGTCTTAATTAGACCAGTAAGCCTGGTATTTTGTTATGATTTTGAGTTTAGTTCCATATACTTGCTCACTCTATCTGAGACCTCTTATTATGTGATCCCTTTCAGAGTGGTCACCATTGGTAGCTTGGCACCATCTAGTTATTACGGTGTCAGAACTGTGGAGGTCGGGGTTCACATGTTCCATTGGTCTAGTGGACTAATTGTTTCCTGGTGTCTTTGATTTTCTTAACCCTTCTTTGCTCTGGATGGAGAAGTCACCTTAGATGGCACTCACAAGCTTTTAAGACCCCAGTTGCTACTCACAAAAGTAGGATATAGAACATTGTCTTTATGGACTGTTATACCAATGGATCTTAGTATACCCTAAGACTATGGTTCTGAGCTTGCATACCCAGAAACTCATTCCTTCAAGGTGTTTGGTTGTAACAAAGACATTTTCATAACTTTGTTCACTTAATGTTTTACTACATCAATGGATATATTTGAACATATGTAAATAAAGTTAAGTAAGCCTTCTCAGAGGGAGATGACTATTTAGGTAAAAACCTCAAACATGTGAATCTCTTTTCAAAGACTACTGTACTCTAAAAGAAAAGTAAGGTAAAGATCCTAAGAGAAGCATGCACTTAATATTATCGAAAAACAGCAGAAAGAATAGAGTGACTAATGCAACAATGCAACACACTGCTATCCAGTCAGATCCAACTCATAACAACCCTTCCTTGGGTTTCTGAGGTGGTATCACTACGGAAGTGGATTGCTCAACCTTCCTTCCAAGGAGTGGCTTGTGGGTTTGAACTGCCAGCCTTCTGGTTAGCAGTCAAATGCCTTGGGCACTATGCTACCAGAGCTCCCAACAGAGTAACTAGAGCACTAGTCAGTGAGGAGGAGAGTGTTATAAGCTTCTAAAAACTAGAGCATGTAGGGCACAAAGAAAGTAGGAAGGCAAGAAGTGTTCAAAATAAGGTGGTGTGGAGTTGATTTTAATTCAGGGCAGCCCTTTGTGCTTCAAAATAGAACTGTGCTCCATGGAGTTTTCAGTGGCTGATTTTTTCAGAAATAGATCACTTCACCTTTCTTCCAAGGAGCCTCTGGGTGGACTCAAAGTGCCAAATGTTTAGTTATCGGTCATGGGTGTTAACTATTTGTACTACCCAGAGACTCCCATCTATGCGGTAGCTTGTGCTATTTATTTTAGGCTTATATGAGTTTATTTAGGAGTTCTGGTAGCATAGTGCCTAAGGCACTTGACTGCTAACCAGAAGGCTGGCGGTTCAAACCCACCAGCCACTCCTCAGAAGGCAGATGGGGCAATCTACTTCCGTAGTGATTGATACTGCCTCGGAAACCCAAGGAGGGGTCGCTATGAGTCGGGTCCAACTCGACGGCACATAACAACAAACAATAACAACAGCATGAGTTTATTTGGAGTAATAAAATGATGTTTAAAACTTGCATGTTTTTCAAATCTTAGAGGAGAAGTGGTAAACTGAGTCTCCAATGGGTTAAAATTACAAAGCTAATAAATTGCAAAATTTAAATTCAAACCCTGGTATCACTGGCTTCAAAACCTATTTCTTTTTTTCTTTTCTTTTTTTTTTTTTTTTTAGCAAAGGTGTCATTAAAATATAACCCATTATAACTGAATTAAGGAGCTCTGTTGGTGTAGTGCCTAAAGCATTTAACTACTAACCAGAAGGTTGGTGGTTCAAACCCTCCAGCCACTCTGTGGAAGGAAGACTGGGCAATCTACTTCCATAATTTACTGTCTTGGAAACTCAAAGGTGGTTGCTATGAGTCAGAATTGACTCAATGGCAGTGAGTTGGTATTTCTTTCTTTCCTTTTTTTTTTTTTTTTTCTTTGACAACTGAATTTTCTCCAACAAACATTAACTTGTGCTGTATTCAAAGGCTATAAATAGGCATGTAACTTACCATAAAAATGAGAGATACTATTGGGGCAGAATGATACATAAGCAAATGATTATAATTCATTGTCATAATAGCCAAGTACGTAAGAGATAATACGGAAATGAAATTAACTCTGTTTAGATATTTAGAAGAATCAGGATCAAATCTGAGTGGTTTATAAATTTAAAAAGTAGTGAAAGGAAAGAGGATGGAATATCCAGTGCAAAAACACAGAGGCATGGAGCATGAGTCAAAAAGAAAAGTGCAAATAGTTATCAGTATCTTAGAAGCAGAGATGAATAATGCATCCTGGTATACATTATCATGGCAAACCAGATGGATTCTCCTCTGATTGTCAGATGTCCTTTCTGGTTGGCCAGTTCTGTGGCTGTGTCTTGATTAAATACGGTTATGTCCCTTCTGCTTAGAGAGAAATAGAAAAGGACAGTGAGACTAAAGAGATAGGCAAAGGCTAGATCATTGATGCCATGCCAGTAGTTTCAACTTTACTCAATGGCTGATGGCTGCTAGTGAGAGAGAACAGGGAAAGAAATGAAACAAGAAAATGGGAAGAAATAAACTACCTAAATATGGCTTTTTAGCATAAAACAATGAAAATGGAGTATGTCTTGGGAGATTTTTATTTTACCAAAATACTTGAAAATAGAGTGTTTAGAGATTATAGAAATGTTTAACTGTTGTAAAATATCTGGTGTCAAAATTACATGTTAGTTATGGGAAGATGTATATTAACTTTTAGTAAACACACAAAACTGTAATAGATCATTAATTTCTCTTTATCCACTTTAACCTTACCATTGTTCCACATTATAATAAGACAATTTTCTTTCCTTGACGTAAGGTAAGCACATATGAAAATTGACAGCAGATTTTATTGGCCATCAAACTAATTTAAGTCTTCCAACTTAAACTGAACTGGAACCGATGCATAGTGACCCCTCCCTGGGTTTCCAAGGCATTATAACTACACAAGTAGATTGCCCAGTCTTCCTCCCAAGGAGTGGCTGGTTGGTTTGAACTGCCAGCCTTCTGGTTAGCAGTCAAATGCCTTAGGCACTACATCACCAGTTCTCCCTTAGTTGTTCTACTGCAAGAAGACTTAGCTGAGAGTTTTATTTATTTATTTTAAAATATAACTAAAGTAATCTTTTTTCAGTCATGCCATAGTAGTCTCTAAAATTTAGACACCTTTTCTTAAGCTAAAATTGTTCTTGTGACATTTTTTTGTTGCTATATAAAAATGTGTTTACACTAAGAAGTAAGGCAAAAAGCTTGTTAATAAAAATAGAAGTATTTATCATTTCTCATCTTTGATCACACCTTGTTCATCATATGCAAAAGTATTTTTATATTTACTTCAATTAGAAACCTAAATTAATACTCATTTTCCCCAATGTGCTGAATTGTGGATTCTGAGAACTAGAACTGGCAAGTCAGTTAAACCTGCCAAACTATATACACTCAGTTTCTTACATCTGGGATGTTTATCCATCTGAGTGTGGGATACACACAATTTATGATTCTGAAATGCTCCCAAGTGTTACAAGACTATTTTAGAGTTGACTGAGTAACTTTTAATACATTTGCTTGATCAAGACATGTAGAGAAACAATAATGAAGATTCTGATGTTTTTTCTGTTCTTTTGATCATCACAGATTAAAGAACACCTTGCTAAGGGGCAGCGAATGCTAGCAGGTGATGGAATGTCCCAGGTGACCAAGACATTGTTGGATTTAACTCAGAGGAAAAATTTCTATGCAGGCGATCTTCTGATATCCGTGGAAATCCTCAGAAATGTGACAGACACGTTTAAAAGGGCAAGTTACATCCCTGCATCTGATGGTGTCCAGGTAAGGGAGACAATCATAGGAAGGACAAGACTAGAGAAGAAGCAATCAATATTTGGCCCCAAGAAGTCAGTGCACCCACCTTGGGGGCATCCTAGACTAAAGGCAGAGAGCACTCATTCTTGCCAGGGAGACATCCAGTTTGTGCTTAGTGTGAGCTCTGGAAATAATCTCAAGTCCTTTAGTCATTGCCCACGTCAGTGTCTGCAACCATAAAATGCAGATAATACATCTCCAGGAGATATTGAGTGAGAATATGGGACACATGAAGTGCTTTGAACCCTTAGATAAAAGGTGCTGTAGCAAATTCAAGGTATCCTGGATGTTTTAGTCTCACATTTACTATCACTATCTTGCCATAGGAGATTATTAAAAGTACATTAAGCATAATGAAAGGACATTAACTATAACATGCAAAGAAGACATAATTTAAGCTTTGTTTGGAGATTCTGCTGTTAGAAGGAGGAATGCCTTATTTAATTTTGTGGAAACTTTGCCTTAAAATATCAGGCAAATAAAATATTGCTCTGAATAAGAAAACAGAAAATTCAGTAACTCCCCACAGCATATTCTTCTTGTCAAGGAAGACTTTTAGCATAACATTATTTATTTCCATAATAAAATTTAAGTACTCACCCTATTTGGGTATTGCTTTTGCCATTACAACAAGCTCATTGAGTGGCAAACAAAGCAGCATATTTAATGCAACTGCAGTTTGCTTTTCAGTTTAACCCGTTTTGTGCTGTAGGCTAAAATGTATTCCTGCCTAGAATGCTGAGTTGGTTTCTGTATTTCCAGCCTAATGTTCTTCCTGTATCTCTATATAAACTTCATTAAAATAGAGGTTTGGCAAAACTCCCAGAGCAGGTAGCTTTCTTTCAGCCTACTCTTCATTTGGGAGTTTCATTTACATTTCCCTTAAAGAATGTAAGTTCTTGTTCTTCTTGTTCTTCCTCTTCCCCTCCTCCTCCTTCTTCCTCTTCTTCTACTTCTTTTCTCCTCTTCCACCTCCTCCTCCTTCTTCCTCCTTGTCCTCTTCCTTCTTCTCCTCCTTCTTGGATGACTTACTCATGAAGATCAAATAATACAAGGAGGAGAAGGAAGGGGAGGAGGAGGAGGAAGAGGAGGTCTTCTGTATTCCTGGTTATATATGGGAATAGAATGTGTGCCATGAGGTTTTCAATGGCTGATTTTTCAGAAGTATATCACTAGGCATGTCTTCTTAGGCACCCATGGATAGACTTCTTTTGTCAGCTTTTCACTTAGTAGATGAGCATGTTAACCATTTCCACCATTTAGGGACTCTGTGTATGTTATACATACATTTTTTGTCTTTATTACATGATAATAAACTCCAGTTGTAACCTTAGTTATCATTCCTTTTATCTTATGTAAACTCCAGACCTCTATTTCCAAGGGCTCTGAGCATTTCTGATTAGCTATCACCTCAGGTTTAATGTGACATAAACTCATCTCAAGTTTCAAGTTCTCTTGCATTTATATTTCTCTTTGTAGAATTACCAGTCCCTGGGATAGAACCTAGAACATAGAGAATGTCATTTAGACTTTTCCCTTCTTTCCTATTGGTCAGCCTAAACAACACCTCTTCCTTCCATTCTTTCCTCTCTTTCCCCACTGCTGTTATACTAATTGATTCAATATTTATCTCAATCTACATTATTTCCTTGGACTCTTTCCCTTTATTTTCTTTCCTATCTTTATCTCAAACCTCATCCGTCTTACCCAGTGAGGTCCTATTCATTGTCCTAATGCAAAGTTGTCCTGAAATGGAGGTTCAACCATTCAGGATGTGGTATAGGATCAAGAACTGATTTTGAAGGAAGAAGTCCAAGCTGCACTGAAGGAACTGGTGAAAAACAAGACTCCAGGAATTGACAAAATACCCATTATTGAGATGTTTCAATAAACACGTGCAGCATTGGAGGTGCTCACTCATTTTTTATTTACTATCATTCCAACAAATTTGGAAGATAATAACCTGGCCAAACAACTGGAAGAGATCGACATTTGTGCCCAATCCAAGGGAAGGTGATCCAACAGAATGAGGAAATTATTGAACAATATCATTAATATAACACTCAAACTTTTGCTGAAGATAATTCAAAAATGGTTGTAGCAGTAGATTCATAGGCAACTGCCAAATTTAGAAGAGGACATGGAATGTAGAATATCATTGTTGTCAGATGGATCTTGGCTGGAAGCAAAAAATACCATAAAGATGTTTACCTCTGTTTTATTGATTATGCAGAGTGGATCATAACAAATTATGAATAACATTTCAAAGAATGGGAATTTGAGAACACTTAATTGTGCTCATGAGAAACCTACACATAGACCAAGAGGCAGTCATTTGAATAGAACAAGGGGATACTGCATGGTTTAAAATCAGGAATGGTGTGTGTCAGGATAGTATCCTTTCACCATACTTATTCAGTCTGTGTGCTGAGCAAATAATCTGAGAAGAAGCATAAAGCATTAATATTGGAGGAAGACTCAAGAACAACCCGTGATATGCAGATGACACAAATTCATCTTGCTTGCTTAAAGAGAAGATGACTTGAAGCACTTACTGGTGAAGCTCAAATAATAGTGCCTTCACTATGTATTGCCCCTCTACATAAAGAAAACAAAAGTCCTCACAACTGAACCAATAAGCAGCATTACAATAAATGTAGAACAGGTTGAAGTTGTCAGGGATTTCATTTTACTTAGTTCCACAATTAACACCCATGGAAGCAGTGGTGAAGAAATCAGACATCATATTGCACTGGGCAAATATGCTGTAAAAAGGCCTCTTTAAAGTGTTAAAGAGCAAAGATATCACTTTGAAGACTACCTCTCTAGTTGTATGCATGAATTTGTCTTCCTTTCACAGATGATACACAAGCCAAATTAACTACTCCCTGACTCCTGAATGCCCCATATATTATCGGTTTTGTGTCTTTGGTCCGTTTGTGCTTTCACCCTAGCTTGGCCCATCCAGTTTTCTAAAGTAATCTCAGTCCTCTGGACCTCTAAATTCCAATAGCACTTCTCTGATACATTTCTTTGTATCTTGTATTATTAACACTTGTAAGTTCATAAAATGGAAGAAATTTTCCTGACCCATTTTTGTATCCTGGCCCAACTGCAAGCCACTCCCCCAAACAAGATTTAGCACAGAACCTTGACTATAGAGTGTTCAATAAGTTTTCCATGAATTAATTAATTAACAACAAAATAGGCATGTACATACCATTGAGATTTTTCCTCCCTTCTCACTGGGAAATAATGAGCAAAGATTAAAGAAATGTTAACTAAAAATATACAGGGAAAGTATATTCCTTTGAATATGTTGTGCTGTTGTTGTTATGTGCCGTGGAGTTGGACCTGACTCATATCGACCCCTCCCTGGGTTTCTGAGGCAGTATCACCAAGGAAGTAGATTGCCCAACCTTCCTTCTGAGGTTCCTTCCGAGAGGTGGCTAGTGGGTCCTTTAAATATAGTCATGTGTAAAACATTTTATATAAAGTGTCTTGTAATGCTGGAAATACTGTATTGAATGAAAGATTCATTTGATACATTGATAAGGAGATAAAATAACCACGATCTCAAGTGGCACGATTTATCCCAACACATGAGGTCCTTCTATTTGCTGAAATGATTCCCATGTAATAACCATTTCAAGCAAGTAAGGTTATATCCTGACTTTGAAGAAAATCTGCCCATAAAAAAATTTCTGTTATCAAGGCTTCTAAATCTCACTGAGTAATTCTTCATATAGATTTATTCTTACATTTTTGTACCAACTATATCTGTTCAATAATCATAGTTCAGGATATGAGAAATTTATATAAATGGGTTTAACTGAACAAACACATGGAACTTCATATAGAATCATATTTTTAAAATTAATAAATTACTATTTTTGCCTTCCCTCACATCAACTCACAGCAAATCTTTTTTATGTTTTTTTTTAATGGTAATAATTTTTCTTTTTTTCTTTTTTTTTTTTTTTTCACTTCCTTTCATCTTTCAACAACTACAGCTTGACACATTGACACATTCATAAAGCAGAATGCTGTTTTCAGCTGAAAAAAAAAAAAAAAACAGTTGTCCTCAAGACAGTGTTGACTCTTGTTGACTCCGTGTGTGACAGAGTAGAACCATGGTCCACAGGGTTTTCAAAGGCTGCTTTTTCAGAGTATATCACCAAATCTTTCTTCTGTGGTAGATTTGGGGGCTAACTTTTGGTTAGCAGCCAAGCACATTCACCATATGTACCAATGAGGGACTTCTTTCTCAGTTTGAAGAATCAATAAAGTGATGACATTAATGTTTCCCAAAATTATTCACCTTAGTGAGAGATATCATTACTAGCTGAAAAGTTGGCAGTTCAAATCCACCCAGAGGTGCTTGAAAACCCTATGGATGTAGTTCTATTCTGCATACCTGGAGTCATCATGAGTTGGAATCAACATGATGGTAACTAACAACAACCTAAATTTGGAAATCTTAGAAAATATGTTCTCTTTGATTATTAAAAAAAAAAAAAAATTACTGCCATGAAGTCAATTCCAACTCATAGTGACCACAAGACAGTAAATTTTTATGGACGATGAAGCAGTCAGAGAGTTTGAATCACTAGCCTTCTGGTTAGTAGTCAGATGCCTTAGGCATTGTGCCATCAGAGCTCCTTGTTATTTAAGAACAATAATTTAATGCCATTGACAATTGAGAAAATAGGAAACCAAAAGATAACCTGCTTTTTTTAAAAAAAAAAAAAAAAAAGTATAACAAATCTTTATTTTTTCTTAACTTTTTGTTTTTGTGATCTGGGTGAAAGTTTATGGAGAAAATTGGTTTTCTATTCAACAGTTCAGACACATTTTGATTGAAGTCTCTGTAATGTAACAGCACTCTTCCAAATTCCTCCCTGTCTTTACCATTTCCATTCATCCTTCTTTCTTATCCCTTCTTGCCTTCTGAGTTTCTTCCCTGGAAAAATGCTGCCATTTTGATGTCCTATGGTTCATTGTTCTAAGAAGTGCATCCCTCCTTGGTGCTATTTTTCACTTTATTGGCCTGTCTATTGAGCTATTAGATGTATTCATTTCCAGTCTGGAAGAGTATCTAAGGGTCATAGTCTTGGGGGATAAATATACCATGGTATATATAAACAATAGAATACTATGCAACATTAAAGAATAACAATGAATCTGTGAAACACCTCATAACATGGATGAACCTAGAGGACATTAGGCTGAGTGAAACTAGTCAATCACAAAAGGATAAATATTGCCTACTGTAAAAAGTCCAGAAAAGGTTTACACACAGAAAGAATCATTATTTGAAGATTACCAGGGGTGGGAAGAGAAGGGAAGATAAATCATTAACTAGAGGATAGATGTGTATTGACTTGGGTGAAGGGAAAGGAAATATAAATAAGGGAGAGGTCAGTATAAAATGATCAAAGCAAAGGAAGACACTGGAAGGAGTACAGGAGTTTCAGGCAGCATAGGTAAATATTATTACATAAACAATCCTGAAATAACAGTAATAACAATGTTCTGTGACTGGATATATAAGTAGACATGAAAGCACATTTGTGGGAAGGCAAATGGGACTAAACTTCTGAATACATATAGTTTTGACAGAGGATATTTCTACATATGTATTTATTTGTGCTACAAATATATCCATGAATATAGTAGTGCATACATGGGGCAAAGTTATGAAAATATCTTAACCAGAAAGACATATTCTTGTCTAGCAAGACAATGTTGTACATCCTACTTCGGTGAGTAGTAACTAGGGTCTTAAAAGCTTGTGAGCAACCATCTAAGGTGGTCTCTCTCCATCCAGAGGAATCAAGAGTGAAGAAAATCAAAGACAAACAGAAACAATTAGTCCAAAGTCCTAATAGAGTACAGGAACCCCAGCCTCCACAACCTTAAGACCAGAAGAACTAGATGGTACCTGGCTACCACTGCTGATCACTCTGAAAGGGATCACAATATGAGATCCTGGAACAAGTGGGAGAAAAGGTAGGACAAAACTCAAAATAATATAAAAGACCAGGCTGGCTGGCCTGATAGAGATTGGTAGAACCCTGAAATTATGGCCTTTAGACACTCTTCCAGCCTGGAACTGAATTCACCCCAGTGGTTTAACTCTTAGCCAAACAATATAAGGTCTATAAGGTGAACAATAAGAGTTCTCGTAGTGTAGTGCCTAAGGCACTTCACTGATAACCAGAAGGCTGGCGGTTCAAACCCACCAGCCACTCCTCGGAAGGAAGGTTGGAGAATCTACTTCCATAGTGATACCATCTCAGAAACCCAAGAAGGGGTCGCTATGAGTCAGGTCTGACTCAAAGGCACATAACAACAACAACAAGGTGAATAATAACACCAGAGAGTATACATTTCTTAGAATAATCCACTTTATTCTTTAATGTTATATACTATTCCATTGTGTGTATGTACCATAGTTTGGTTATCCATTCATCAGTTAATGGGTACTCACGTTGTTTTCACCTTTTTTCTATTGTGAATAGCGCTGCAGTGAACATGGATGAGCATATATCTATTTGTATCATTGCTCTTATTTCTCTCTCACCTACCTAGTAGAGGGATTGCTGGACCATATGGTTTCTCTATTTACAAATTTTAAGGAAGCACCCTGCCATTTTCCACCATGGTTGTACCATTTTACTGTCCCATCAGCAATGTATAAGAGTTCCATGCTTTCCACATCCTTGCCAGCATTTGAAGTTTTCTTTTTTTGCAAACTTTGCTATTAATGCTGGGATGTAATGGATAATGATCATGAGCATTTCTGCATGTGTTTGTTGACCTGAATGTCTTCTTTGGTGAAGTCTCTGGTTCATGTCCTTTGTCCATTTTTTAACTGAATTGTCTTTTTGTTGTTTAGGTGTTGAAATTTTCTATACATTCTAAAGATGATCCAATATGTTGTTGCCATAATTATTTTCCAAGGCTGTCAGTTCTCTTTTTACTCTTGTGGCAAGTTTTTTGTTGTATAGAAATGTTTAATTTTCAAGAGGTCCTTATTGTCTAGTTTGTCTTCTGCTGTTTGTATATTTTTAGTTATATTTGATAGTTTATTTATGCCATTTATTAGGGCCTCTAAGTTTGTCCCTATATTTTCCTTTGATGATCTTTATAGTTTTTAAGTCTTTGGTACATCTTGAGTTACTTTTTGTATATGGTAAGAAAAATGGATCCTGGTACATTTTTCTGCATATTGCCAGTACTGCTTATTAAAGACACTATCTTTTCCCCATTTTATGGGTTTTAGCCCTTTGCGAAAGATCAGCTAGATGGATTTACTTCTGGATTCTCATTCTGTTCCCTTGGTTTATCTATCATTGTACCAATACCAGGCTCTTTATCATGGCTGTAGAGTTGGTTTTAAGATTGTGGAGTGTAAGGCTTTCTATTTCATCCTTCCTTAGTAGTGCTTTGCTTAGCCAGGGTCTCTTTCTTTTACATATTAAGTTGGTGATTAGTTTTACCATCTCTTTAAAGTATGATGGTAAAATATGAACTGAGATTGCATTGTTTCTATAGATAGCTTTGGATAATATTGACATTTTCACAGTGTTAAATCTTCCTACCCATGGGAATGGCATATTTTACAATTTATGTAGGTTTCTTGGTTTCTTATAGTAGTGTCTTGTAGTTCTCTTTGTATAGGTCTTTTGTATTTCTGGTTATATATATTCCCAGGTACTTCATCTATTCCTAAGTACTTCAAGTACTTCTTTTTTTTTTTTTTCTTTTACTTTTTCTTAGTTTGATTGCTGTTGTCTGTTTTAAAAGTACAATTATTATTAATACTTTTGTCCTTTTTATTATTATTCTTTATTCTTCCCCTTCCAGGTCCTAGTTTTCAGCTTTTTTCTTTTCCCTGTTCCTGGTTACAATTTTTTTTTCTCATGGTTAACCCAGATCTTTGTTTTTCTTTTTGCATTTTTTCCATTTTTTTCTTCATTATTCTCCTTCTCTGCCTATTTTCTCTTATTGTCTTATCCCCAGATATTGCAGGTTTTCTTGTTTTATTCGCTGACCTTCTTGTTTGACTGGAGGGTGCAGCCATTTTGATTGTATACACATGGCAGCCATTTTGGATATTTAAAGTAACTGAGGGCTCAGCCATTTTGAATATTTACAAGTGGCAACCATTTTGAATTTTAAAGTGATAGCATTCTCATTCAGATTCCAGGGACATAAGAACAGGCAATGAGGCAGGAAGTAGGGAGAGTACAAAAAAAAAAATGCAAAGGGGACCAGAACAGATCAAGGAGTCAGCCGCAGGAACCCAGATGAAGAGAGGGAACCCAGGCCATGCCACACAAAAAGTGAGGCCGGAAGGCAGGGAGAGGACAGAAAAGGCAAAGGGGATAGGAACAGATTAAGGATTCAACTGCAGGGAGCCAGGTGAGAAGAGGGAACCCAGGCCACCCACCACAAGCTGCGAGGCGGGAAACAGGGAGAGGACAGAAAAGGCAAAGGGGACTGGAACAGATCAAGGAGTTAGCCACAAGAATCCAGGTAAGGGCGGTTGGAGGGGTTTCCAACAGCTTAGGGAGACAAACTTGTCTGTCAGTTTGTCCTACTGTGGTGACATGAACCTGTGAGTCTTGAGGCTGTGCCGCTGGTATTTCAAACCCAGTGGGGTGCACCTGTTGCACAGGTATCAGCCCGGCTTGCAGACTGAGAAAGACTAGGAAGAAGGAGGAGGCTATCCACTTCTCAAAGAATTGACCAGGGAAAACCTCATGAGTAGCAGAGAAACACTGTCTGATGCATTACTGCCCAACTTTATGAATAGTCCAGAAAAATCATCCAATACAGAGGAGGAAGATGAGACACTTAGCTTAGAAAGCTCTCAAAGTAGGACTAGGCAAGAGCTGCATTATCAGATAAAAAATCAGCCTTACTCATATGGATAAGGTAAAGCTTTTGAGACCTCCATTTGCTGACATTGTACCACTCAAATTGAGGAACAGCTACAAATATCCATTAATAATTGGAACATGGAACGTATGAACTATGAATCTAGGAAAATTGGAAATTGTCAAAAATGAAATGGAAAGCATAAAGATTGATATCCTGGGCATTAGTGAGCTGAAATGGACTGGTTTTAGCCATTTTGAATCAGACAACCATATGATCTACTATGCCAGGAATGACAGTTAAAAGAGGAATAGCATGACATTCATCATCACAAAGGATGTTTCAGGATTTGTCCTGAAGTACAGTGCTGTCAGTGATAGGATAATATCCATACACCTACAAGGAAGACCCATTGATATGACTATTATTCAAATTTATGCACCGACCACCAAAGCCAAAGATGAGGAAATTGAAGATTTTTATCAACTCTTGCAGTCTGAAATTGACCAAACTTGCAATCAGGATGTGTTAATTATCACTGGTGACTGGAATGCAAAAGTTGGAAACAAAGAAGAATCACCGGTAGTTGGAAAATTTGGCCTTGGTGA
>NW_006921720.1:887717-896082 GCF_000298275.1 Orycteropus afer afer
ACCATGGACTGCTAAAAGAACTAACAGATTTTTCCTGGAAGAAGTGCAGCTGAGATGCTCCTTTGAAGCGAGGATGACCAGACTTTGTCTCACCTATTTTGATCATGTTGTCAGAGGGGACCATTCGCTGGAGAAGGATGTCATGATTGGTAAGGTGGAGGGTCGACACAAGAGGGGAAGACCTTCAACAAGATGGATTGACATGGTGGCTGCAACAATGGGCTCAAGTATAGCAAGGACCATGGAGCTGGCACGAGATCAGGCGGTCTTTCATTCTGCTGTGCATGGGGTCGCTATGAGTCAGAAGTGACTTGATGGCATCTAACAACAACAAGTACTTCATCTTTGGAGTAGCTATTACAAATGATATTGTTTTCTTTATTTCCTTTCCAGAGTTCTCTTTGTTATTGTAGAGGAATCAGATTGATTTTTGTATGTTGATCTTGTATACTACCACATGGCTATATCCTTCTATTAGTCCCAGTAATTTTCTTGTTGAGTTTCTGGTATTTTCTATGTATAAGATCATATCACCTTCAAACAGAGATCATTTTACTTCTTTACCAACTTGGATGACTTTTATTTCCCTTTGTTGCCTTATTGTTCTGGTTAGGACTTCCAATACAGTATTGAATGTTGTTGTTGTTGTTGTTGTTATGTGCCGTCGAGTCAGACCCAACTCATTGTGACCCCTCCTTGGGTTTGTGAGACTGCATCACTATGGAAGTAGATTGTCCAACCTTCCTTCCAAGGAATGGCTGGTGAATTTGAACCACTAGCCTTCTGGTTAGCAGTCAAGTGCCTTAGGCATTATGCTACCAGAGCTCCCATCAGTATTTAATAGGAGTGGTGATAAAGGGCATCCTTGTCTGGTTCTAATTTGCAAGGGAATGTTTTCAGTTTCTCTGTGTTGAAAATAATAAAAATTAAATTGGCCGTTGGTTATGTATATGCCTTTAATTATGTTAAGGAATTTCCCTTGTATTCCTATTTTGCTGAGGGTTTTTCTTTTTTTTTTAATCAAGAATGGGTGTTGATTTTATTAAATGATTTTTCTCTATCAATTGATATGATCATGAGGTTTCTTTTGTTTTATTTATGTGGCAGATTACATTGATTGTTTTTCTAAAGGTGAACTATCCTTGCATACTTGGTATGAAACTCACTTGCTCATGATGTATTACATTTTTGATATGTTGTTGGATTTTATTGGCTAGGATTTGTTGAGAATTTTTGTGTCTACGTTCATGAGCTATATTGGTCTATAATTTTCTTTTTCAATGGTGTCTTGCCTAGTTTTGATATTGGGATTATAGAATGAGTTTGAGTATTCCATAATATGTTGTTGTTATTGTTATGTGCCGTCGAGTCAGACACGACTCATAGCGACCCTTCCTTGGGTTTCTGAGGCAGTATCACTATGGAAGTAGATTGCCTCATCTTCCTTCCGAGGAGTGACTGGTGGGTTTGAACCACCAGCCTTCTGGTTAACAGTCAAGTGCCTTAGGCACTATGCTACCAGATCTCCCATAATACGTTATAGAATAATTTTAAGTTGAATTGGGTCGTAGAATAATTTAAGTTGAATTGGGTCAGCTCTTCTCTGAATATTTGGTAGAATTATCCAGTGAAGCTGTCTAGACCAGGATTTTGTTGTTGTTGTTGTCGGGAGTTTTTAATGGCCTATTCAATTTCTTCTTTTGTGATCAGTCTCTTTAAATTTTCCACCTAGATTAGGTTAGTTTGGGGGGTTAGTGTTTCTAGAAATGTATTCCTTTCTTCTAGGTTTTCAACTTTGTTGGAGCATAGATTTTCATAATATTCTCTTACTCTCTTTTTTATTTCATTTGGTTCTGTTGTGATATTGCCTGTGACATTACTTATTCGTGTTATTTGCATCTTCTCATTCTTTTCCTTTTTTGAATTTGCCAATCATTTAATTTTATTAATCCTTTCAAAGAACCAATTTCTACTATTGTTGCTGATTTCTATTGTTTTTTTCTGTTTTCTGTTTCATTTATTTCTCCTCAAATCTTTATTATTTTCTTTCTTCAGGTGACTGTAGGCTTTTTTGCTTTTCTTTTTTTAATTTTTGGAGATGTTAGATTAAGGTGTTGATATTCGTTCTTTATTCTTTTTTGATGTGTGCATTTATTGTTATAAATTGCCCTCTAAGCATTGCTTTTTCTGTGTCTGAAAGATCTTGGTATGTTGTGTTTTCAGTCTCATTTGATTCAAGGAATATTTGTTTCTTCAGTTACTATAGTCTTTAAACAGGGTGTTGTCCAGTTTCAATGTACTTGGTTTCTTTTCCTTGATATTCCTGTTGTTAATTTCTAATTTTATAGCATTATGCTCTGAAAATATGCTTTGTACTATTTTGATGTTTTTAAATTTATTGAGACTTACTTTGTGGCCTAGCATATGATCTATCCTGGAGAATGTTCTGTTTGTGTGGAAAAGAATGTATATTGTGCTCTTTTGGGGTAGAGTGCTCTAGTTCTTCTGTCCTTCATCAAAAATAGTGTATTAAAGTTTGCTACTATTTTTGTGGAGTTGTCTATTTCTCTTTTTTCTATTGTTAAAATTTGATTTATGTATTTCTGGGGTCTTAAAATGGTGTATAGATATTTGTTATGGTCATATTCTCTTGTTGAATTGACCCTTTAATCATTATATAATGTCCTTCCTTGTCTCTTTGGCTGGTTTTGCCTTAAATTCTATTTTATGAGAAATTAATATACCACTCCCACTCTCTTTTTTCCCATTTGCTTGATAAATGTTTTTCAACCTTTAATTTTTAGTTTATTTTTTTCCTTTGCATCTAAATGTGTCTCTTTTAGATAGTATATTGATGGGTCATGTTTTCTTATACATTCTGCTACAACTCTCTCTCTCTCAACTGGTGCATTTAATCTATTTTTATGCAGTGTAATTATTGATAAGTATGAATTTACTTTTCATTTTCTAGTGTTCTGTTTGTCATTTTGTGCTGGTGATGGTTTCTTTGTTCCATATATTTTTCTGTGCTGAATTAATATTGTGTTTGTGGATTTTCCTATCATTTCCTTAATTGATATTGTGTTTACTGAGTCATTATGATTTTCTTCTTTTTTAATTTTGTGAGAAAGATTATTAATTTTCTTTGAAGTTACTCTGCAATCTATTATCTTCCCAAATTTGGAACAGTCCACTCTATCTTGAAATTGTTCCAACTTCCTCACCAATTGGAAGTTCAGGAACTACATTATTTATTCCCTCTTTTACTTGTGGTTGTCATTGTTTGCATATTGATGTGTCTGGTTCCCTATTTTCAGATATATTTAATTTTTGATACTTGTATGTCTGGTTTGATTTCTGTGTGATGTTACCCCATGTCTTAATCTTCAATTGTTGTCTGCTATTGACAGAGCTCTGGTAGTATAGTGCCTACAGCATTTGACTGCTAACCAGAAGGCTGGCAGTTCAAACCCACCAGCCACTGCTTGGAAGGAAGTTTGGGCAATCTACTTTTGTAGTGATACCGCCTTGGAAATCCAAGGAGGGGTCACTATGAGTTGGGTTCAACTCCACGGCACTGAGTCGAGTTGAGTTGCATTTGATGGTTCTCTGTCCAAAAAGGACAGAGGAGTCCCTTTAGCATTTATGGTAAGCCTGGTTTGGTTTTCAAAAATTCCATTATTTCTGTTCATCTGAGAATGTCCTAATTTTATCATTGTATTTGAGGGGAAATTTTGCTGAATATGGAATTCTTTTTTTCACAAATGGTTTTATAAATATAATCCCATTTTCTTCTTGCCTGCATGGTTTCTCTTGACAAATCAGAGTATAGTATTATTGGTTCTCCTTTATTGGCAACTTTTCATTTTTCTCAAGCCATTTCTGGATTCTTTCCTTGTCTTTGGTTTTTGGAAATTTGATTATTATATGTCTAGGTGATTTTCAGGAGCTCTGGTGGTACAGCAGTTAAGGCATTCAGCTGCTAAGTAAAAAATTGGTGGTTCAAACTCACCAGCTACTCTGGATGAGATAGATGAGGCAATCTGCTTCCATAAAGATTTACACCCTTGCAAACACTAAGGGGCAATTCTACACTGTCTTAAAAGTTTACTATAAATTGGAATTGATTTGATGACAGTGTATATTTGGGAGATGATTTTCTTCTGGGATCTAGCCTACTTGAGGTTGATTGAGTTTCTTGAATGCATATCTTCTCATTTTCATGATATTAGGGAAGTTTTCTTCTAACAAATCTTCAACAGTTTTCTCCATTATTTATTTGTTGGGTCTCTTCTTGTTCTGGAATTCTGATTACATGTTAGTTATTTCTCTTAATGCTGTTCAACCTAATTTTTAGACTTCCTTCCTTTGTTTTTCATTCTTTTTTCTGATTGTTCCTCTAACACACTAATATTGAGAGATTTGTGTTCAATTTTGCTAATTCTATTTTCCATTGATTCAATTCTACTCTTTTGCCATACAAATATATTATCTATTACTAAAATTTATTAGTAATCTTCCCTATTTCTATTTGCTATTTTTGTATTGTTTTCAATAATCCATTTATTTTCCCAATTTCTTTTTGTATATTTTGTAATTCTTCTAGAGTTTTTTTCTGTCTTTTCTTTGATTTAGTCTCATTTTCTTGTGTTTCTTAGATTTCTTTTATCTCTTCCTTAATCTGTTGAAGGGTCCTAAGTACAATTCTTTTGAGTCCTTTTATCAAGTAGTCCCAATGTTATTTCCTAGTCTGGAAAATTAGGACCTGTATTTTGGTCACTTGCTTGACCCATCTTTTCCTCATTTTGGGGGGTATGTCTGTGTGTTTGTGTGTGATTTGTTGTCCTTGAGACATTGTGGTGTTATTTTATTAATTTCTTGATTATATGTTGATTGCTTCACTGTCATATTTTATTTTCTTTTATTTTAATATATCTTGGTAATGGGGCTGGCATGCTACTGTGGTCACTAGTTTGGCAGCACTGGGGCACTCACCACTGCCTAGGTGAATTTGGTAGCAAGTGGGAGTTTGAGTGTGTGTCTCTAACCTCTGGTCATGTAGAGAAGCTGAGGGCAGGCTGTGTGATTGGGGGCTGCCAACTGTCATTGATAGAGTGGTGATGAGCAAGTGGTGCCCTCACCTTATGGGTAGATGGCAGGTGGAGCAAGTATATGTCTTGGTAGCATCGCTGGCTTCTTACTAATGAGGGAGGAAAAATAGCTAGGGAAAAGGAAGAAATAAATGAAAAAACAAGAGGAGGAGAAAATGAATAGAAAGAAAAAGGAAAAAGAAAAGAAAATGTGGGTGAAAGACAGCATAGTAGAGGCACAAATGCTAACTGTTGAATGTGGCTGTGGAGGAACATGGCACTTGCGCCACATGAGTACACACCACTTACTGTGGAAAAGCAGGGGTAGTGGCTGATGCTGACCACAGAGGCATCCACATGCTGGTCCACATGCTCTGCAGGATCATGCACCACCATCTGTGGAGACAGCAGGGGCAGATGCTCACTCCATGTTTTTTATGTATGTGTTTGTGTGTTTTAAGTGAGAAGGAAGAGGAAGAAAAAAAAAAAATCAAAGAAAAAATGAAAAATAAGGGGGAAAGGAAGAGGGAAGAACTAAGAGGAAAGAGAAAAAAAGAAAGCAGTATAGGACTGATACAAGTGCTAACCACCCAACACAGCTACAGCTACAGCAGGAATACAGTGTTTGCATCATAGGAGCACACACTGCTAACTGCAAGGAGGATGAGGGTGGATTTTGCTGAACATTGAGGCAGTGGGGATGGAGCACCCACTCCACAGGATCAAAATAAAAAGGAGGAAAAAAGATGGAAAAAAAGCAAAGAAAAAGAAAGAGGAGAAGGAAGATCTACGAAGAAATAATAATAATAATAATAAATGTTGCATAGCACTGGCAGTTGAGGGGTAGGTTTGAATGGCCACCAACAGGGTAGAAGTGAGTCTGTGTCTCTGTTACTAGAAGGTTGTGTGGGGTAATGAGAAAGATCCCACCTCTCTGTTCACTGGTCACTGATGCAGGTGACAGTGTAGGCCTGGATGAGCAGATCCAGTTATGTAGTCCCTGCTTTGATTGGAATGCAGTAATAATCCAAAATGGCTCCACTATACTAGGCAAGTTGACAATTCATCAATCTATGTGTCTCTTTGTTCATTGTTTTCATTCAGACTCTTCTTCTAATTGGCATTTGATCTACTCTTTGTCCTCTCCTTTCACATCCTGTGTTCCAGGATTGTCATATGTATTTGTTTCAGTTGGTTTCTTAAGTCTTTGTTAAAGAAGGTCTGGGCAGTATATCTGTCTATTCTACCATCTTGGATAAATCTCATAACCCTCAGATTTTAAAAAATCAGGGTAGTATGTAGCTTTTTGCTATCTGGAGAAGGTAGTTAGTACTTTAAAATCTGTTAGTGTATGTGGATTTTCAAAAAAGAAAATGTGGTCACCATTAATTTAATTGAAAAATTCATGACTCCAGCCCCAGGACTTAACTTTGCTAAGTCAACACCAAATTCCATTTATATGGGCATAATTATTTTATTAAGTAACAATGGTTTAAATAAAGTAAGGTCCTTTCCCTTCATTTTATTAACTCTGTCTGCCAGAAGCCATTTAACTCTTTGGCAGTTGTTGCATATTAAAATTATGGTCACCATCAGAGTATACAAAAAACCAAACTCACAGCCATCAAATCTCTTCTGACTCATAGCAACCTCCATCGGGTGTCCAAGGCTGTAAATCTTTGTGGAAGTAATTGCCTTATCTTCCTCCTATGGAGCAGCTGGTGGGTTTGAAACACCAATCTTCTGGTTGACAGCCAAATGCCTTACCCACTACTCAACCAGAACTCCTTATACATAGATACCCATTGTTTGTTTATTTATTCATAGTTTTTTTTTTTTTTTTATGTTTTGTTAAGTATATACACAGCAAAATATACACGATTCAATAATTTGTGGCATTGATAACATTCTTTGTGTTGTCAACCATTCTCACCCTCCCTTTCTGAGTTCTTCCTTCTCCACTAATACAAGTTCACTGCTTCCTAAGGTTTCTATTTAGTCTTTTGATGAGTTGTCAGTTCTATCTATACAGATAGAACTTAAAAAGGTGTAATTCTCAAGACAGACTTTCTTTGCTAGTTAAGCTAAACTATTGTTTAGCTTTAAGAAGACTTCAGGAGATAGTGTTGATTTAATATTTAAAGATCATTTCAGGGCAATAGTTTCAGGAGTTCATCCAGTCTCCATAGCTCCAGAAAAATCCGAATCTCATGATAATTTTTAATTCTGTTCTGCATTTTTCCCTTTTTGATCCTGACCCTTTTATAGAATCTTTGATGAAAATGTTCAGTAGTGATAGCCAGGCACCATCCAGTTCTTTTGGTTTCTTGTCAAGGGAGACATTTGTTCACAAAGGCAATAGACCAAACATTCCATTTACTCCTCCTTTCTTGACTCTCTTTCTTCCCCTGTTGCTCCAGGCAAATGGGGAGCAATTATTATACCCTAGATGGCTACTTGAATGTTTTTAAGACCTCAAGCACTTCACCATGAACTAAGAGCAAAACAGAAGCACTATTAGGCCAATTTCTGGAATGTCCCATGAAATTATGACCTTAAACCTCCATAGCAAGGAATCAAATTCCATAAGGTATTTGGTTGTACATAAGCAGATTCAACAGCTACTCTTTTTTTTGGTCATTGTTTTAAATGTATCTATCACACAACTTTTGCTAGTTACTCATTGTTTATGTTTAATGCCATAAACTTGGCATTGACCAGTATAATATAAAAAAGAAAAATAATGGAATTATCACTATCATAAAATAACTAGCCACCCAATATATTCCTAGAAGAATTTAATGAAAGATGTGCCCATTGTACCCCATGAAGAGGTACAGGTTATGGTTTTGCTGTGTTCATCAGCTAGGTCATGAAAATAAGCTCCTCATAAAGTCACATTCTTCTAACTCAAAAGGACCCATCTCTAGATATGACTATAAAACTGTCTTTCATTGAGTTTTAGATACTTTCAACTATAATGTTGTTGTTGTTGTTGTTATGTGCCATTGCGTTGGACCCAACTCACAGTGACCCCTTGGCTTTCCAAGGCAGTATCACTATGGAAGTAGACTGTCCAACCTTCCTTCCGAAGAGTGGCTGGTGGGTTTGAACCACCAGCCTTCTGGCTAGCAGTTAAGTATCTTAGGCACTACGCTACTATTTTGTGTCCCTCTAAGAAGAAAAAACCTGCAAGTAAGTATGACACAATGCAAATGTGCCACTAATATCTTGATGAATCCTAATTTCTGAGGTGCTAAAATAGAAATAATAAA
>NW_006921720.1:896223-928175 GCF_000298275.1 Orycteropus afer afer
CGCTTCCCAAGCACATTCCAACTACACTTCTTCCAGGACAGCTTGGTTAGTTCTTCTGGCAGTCCATGGTACTTCCAGTATTCTTTGCCAACTCCACAACTCAAAAGCATCAATTCTTCTTCAGTCTTCCTTATTCATTGTCCCACTTTCCCATGCATATGAGGCAATTGGAACACTAGGCAAATCTGCTGCAAAAGACCTTTTGAAACTGCTGAAGAGCAAAGACATCTCTTTGAACACTACCATGCGACTAACCCAAGCCATTAGGTTTTCAATTGCCTCACATGCATGTGAAATCTGGGAACTATAGGGACTATAAAAAGAAATATCAATGCTTATATTTCAGGGTAGTTGTGAGTTTTAGAAATAATACTTGTTAAATACACAGTATTTGTTAAGACTTGGAAGATAGTAGATACTCAGTAACACCATTATTGCTAGCATTGTAACTCTTAACCTAAAAGTTAAAGGTAAGCCCTTCTGTCACACTGATTATGAATTATTGAAGGAAAAAATAAATTACACATGAGACTAGATTATGGTAATGATGTAGAGACATTTAAGTACAGTGTGCCCCATTTCGGGAGCTCTGGTAGCATAGTGTCTAAGGCACTTGACTGCTAACCAGAAGAAGGCTGGCAGTTCAAACCCACCAGCCACTCCTCGGAAGGAAGACTGGGCAATCTACTTCCGTAGAGATACCGCCACAGAAAGCCAAGAAGGGGTTGCTATGAATTGGGGCTGACTCAACAGCATATAACAACAACAACAACATGCCTCATTTCTAAGAATTATAGAAATATTGAGGTCTGACCTGAAATAGTAACAGAAAAGGAGTTGAATTTGAATTAGGCATAGAAACACTGAATAAATAGTCAAACAGTACAATTTTTCCCATATAAATTACTGGGGGGAAAAACATGTTGGAAAGTGCAGATAATGAAGACAAGAGGATCAATGTCACAGAGGAGTTTGAACTTGATTTCTATGTCCAAGTTTACTAAACCCAAGTGGTATTATTGAAAATATGTCTGGCCAGAGTAAAAAACATGAATTGGTGGATAAATGAGTCTTGGGGGAATATAAACCCATGGAGAGGCTATAGTAGTGTTCCAGAGGAAGAAAGAAAACATATTTCACTGTCAGTGAATCAGAAAATGTGGAGAGATCACCCAATGGATGAATGGCAGGTCCTTGAGGCAGTTCAGATGGGAAGATAAAAAAGGAAGATATTTAAAGAATACATACTCAGAAGTACCCATGGAGACCCATGGTGAGAAAGTGTCCCTGAGACACTTTCTCATCATTCACCTGAATGCAAAGACCAGTCTCTACTTAGATGTCCTGTGTTGTTATTGTTGTTATGTGTCATCAAGTCGGACCCAACTCATAGTGACCCCTCCTTGGGTTTCCGAGGCGGTATCACTGCGGAAGTAGATTGCCCAACCTTTCTTCTGAGGAGTGGCTGGTGGGTTTAGATATCTGTGCTCTGTCAAAATGTCTTTTTAAGATTTTTGGCTGTGCCTCACTGTAGAAACACAGTTGAGATCAATTTACAAATGAAAATGTGAGTTTTATAAAACAATATTTATTTACCTTTATGATAGCAATAATCCATTTATGTTCTTTTATATTTTATTTTTAAAAGTTACTCATACTCCTCAATACTTGAAAAACACATTTAGCTAACACTTTCACTAGGTTTGTAAAATTTCTCAGTAATTGAATTTAAGCATGAAGGTCAAACCTCAGTTTTTAATTATTTTTCTTAAATGCACACTACAGTCTAACAAAAAATATTTCCAAGTGAATGAACTGAAAGCAGAGACAGTGATTTCAGCCAAGTTGAGTATATTACATCCTGGAACACTTGATGAGCAAGTGTATTTGTTGCACTGTGCCACTTTCCCATTCTGACCATAAATAGGGTTAGGTCACCCAGTGAAGACCCTTGGGTATTCTTCTTCTGTAGTTTCAGTGCCAGACACCTTTACCTTTTGCATACAGAAGACTGATTGATGACTGTGAGAACAAGTATTGCTGTAATACATATTATCCCATCATATAATGGTAAACCTCATCTGTTGAAGTAGTATCTACTTCGGAGGATTGACATGGGGATCAAGTTATTTACAGATATCTCTGCTTTTTGAAAGTTCACTTTCTGCCACTTCATTTTCATGAAAGAGCTATGTTTATGCCTGTTTTCCCTAACCAAGAGAAATCTGAAGAGGATTTTCGCTTTCATGAGGAAAGGTGAAAAAAGAAACTAAGCGCTTAGCATTTGTTTTGCAGCAGTTTAAGGGGCAGTGTGCTCCTGGAGCAACGAGAGTGGTGTCATCAAGGTCTTTCCCTGAGAACTACACTCAGCATCTCAGCAGCAAGCCACCATAGCTTTAAATTGTGTCTGTGAACACTATATGTTAGTGTTATTTTAGGTTTAACATGTTATTTGGTATGATTTGGTAGGCTAATTTCTGAATCTGGGAATGCTCAACAATTTTTCCCATATAAATTACAGGTAATTGCTTCTTTGGTTTATGCCATTTCAGCTTATGAAAGATTTCATAGGAACCCTCTACTTACGGATATTGAGGAAAACCTGTACGTAAAACACACAGTACCAGGCATATAGTAAAGAACTCAATAAATGATAGAGCACAAATAGAGTCTGGATGACAGGCAGCTGCTGCCAGTGCTGATGCGTATTTTTGATATCTCTCCTGCCAAGCAAGGAAGGTCAGATATTTCCCATGGCACCAGCTAAGGAGTTGAGCACTGGTTTTCTGTTACTTGATACAAAAGAGAAGGACAAGTAATGTGCCAGGGAAGATGGGAGGGAGAAAAGACACACTAGTCTTCATGGAAGAAAGAACAGGGTTATTTTGAAGTCAGAGAGCAAGTCATTGAGGACAATTGCTTAAATCAAAAGTTTGGTTTCTTGGCTCAGTAGGAACCAAGTCATCTACAACAATCACTTCTTCAAGTCATCAGCATCTATTATCAGTGCTTTACAGCTTAAGAGGATTCCCCATTGTTTCTCTGTGGAAAAGACAACTTTGACCAACTAACATCTCTTTCTAGGCCTTATTTAAGCCTTGCCTTTATTACAAACAGGAAAATAAGGAATTTAACCCCAAAGAAGAGTTGATGCTTAAATGAGAAATTAAGATGTTAAAACACTGTTTTCCTTTACAAATCAACATTATTAAATCTTATGATGAACAGACTTAGAAGATGGCTGTTTGCTGTTATGCATAGAACAGTAGAAAGTATGCATAATAGTTAAGCAAGGGATTTATATTTGAATATAGAAAAAGAAAGAAAAAACATCAAAACTTCTAATAGGTGGTTTCACCTTTTCAGAATCCTTCATCATTTCCTTCAGCATCAAGAAAATATTGAGATTTGCATCAGAAGATTGTACAGATTTCTATTGTGATTCTATTTGTTACCAAATATTTTCCTAAAAAAAGTTATTAGAGAACTTCGAAGAGTGATGAGAGTTGTCTTTGTAGGAAGATATGTGCCAGCCATCTTCCCACAGCACAGGATCTGCTGTGGCTGCTGCATGAGGCATGTCCTGGGGATAAATTTGTGATGTGGGTGTGTCTTGCACATGGTGGCCTGTAGGAGTGTCAACCAAGCCTGCTCAGACTTGGGGAATTATTTTGTTTGCATGATTTCAATGATGATTTTGTTTCACTCAGTTACGTTTTTGTAATGTTGATTACTCTTCCAGCTTGCCTTTTGTGAAATTCTCATTTTAGCATATATAATCATACTAGTATCACTGACTTTTTTTGCTTTTTGTATGTAAATGAAGACTGAAGGGTAGCACCAAGCTCATGCCCCAAAGCATTGAAGATTGAATGACACACACCTCCCGCCACCCACTTTAGCTTCTCCTCAACCACTGAACCTCAGAAAAGATTCAATCTGCTGCTCTTTCATGAAGTTCTTCATCTCAAGGACCGTTATCTTTGTGTAAAACATTGTCCATTCACATTCTTTGGAAACTCTGCAAGTCAGATTGTCTTATAACATGGCAGAACAAATGAGATTACTGTGAAAGACAGCCAGTGATTCCTGGAACAATGTTCTTATATTGTTTTCAAAATGAGTCAGAGCTTCTATGACATTTGTGACTTATAAAAAAGAAAGTGTCCTTAATGTCTCTGCGCTTTTCTAAAATTAAGGAATATTAGGGTATAATTTTCAATATCTGCCTTCACATTCCTCAAGATTTGGCAGCTTGTAGTGGTCCAGCTTGGACAGTCCAGCCCTATTGTCTAGTTTCTTGTCTCTGAATCATATTCTCCATATTTTTGCAGGCTGAGTTCTGAAATAATGAGTAGAAAGTCACCTGTAGTTAGAGAGAAATTTAATAAGAGGATAGTAACCTTGCAAGGTGGAGATGTACAGGGCCAGAGACAACACCGCATGTGTCTCCCTGATCCTTACAAGCTAGGGGTCTTAATAATAGTTTTAAGGCCGTGGGGTATGTGATTTCAAAGACTGTAGGCAGGCAGGTTACCTGACCCTTTTGTGAAAGTCAGTAAGGCTATGATAAATTCCTAATGATGGACCTCACCTTCCTTCAGGCTAGGTGCATGTGCAGTCTCTTTCTAAGATGAAGTCTGTGTGCTTCAACATGGATGTCGTGACTTCTTCTGCGTAGGTGTATTATGCTGTTTGCTCTTGGTTGGAGTCTTGATCTCATCGTGGATCGGCCATTTTAGTTCATCAGGCAGTAAAGGAGGGCAGGGGTGCACAAGCTCCAAAACTGGTTAACCTGACCACAGGTAGTGGGTTAGAAGACATCTCAAAAACATCTATTCCTGTTATCAGGAATGCCATCTAAGTAGAAAACTTACTTTTGCAATACTTCTTTTGAAGTTTCCCTTCTTTGTTCTCGAGATATGAGGAATGTGATTGCCCTGTCCTGTGAGCTGTTCCTGTCTTGGTTTTATAATCTGAGGATTGTTGTTGCAGGGACAGGTTTCTTATGTGATTATGGCTACTGTTGTTGTTGTTGTTATGTGCCATGGAGTTGGACCCGACTCATAGCAACACCTCCTTGGGTTTCTTGGGTTTCTGAAGTAGTATCACTCCTCAGAAAGTAGTGAAGTAGATTGTCCAGTCTTCCCTCTGAGGAGTGGCTGAGGGGTTTGAACTGCCAGGCTTCTGGTTAGCACTCAAGTGCCTTAGGTACTATGCTGCCACAGCTCCTTTATGGCTACTAGTAATAGAATAAGACAATGTTTAAATTGAACAAGATTAATTTGAGCTTAGGTTATGAAGTTAGAAAACATATTCATCTCCCGGAAATTCTAATCTGTCTGTCCTATTATAATATATCTTGATCCCTGACACTTGTTAGGGAGCTTCTGGGATTATAATCTCCTTCCTTCCTAAACCTTTAATGAAGTCCAAATAGCTTCTAATTGCTGATGACCAGTTCATCTACTGTTTGGATAGATACACTGCATAAGGGATCTAGCATTGTGACTCTTTTTTCCTGAGCAATAATGAATTATTTTTGTCTATTTACCTATTATAAAAATAGTTGAAACACTACTTAAGGATTATTTTTTTAAGACAAATACATTAAAACAAACTGAAGACTATTGATATAACAAAGTTTCTCTTACTTATTTCATTCCTACATGCTTTCTTGAATGGAAGACTATGGAGTATAGTTCCAGCCTGCACAGAGGGAATGAGACATTTCTCATCCATGATTTAATCTATAATCTAGGTGTGTCCAAGGTCTAGTATATCACACATGCAAATGTCATCAACCATGTGCATTAAGACTGAAAAAAAAAATGTTATGAGAGCTGCTGCTCTATACTTTGAGCTATCTTTGGATTTTTAAATGCCTGGCTTGTTTGCTCTAGTTTAATATCCCCATGGAGAGCCTTCTTTCTGAATTCATTTCATTCTGTCACTGCTGCTTCCCTTCCTAGATACTCATCTCTTTTACTTATTCCTCTTCTTCTCTACTGTTCCTCTGTGTTTTATCCTTGACTGCATCTCATTTGCCTCTATTTCTGGTAATTCTTTTTTTTAAGTAGTCTTCAGTTTTCAACTAGAACAAGTGATTCACATTTATCTACATTTTGAGTTTCATGCTTGAGTTACAACTGTCTACTTGTCATCTTCTCTTAGTTCTATAGTAGATTCCTTATATTCAACTTGAACAAAACTAAGCTCACCATCTCTCCTTTCAACCTTACTATTTTTTTCTGAGGTATTCACCATGACTACTGGCATCATCATCCTAAATTACCTAAGCCAAGAGCTTTTTGATATTATATTTTCCCTCCTGTGCAATCTGTCACCATGTCATATTTTTTCTCTGAACCATGAATCTGTTGACATATCTACCATCATCTTTTGCCCAACTAATTAGACAGATTAAGATCTCCCTGTTTCCAGTCTTACTTTACTATTCATTCAGCAGCCAAAGACAATATTTTATTTTTAATGAAATTCACATTGTATAACCTTGAGTTCAAGGCCCCATTTGATCTTTCTCATACCTATCTTACTAATTCCACGTTATCTGCACCTCTCTTCCCCTGCCAATTCCATTTAATAGCTGTCCACCCCCATTGTCTTTCTTTCTGCTCCTCAAACTTGTCCAAATTGTCTCCCACCCAGGGACTTTGCACTTTCTCTTTTCATTTTGTTCTGGAACTCTCATTCTCCTGCTCTCCCATGGCTGCCTCCTTTTCTTCATTCTGCTTTCTGTTCAAATGTCACCTCTTTTGGAAGATCTTTCCTGCTGACTATTCCATTTAAGGGAGCTCAGGTGGCATAGTGTCTAAGGCATTTGACTGCTAACTAGAAGGCTGGTGGTTCAAACCCACCAGCCACTCCTCAGAAGAAGACTGGGCAATCTATTTCCATAGTGATACCACCTCAGAAGCCCAAGGAGGGGTTGCTATGAGTTGAATTAGACTCATTGACAGTGAGGTTTTTTTTTTTTTTTTTTTTTAATTATTACTCTATTTAAAATAGTCTTACACAACTGACACATGCTTACATGACCTAATCACTTTCTATTCCTATAAACAATATGATAATGGGCAAGGAAGACAAAAGAAGAGTTGATGCTTTTGACTTGTGGTGTTGACATAGAATACTGAAAGTATCATGGACTGCCAGAAGAACTAACAGATCTGTCCAGGAAGAAGTGCAGCCTTTGGAATGCTCCTTGGATGTGGGAATGGCCAGACCTTATCTCACCTACTTTGGTCATATTATCAGAAGGGACCATTCCCTGGAGAAGGTTATCATGGTCAGTAAAGTGGAGGGTCAGTGAAACAGGGGAAGACCCTCAATGAGATGGATTGACACAGTTGCTGCAACAGTGGGCTCAAATATAGCAAGGATTGTGAAGATGGCACACAACCGGGCAGCATTTCATTCTGTTTTACGCAGGGTCGCTAGGAGGCAGAGCCAACTCAACGCACCTAACAACAACAACATAAGAAATGATTTATTCATTTGTTTACCTACTTATTGCTTCTCATCATCTGCTATAATGCAAACTCAGGACAGGAACATACATATGTGTCTTGTTTGCTGTTGTATCCCCAGCACTTAAAACAATTCCAAGCATATAGTAAGTGCTCAAAAAGTGCTTCTCAAATAAATAAGTAAAATTCAGCTTTTTGAGTATTTTCCATGTTTTTCCTGCCTTTCCATTTCCACTACCAATACTTTACTTCAGATCTTCATAATCTCTATTTTGGGCTCTTGATAAAGCTTCCAGAGTGCTATCCCGTTCTCCAATGTTTATCTACTTTGGAAATCCCTTCCACTTTGCTACCTGGCTTATCTTTTTATAACTCACCTTTTGCCAGTCTTGTGCTGAACAAAGCTGCATTCCTAACACCAAATAAATTCTGCCATGGAATAAAGGGGTGGAGATAATAGAGATGTATGAGTAGGATTAGCTGTCTGATAAAAAATGAGCTGTGTGCTTATGGAGGAGGAAGCCCTTTTCTTGATTGTTACCCTGTCAAACCTTGAGGACCATGGTCAAACATCCACAGCTGTTGTTTCTTCATTCATTAGGTCCCGCAGCTTCTCATACATCTATGCTGAAGGATGGTCTTTAGACTTCAGGAGACTATTTAAAACAGGAAAAGCTTGATCCCATATTTGCTGAAAATAATCTATTTTCTTACTTGGAAAAATGTGTCAGGTCTCTTTCCCTGGACATAGTGAAGACCATGGTGTCACTGGACATGGCAGGGAAAGGTGTTTTTGTGGAGAGAAGGCAGCAAGTAAATGGACACCACTGTGAATTTTGGTGAAATAACTAGAAGATTTTCTTGTTGTTTTTAAGGTGGACACCCTGGAGACTGTTTTCTGTGCAGTGCTTGGTTTGCAGTTCTGAACATCTGACTTAGCATTTCCT
Organism: Orycteropus afer afer; assembly: GCF_000298275.1. NCBI lineage: Eukaryota > Metazoa > Chordata > Mammalia > Tubulidentata > Orycteropodidae > Orycteropus > Orycteropus afer. Next base: position 904,661 of record NW_006921720.1, read on the forward strand.
TTAAGTCAGGGTGATCACTTATTGTTTTAATTTCCCCAATGACTAGTTTGATTGCTATATACACAGTAGGCACTCAATCAGCTGTCAGTATTTGAATGTTTAAATTTTGCTGTGCACTAGGGACATAACAGTGAATAAAACTGAAATAATTCCCAGTACGTTATAGACCCTTATAGACTCGATGGCAGCTAACAACAATAGACTGTAACAATGATTGTGAGGGTGGTATAGAACCAGTGTTTCATTTTGTTGAACAGGGGGTCACTATGAGTCAGAATCAACTTGATTAAGAACAACAACAGATTATAGACTAAGAAACCCTGATGGTTCAATGGTTAAGTGCTTTGCTTGGCTACTAACCTAAAGTTTGGTGTTTCAAACCCACCTGGGTGCTCTGTGAGAGAAAAAACCTGATAATCATAAAATTTATAGCCTAGGAAACCCTATAGGGCAGTTCTACTCTATCCTACAGGGATGTGTTAGAATTGGCTTGATGGCACACAAGAAGATTATAGACTGGTAGAAGAGCGAGCACTAAACTAATCCTCATGCAGATAAGTAATAATTAAAATTGTGATATACACAGGCAGTCCCCAAGGTGCAAATGAGATCTATTCTTAACTGTATCTTTAAGAATTTAAAAGTCAGTCAGAAAGTTCATAGAGTTATTATTTAGCTTTACTTTAATACAAGAAAAGGCTTGAAGTCTTTTCAATGATATAAAAGCTGCATGTGCGGCAAACCTAGATCTAAACCTAGATATGAAGGATAAGTGAAGGTGACTGTGATGAAGAATTTGTTGCAAGTAGGGGTTGGTTCAATCATTTCAAAATGAGGACACATTTACATAACATTAAAGCAGGACTTCAAAGATGGCAGTGCCCTGCTCAAAGATAGTTGCCAACTCCATAGCTTTGAAAGTATGTGGCTATCCACAGTGCTGCCAGTAATCCAATCTCATGCATCAGGCTCTTGAAAAGCTCACTATGCCTCTTCTGAGTCTCCTATTCTAGGGCTTTCACTTGTAATCTTTCCCAATCCAATGACTGTGACAAATCACTCAAATTGTAAAAATTCGAGTCAGTTGCAGTTTTGCTTCATCAGCCATGACAAAATCAGTTCAAAACCCTGCAATTAAAGGGCAAGTAGAAGCTGGCCATAAGTCAGACATTCATTACCTGGAGATTGCATGAGAATCAAAAGAAGACTTTACAGTGCAATGAGAGGAAATAAGACAGGGAGGCATGGAGTTAGCAGGCATAAAATTTTTGAGAAAATGGTATCTAAACCTAGATATGAAGGATAATAACTGGTTATCCAAATAAAGTATATGCAGTAGAGCAGTCCCTAAGAGGGAATAGTAGCCCAGATAGATAAATAGATAGAAATAAAGATAGAGATATGTCTGTGAGCAAGGCAGAAAAGAGTTTGGGATGCTCATGAAAGGCCAGTGGCCCTACAGTATAGATACTCTGAGGCAAATAACAAAAGATAAAGTTGGAGAGGATGAAGGAGTTGAATCATGAATGGCCTTGTGGCTATCCAGTGATCTCTGCATCCTTATCTTAATGGCTTGTCCCTGATTCCTTGTTTAACCTTTAAACTTAGTTCATGGATCCCCCTATATCTTAGTCAGAGCCATCAGAATTCTTTCAGATATTCAGCTCTACGTTATTAAATGTTATTCCTTAGTGCTTGTCTCTGTTTCTCTATGTACACATTTTCTATAGCTCAGATATCCCAAATTGCTAGCCTAATCTACAGCACTTTTTCCATGAGGAACTCTGCAAAAGCTAAATGCTAAGGCTGCTTCAGTATATTTATAAAATATTACATATAATCCATGTAGAATCCATCAAGCAGAAGTCAATCAAAAGTAAGAACAAAGCGTTGTGTACCACTTTTCATAAAAGGGAGTATATTTTCTGTTTCATACAAATCTAGGACTTGAGTTTTGGATGTGGCAGAGGCATTTGTGCTTATCCTTGTAACGTATTTTTACTGCAAAAATCTTCAAATGCTTTCTTCAAAGGAGAAGCAGAATCATGCCTCATTGACCTTTCTGTCCCACAACCATTTGGCACAGTGCCTCTCTCACAATACATGTTTAATAATAACTACTCTTAAAACCCCTCCTTTAAGAGCCCATTTCTAGGCAGAGTTTTCTGCTGAACAAAATATAAGCCTGAAGTTAGTGGTGAATCAGTTCTGTGCTCTACATATTGCCCAGAGAGGACGAGATGTTAAAAAAGGATAGGAGACAGTGTCACTGGTCATGTAGGTCTATATTAATATTATAGGTGCATATTAGCTATAATGTGCTATAGACACAAATCATGCGACCAGACATATAAAAAAACAGATAACAAACACAAAGGAAATAAAATCATAAAGCCACCTTATAGTAAGCACTTACCATGCATCAGGTACTTTGCTAAGAATTAGCTCCAAGAAACACAACTGCTCTGCATGGCAGCTGTTATCATTCCTCTTTCATAGATAAGGAAAGTATGACATGGGTAAGCAGCATTTATCCAGAAGTACAGTTAAAAAATGATATAGAAAATTTTAAACAAGATCTGCCAACTTCAAGTGCCCAAGGATGCTCCATTTTTCAAATCATGCAAGAAATTAGGGTTGATGAGAAAAAAATAAAAATACTGTCAGATGCTTTTATGGTGTGACATAAGTGACCTTATCCATAAATCATCAAAAGGGAGATATCACCACCGTTAGTACTTTTAAAGAACTCTAAGCAAGTAGTTCTGCTTCAATGGAAGATGCTTCACACTTCCTTCAAAAATACAGTCCAGTGATTTGAATTGTAATGAGTCCTCTTTTAAAAATTCTAGTTAGTTCAATGCAGTTCTATCTGTATGATCTCTGGAAAAAAATGTCAAAGATAATTGGCATCTGTGTATCCATCTCTGGTAGCATAGTGGCTAAGACACTTGCCTGCTAACTAGACGGCTGGAGGTTCAAACCCACCAACCACTCTTCAGAAGGAAGGTTGGGCAATCCTACTTCCATAGTGATACTGCCTCGGAAACCCAAGGAGGGGTTGCTATGAGTCGAGTTTGACTCGACGGCACATAACAACAACAACAACATGTATCCATCTATGCCAGCTAGCTCTGCTGAAACACACACACACACACACACACACATATATATGTATATAATTTAATTCTTTTCTCCATATATGTGAAGCAAGTTGGTGCATAGTGAGCTCAAAGAAATGGTGTTCGGGTCTTAGAACACTTGAGGTATTAACTTTGTAAGTTCGTTATATCTATGACTTAGAACTTTGTTAAATATCTGCACTGGACCCAGACATTGTTATGCTGAGGATACACAGGTGAATAAGAAAGAGTCACTCCCCCATGAACCACATCCCCAGAGATACTCAGGCTTAGCTCACAATGTGCCTTACTCACTGTCGTGGAGTCATTTCCAATCATAGTGATCCCTCCTTGGGTTTCTGAGGTGGCCCCAATTCATCAGGGTGATACTGCGGATTGTTTCCAAATCCAATCTACAATGAGATTGAAAGAGAACATGTTCTGTGGCAGAATCTTGATTCTGTACTGCTTTTCCAATTTATCAGCCTTGGAGAAAGGTACAAAACATTTTTTTATGTTCTCTGTTTAGTTAGTTGAATGTATATTTTAATAATTTGTGTTTTTTATGTATACTTTGTGTTGAATTTTCAAAACAGAACTCTGAATTTATCATTTTTATCAAGGAACTGTGTGTGTGCACTGGCTTCCATGTAAAGTGCAGAGTCACTGACCTCTGTCAGTAAAACGTGTTTTGTGAAATGTTTTCCCAGAAATGGAGATATATTTGCACCAATTGTTTCCCATTCTCTTGGTGTCTCTTGTTAGCAGCATGCATTTTGTCTGAAAGCTGGCAGGGGTTAGGACACAGGCCAGAGTCATGGACCTCAGCACAGCTAACGGCCTGTATAGGGATGAAATTTGCAACATTTGCCTCATTAGTACCATGTCCCCTACTGAGTTAACCAGCCATAGGAAATTGGAGAACTCTGAAGGTTAATTTTTTCTGCCTATAGGTAGAGTTACAGCTCAATGGACTAAGCCCTTAAAATGTAATCATTCCAACCAGGAAGTATTTAAGTGGAAAAAATGGCAAGTAGTGCAAAAAAGGTTAAACGAATTGAAATGGGTCTAAAACAGACTTGCAAATTTTTCAAGAGTTGCATAAAATATTCTGTAACTTTTGTAAAGGTTATGACTTGAAAAGAGTTTCAACCTTGTGATTGCCAGGAACTATTAAAATAAATAGCACAAATAGGGCAATTAAATATAGACACTAACAGCCTCAAACCACAAGAGTAGAGGAAATGAAGCAGACTTTTTTTTCTTCTAAAAACACCCAGGTGAATATATTTGAATTAGAAAAAATGTCTGTTTTGAAATACCAGTTACAGAAGACTGATGAAACTAAAAATTCATGATTATTTCTGCTATCAAGGGAGTCTCGCCCCATGCTAGTGTCTTAGTATATAGGCAGTATTCCTGCTGAATTATGTACAGATCAATTAGAAGCCATGGACTTTGAGGTCGCAAGCAGGTGACACCATCTATGTAGCTTGACATGAAGGTTCAGGCCATGGCTTCACTTCATGCTTCTTAGGTCTTCTTTGACCTTATCATCAGTGGGCACCCTGGCTTTCTTCTATATCTTGATGGCAAAAACTAGTAAGAGGACAGAAAGGTCTTTCTTTGTTTAAAAGAAGAAAAATATCCTCAGAAAAGTATTGATTTGGGTGAAGAGAGAAGCAGTGTACTAACAGTGAGTGGTCAACACAATAACACTAAGGAAAAGGAAGACACGGAGAGATGCACCAGAGGTACAGCTAATAAAGATAAAAATTTTTACATACACAATATTGCATTATCAGTAATAGCAAACGTTCATCTATGGGTGGATAAATAGGTAGAGAAGCTAAATGATCAGGTATGTCTAGGCAAAAGGGAATATACCCATGACCATATTTGTTTGGCAGATGATATTTCTACATGTGTATTTGTATGTGCTATAAGAATGTCCATATATTAATAGAGCTAATGGGACAAAGTTATGATAACTTCTTAGCTACAGCCAAGCACCCTGCAGGAGTGAGTCACTGGGTCCATGGGCTCGGGACCATGGTTGTAGGGGACATTAAGCTCAGTTGGTATAACCTACTACACAAAAACATTGTTCTACATCCTACTTTGGTAAATAGTAACTGGGGTCTTTAAAGCTTGCAAACGGCCATCTAAGATGCAGCTATTGGTCTCTCTGCATCTGGAACAAAGAAGAATAAAGAAAACCAAAGACATATGGAAATGATTAGTCCAAGGGACTAGTGAACCATGAAAACCTCAGCCTACATGATGCTGAGATCAGAACTAAATCATTGTATGGAAAATAAATTTGCTCTGTAAACATTCACCCAAATCCAAAAAAAACCTAACGAGTGATATAGACAGTTACAAAGCTGAACTAAGCCTCATTCTTTGTTATATGTACACAGGAAATGAAAAATGAGCACTAAAAGATGCCTGTCTGCATAGAAAAAGAAAACCAATAATTTAATATGGGCACTGCTATTGTTGTTATGTGCCGTCAATTCAGACCCAACTCATAGCGACCCCTCCTTGGGTTTCTGAGACAGTATCACTATGGAAGTACATTGCTCAACCTTTCTTCCAAGGAGTGGCTGGTGGGTTTGAACCACCAGCCTTCTGGTTAGCAGTCAAGTGCCTTAGGCACTGTGCTACCATAGCTCCCATGGGCACTGCTAGACTAAGATAAAGCAAGCAAGTCCTCCATAGGTAGTTAAGAAGGGGTGGATTGACAAAGGTTTGAAACTTTATTAGGAAAATGTTACTTCATTGTGAGTTGCTGGCAAAGGGCAGAAGTGTAAAGAATAATTTAAAAAAAAAAGTTGCAATCAAATTGATTCCAGCTCCATTGTGCATTGTGACTTATTGGCAAAGGGCAGAAGTGTAAAGAATAATTTTTTAAAAACAGTTGCATCAAGATAATCCAATGCATGGTGACCCCATATGTGTCAGAGTAGAACTGTGCTCCACAGGGTTTTCAGTGGCTGATATTTCAGAAGTAGATCACCAAGCCTTTCTTTTGAAGTGCCTCTGGGTGGACTTGAACCTTCAAACTTTCAGTTAGCAGCAAAGCATGTTAACTATTTACACAGCCAGGGAGTCCAATTTAAAAATAATTAAGATGTATTGAGCCCTTTACCCATGTGCTATATGGCAGTTACTTGGAAATTTTCATTTAATCTTTGCAAGAGGTAGTTCTGTTACCACCATTCCAAAAATGAAGGACACAAGCTAAGAGACAAAGTGAAATATCCAGAAAGGGCAGATCCAGAATTCTGAGAGTGTCTGTCATTTGCCTCAGCTTTGTCTATAGTCATGGTCCTCACTATAATGTATTTCAGAACAACAGAATATGTAGTAATCATGGTTGAAAATTGATAGGATAACTTGCAATGAGACATATACTAGTGACTTTTGGGAGCTCTGGTAGCGCAGTGCCTAAGGCACTTGACTGCTAACCAGAAGGCTGGTGATTCAAACCCACCAGCCACTCTTTGGAAAGAAGATGGGGCAATCTACTTCTGTAGTGATACTGCCTTGGAAATCCAAGGAGGGGTCACTATGAGTCAGGTCTGACTTGACGGCACATAACAACAACAACAACACAACAACATATATATATGTGTGTGTGTGTGTGTGTATACACACACACACACACACTTTTGTTATAGAATTTTATATTGATTTCATTGACTAGAATATGGACCATAATAGAACAGATGATTTTGTTTTACCTACTGTGATTTCTTCTGAGGTGAGGTGTATATGTGAAGTTACATAGAAACCCTGAAATTATAGTGCTAATAAAGGTTCTCAGTGATCTCCTAGAACAATCCATTAGGATCACAAAGCACTATTATAAAGTTTTTATACCCTTGCCATAAAATTGGGAGCTCTGGTGGCATAGTGCCTAAAGCACATGACAGCTAACCAGAAAGTTGGCAGTTCAAACCCACCAGCCATTCCTCGGAAGGAAGATTGGGCAATCTACTTCCATAGAAAACCCAAGAAGGAAACCCACGGAGGGGTTGCTATGAGTCAGAGACGACTCGATGGCACATGATAACAACAGCAGTAAGCCACAAAATCAGCCCAAATGGATGTTTTTGTAAAGTATATTCTCTCATGTAATATTAAACCTCTTATCTAATTTACAGAACTTCTTTCAAATAGTTAGCAACCTTCTAGATGAAGAAAACAAGGAAAAGTGGGAAGATGCACAGCAGGTAAGACTTGAATTATTTCAGAAATTAAAGTTGGCTAAGTAAAGTTTGAATTTTTTTTTGTAGAGATTACCTGCTTACTATTCCAAGAACATGAAAAGGTTTTTAGAAAATCATTCCATAGTATGTCCTGCCAAATTTAGAGAAAATGAGTGATCTTTTTATCATATTAGTATATGGAATGGATTATATTTATAAATGTGAAAAAAAAATGAACAGGTTAAAATAATTATTTACTTTAAGGAATGAATTCATAATATATATATATATATACATTTGGCAAAGTACTTAAAGAGCCCAGCTGCTACCAAAAGTCAGTGGTTAGAACCTACCAGTTGCCCCATGGCAGAAGAATGTGGCCGTCTACTTCTGTAAAGATTTGCATCCTTGGAAACCCTATGGGGACAGTTCTACTCTGTACTGGCATTTTAAAAATGAGTGCACCAATTTCATTGCTTTTTACTTGACTTTTGTGAAAAATTCCATGAGAACAATGCAATCTTGAAAGAAAGAATGAATATTTACTGAGGTTCAGGTGAGCTGTTTCTCCTATTTTCCATCCATAATTCTTTTCTGGGACTTTAGGAGTAAGCCATGCCTTTTATTCCTATCATATAGAGGCTAAAAATAGACCAGTGTGGAGCCACCTCATTATCAGGTACAACTTCTGTGCTTTTCAGCATAGCAAGGGGAAAAAAAAAAAATCACTCCTTGGTTTGAAATCCTGAATCTGTCTTTCAGCAGGACTAGTTTGAACTCTCCATTTGTCCTTGGTCCTTGGCATTCTTCTAGAGGATAGCCTCATTCACTGACTGTAAGAAAATGGCGTCTTTCCTTGGAATACAGCTGCAGAGGCAAAGCACGTCTTTCTAGAATGCTGGAGAGTATTAATTATGGATATATTTAGAACAAATGTATACTACCCTTTTTAAAACAAGACTGCAACTCATCAGATGGTATTATTTACTGTGAGGTCCCAACTTGAACAAATAATGAATGGTGGCATAACTTCTTGTAGTTAATGGAAACTCCTCAAACCAGTACGTCTATTTGCTTGTGATTTTGCTTAAACTATATTCTTAACTTTTAAATACGTTTTCAGTAGTAACAATCCTTAATGCTATTAAAAAAAAAAAAAAAAAACTAATTATTTGAAATAAAAATAAACCACTATATTGTAGCTTTTACTAACAGGCGTTTTCATAAATGCTACAGCATGAATAGGTCTTCCAGTAGTAGTGCAAAGGGTGATTAATATCATGAAATTTCCAAAAATGAGAGCTGTTTAAATTCTATGACAGAAAATTCCTTGTGGTTCCTGATATTGTTTTAGAGAAGGAGAAAGAACAAAATAAAATATAAAAGTAGCTCTGTGTGCATTTGGAAATCTAATGATTTCCATATTATTATTTAGAATGTTGATGTTAGAAAGTTTTTGCAAACAAAATTTACACTTTTGAACAATAAAAAGTGTCAGGACTTGGTAGCTAGACATCAGCCCTAGCTATGAAGGATAAAACTATATTTAGATAAAGCATCCTACTAAAAATGTGGTGTATTCTATATAGCATCTTTTTTCACTGCTTGGACTATACAAGTCACAAGCCATTTCAGTCATATTATGTTACCTGTTTTTATACTGACAATTCGTGTGTCTCTAGAGCAGGAATCAGCAAACTGTGGCCAATTAACCAAATGCAGCAGTTTGTTTGTTTGTTTGTTTTCCCTAAGTAAAGCTTTGGAACACAGCTACATGCATTTATTTACATATTGTTTATGGCTGCTTTCATGATTCAGCAGCAGAGTTGAGTCATTCTGACACCACATGGCATTAAAGGCAAAAATTGTATGGCCCTTTACAGAAGTTTGCCAGCTCCTGCTCTAGAACCTTTGTCTATACGCACTCATAGACACATAAAACCAAAACCAGCTGACGTCTGTGTTGATTTTGACTCTGGTAACACAGATGTTTCACAGTAGAGCTGTAATCCTTAGGGTTTTCAGTATCTGTGATCCTTTGGAAAAGTCCCTAGGTGGTGCAAACAGTTTGCACTTGATGTCAAAGCTAAAGGAGCTCTGGTGGCACGGTGCCTAAGGCATTTGACTGCTAACCAGAAGGTTGGCAGTTCAAATCCACGAGGCACTCCAAGAAAGAAGATGGGACAATCTACTTCCATAAAGATTTACCACCTCAGAAATCCAATAGGGGTCACGACAAGTCAGAATTGACTCCAAGGTCAGTGGGTATGGTTTTGGTTTCTAATCCAAAGGTTGCCAATTCAAACCTACCCAATGGCACCTCAAAAGAAAGGCCTGCAAATTTGCTTCTGTAAAGTGTAGAGCCAAGAAAACCTACGGAATAATTCTACTCTCTAATCCATAGGATCATCATGAGTTGGAATTGACCTGGTAGAAACTTTTTTTTTTTTTAGATCTTTTGGAAGTAGATCACCAGGCTTTTCTTACAAGGCACCTATGGGTGGATTCAAACCACCAACTTTTCAGCTACTAGTCCAGTGCTTAACTGTTTTTGCCAGTCAGGGACCCCAAGTGTGTGTGTATATATATATATATATATATATATATATATATATATATACACACACACACACACACACACCCCTCCACAAAAACAGAAAGAAAAAGCAAACAAATGCATAATAGTAGCAAGAGGCTTTACAGCCCATGGAGATTTTATTCACATTCTTACAATGGGAATGATGGGCTTTCAGAATTTATATTTAATGACTGCAACTATATAATAGGATTTCTTTTCTCCAAAGTTTTTCTGAAATTAAGAAAAAATTCATATTATCTTTGCCATAAATTTTTAAGTGTAATAACCATTTTTTCATGCCTTTAAGTATATGTGAGTATGTATATTGTGGATATTCAGTGTCTGATTTTTAGATAGGCACAATCACAATAAACAATACACACACTAAACCTACTACCCACTCTGCCCAATGTATCTTCCTCCTATTCAGTCCCCTTTAAGGTCTTACTGTATGCTTTTCTGCTATTCAGAGTGTCTCTTCCCCTTCTGCACTAAAAAAAAAAAAAAAAAGAAAGAAACACAACTGACTTCCATCGAATAGAACCCGACTCATAGAGACCCCTCCTTGGGTTTCTGAGGTGGTATTGCTCAACCTTCTTTCCAGGGAGTGGATGGTGGGTTTGAACTGCCAGCCTTCTGGTTAGCAGTCAAATGCCTTAAACACTGTGCTACCAGAGCTCCTCCTTCTGCACTGTTGTTGTTGTTGTTGTTATTTGCCGTCGAGTCGGCCCGGACTCATAGTGACCCCTCCTTGGGTTTCCGAGGCAGTATTACTACGGAAGTAGGATTGCCCAACCTTCCTTCCTAGGAGTGGCTGGTGGGTTTGAACCGCCAGCCTTCTGGTTAGCAGTCAAGTGCCTTAGGCACTATGCTACCAGAGCTCCCCTTCGCATTAGCCTTTGCAAATTCAAAGCAGCTAGAACTCTCTAATCTGCTCAATTTTTCATGGCTTGAAGCTACAATGGTGCTGGATGGCTACAAGGAAGTGAACCTAACTTCAAAAGACTTTCTACTCTAAAGTGGTGGTATAATGCAGGCTGATTTTGTAAGCCTTATGAGTGACATATGCAAAAATTCATGTGGCCTTTTAAATGACCTCCACATTCTACATACTGTAAGCTATTGCCAAGATTAGTTGGTCTTTAAGAAAACATTTACCTGATTATACTGTGTGAGGTGGCATGGTTTTGGGGGAAAAATACTTAAGCCATGAAGGTAGATAGATCTATGGGTAGATTCTGCCTCAGCCACTAGCAAAGACACAGTATGTCCTTAGATATGTTGTTTCTTCTTGCCTAAAATAAGAATAATAATTTCAATCCCATAGGTATGTTTTGTGTATGTACATGTGAAGTATCTATACTAGAGCTAATATGATCCAAAGTCATTGCTAATATTATAGTTCATAAAGTGGCTATTATTTTTAGGCAATAAATATTTCTCCCAAGATAATGTATTTACTGTGCAATGAATTAATACTTTTTAAATGTCCTCATGATGGCAATAATACTTGTTTATTTTGTATAGTGTCCTTTTATGTAAATGCTAATTAAAAAGGTAAAAAATAGCCTAATTTTAGTGTTTATTTTATGTTATATTTAAGTGAGGAAAGGAGCCCATGAGAAGAAAAACATATTATTTCTGAGTAGAAAATCTCTCAGATATTTTTTTTTCTTAGATTTACAGAGGATTAATCACTGTGTTATATTGCCTTCAGAGTTCTTGCTGTATGATTCCTGATGTCTTTCTCAACTATTTGTTCAAAAATTAACAGCTGTTACCAGTTGCAGAAACTTCTCAAAATAAACCAGAACTCACTTGTGATCTGATGATACAGTCTTTTAATTTGAGTTATGTATTCCATTATAAAAACATTGTACTCATCTAACCATTACTTATTTTTTTAGATTTATCCAGGCTCAATAGAATTAATGCAGGTGATTGAAGATTTTATACACATTGTTGGAATGGGGATGATGGACTTTCAGAATTCATACTTAATGACTGGAAATGTAGGTAAGAAATAGGATTTTTTCTCAAAATCTTTCTGAAATTAAAAAAAAATTGCAAGTATCTACGTCATTCATTTATAAGTGTAATGTCCATTGTTCATGTCTTCAAGTATATGTGATTAAATATGTTAAAAAATACTCAGTGTCTTATTTTTAGATAAGCATACAGGCACATATAGGGAGCTCTGGTAGCATAGTGCCTAAGGCACTTGACTGCTAACCAGAAGGCTGGCGGTTCAAAACCACCAGCCACTCCTCAGAAGGAAGATGGGCCAATCTACTTCCATAGTGATACTGCCTCGGAAACCCAAGGAGGGGTCGCTATGAGTCGGGTCCGACTCGACAACACATAACAACAACAACATAGGCACATATACATTATACATATTTGCACACATGCACAAACACACACATGTGCATGCATCTACATGCATTTGTATGAATGCCTATAGGCTTACTTGTTTGTATCTGCACATGTAAACATAATAGAGAGTATGTGCTTGCTTCTCCATTTGCCAAATGCTCATTGCTATCCAAGCTAATTTTGACTATGTATATAGTTGTGTGTTTGAAAAAAATGAGTCTTCATAACCTTCTAAGCATTGTTCATAAAGATGCCGAGTTACTTTCTTACTTGGTGTCTAAACAGGTGCTGAGTCTGTGAGTGTTGTAGGACAGTTCAGAATTCCTGTAAGAGTCATGACAGTGGTACCACTGCTGCCACTATAATTTTCCTGAAAGCTTTAAGGACAGAGTAGATCTCTCAGGTCCCTTTGTAGTAGATTCTATAATGCTAGATATATAAAGTGAAAATGTGTATCTTCCTTCATTTGCCTATAATATTGCCTCGTACAGTAAGAAGGAATATTAGAAACAAAACCTACAAACATATTTACACTAACATTGAGCTAACGATAACTATATTAGCTAAATTGAACATTTTTCTTGGAGGCAAAAAATGACAAGGACAAAGAAATAGTCTTTTTAAATATTATACACATTGAACTAAGCTAGGAATCTACTTTTCTCACATCTTTAAAACTCCCTTTCATAATATTACTGTGACTCAGAAAGATTTTTCTTCATTTGTCATGCTTCAGTAGTCTTCACATAAAGACCACTGAACTATAGATAATAATGTGTCTAAATAAATATATTTTGCCTTTCATTCTTATTCACAGGATGTTTAAGTTTTGGTTTCTGGATCAGGAAGAGACCTACCTTGGTGAGGAATCAACTAGGGGGGTGTTCAATTGATACAGAACACAACTTTTTTTTTTTTTTTTTTAATAATTAAAGCTTTTGGTCATTTATTTTATACTTGATTACTTCTGAAGGTCCTCCAATCCCATAGGGACTCATTTCATGCTAGAGTGTCTTCCACCATGATGAGCTCACATTGTAAAGGGTTATAGCTAATTACCAGTAATATTCTTCAGCATAGGAAAGTGTGTGTAAAGGAGTCATCAAAAGTCTGGACGCCTTTTGATGATCTTAGACCCTCTGCGTGCTGCATAAGACTGAACCAGTTAGATTGAAGTCTTAATGCCTCCTCTGAACTGTCTTGGGTTCGCAGGCCTTTCCCCAGATAGCATGTCCAGCAGCTAGGGTTGGTTCAGGAATGTATATAACTGCCCTTCCTATTGACAATGAGGAAAAAAGAGACCAAAGAGAGTATCTTTGTGAAGAATGAAAATTCAGGAAAATCTGAATTAAATGTGTATTCCAAAAATGACTGGGCAATAAGGCAAAAACAATGTCTGAGGAAAGGATACAATGGTGAGCCAGACGTTTCAGGGCATGTAAAAGAAAAAACCTAGAGGGATTTAGGGTATGGTCATCATAGCCAACTGAAACATGTCCTATAAAGCTTTGTGGTTTCTCTGGTGGGTGGGGAAGGAATTATAAAAGGCACTGTGCAAATTAGGCAATTGACAAAGTAATTTAGTAGTAAAACTGGAGGAGAAAAGAGAAAGAGCTATTGTTTTGTTGTAAATGTTAACATCTAATTCTAAAAGGCTCTGCTTTTTAAAAGCATTAGCAAATCAATACATGGCATTTATTCAGAATGTTTTTGGAAGGGAAAAAAAACAAAACCCTATAAAACACAAAGCCAATCTAGAGTATAGTAAAGTTAAACTTGGACTTAAAGTAGACAGTTTCAGAAAGAAAAAAAAAATCAAATTCTCTATAGCACTACTATTATTTGCTGTAAAAATTCTACAAATGTCTCTTCAAAACTTGCAAACATTCATTTTTCTTTACCTTTCTTTTGAGAAAGTACATCTTTGAAAAATTGATGTATTATATTATTATTTGCGTTAAGATTATGCTGTCTAGGATTTCCTACCTCCTTTATTATCACTAAACTTTAAATATATTAAACATAGTATAACTTAAAGCATAATGACTTAAAGCAATTGAATGCTACAGATAAAGCCAGTGTTGTCCTATATTGTTTTCATTGTTCAAGGATAATGTAATTGTTCAGCCTTCTCTTACTTATATCACACTAATTATCTATATAAAAGAAGTTATGTTCTATGCATTAAAACCTGAACATTAATAGTCTGATTACCTAAAGAGACCTTATTTATCATTGATTTCTCCAAATAGTAAACCCAGTGTGTGACATATAGTAGTCTGATGATCAAACTGAAGGTTATTTTATATAATATTAGGGTTTCCTAAAGTTTATCCATGGAAGGAAGGTTGGGCAATCTACTTCCATAGTGATACTGCCTCAGAAACCCAAGGAGGGGTCACTATGAGTCAGGTCCTACTCGACGGTACACAAGAACAAAGTTTATCCACTAGTATCAAATTGAGTCTATGAATAATAATCACTATTTATATTCTCCATGTTCTCTGATTTGATACTAGTGTAAATACGACTGACTCATGGTGACATCATGTGTGTCAGAGTAGAACTGTGCCCACAAGGTTTCCATGGGCTGATTTTTTAGAAGTAGATCACCAGGCCTTTTTTCTGAGAGGCCTCTTGGTGGATTTGAATCACCAACCTTTAGGTTATCAGCTGAGCATGTTAACTGTACAATACCCAGGGACTCTATTAGTGTATATAGAATATGATATACTATTTTGTTTAATATGTCCAACATTTTTGAACAAGCATGTGCATAGTACCAAATTGTGAAACTTGTGAGTTGGCATTCAGTAGCCATATATCCTAACTACAAATATTAATTGTCTAAAATTGGTGTCTTTTATGTATGTGTGTGTGTCTTTGTGAAAGTATACACAGCCAAAGATGAACCATGTCAACAATTTCTACATGCAACATTCATTGACATTGACTACATTTTTCAAGTTGTAAGAGATGTAATTCATTTCATAAAAACATCTAACATTAAGAACACCATGGATCTGCAACAGGCTGTTGGTGACACTTTGTTGTTAAGTGCCGTCGAGTCATTTCCGACTCATAGCGACCCCATGCACAGCAGAATGAAACACTGCCCGATCCCACGCCAGCCCCACGGTGACACTTTAAAATAACATTAAAAAGAAAACTACTTCATTATGTGGAGATGTTGGAAATATTCTGAATTTTTTAATAATTTGTTTGTTCTTTCTGTTGTTGAGGTTATACACAGCAGAGCATATACCAATTCAACAGTTTCTCCATGCACAATTTAGTCACACTGGTTACATTCTTTATGTTGTGCAACCATTCTTAACCTCCTTGTCCAAGTTATTCCTCCCCCATTAACGTATATTTCCTGTCCTATAAATTATCTATCATTTGAGTTGCTATTGTCAATTTGCTCCTGTAGAGGTAGAGCTTTCAAGATTATAATGCTCAAGGTAGACATTCTTTTCTAGTTAACCTAAATTATTTTTTGGTTTTAAGAAGCATTCAGGAGCTGTTTTTGGTTTAAAGTTTAAGATCTCTATTTGCTTGCATCAACCAAAAAAGAAAGAGGATCAGAAATAAGAGGAGGATATGGAATATGTGGCTAATTGCCACCATGAACAACTGCCCCCTTTGCCATGAGACCAGAAGAACTGGATGGTGCCTGGCTACCATCACTGAACATTTTGATCAAAGATTCTAGAGAAAAATCCTGATGAAAAGAGGGAAAATGCAGGACAAAGTTTCAAATTCTCATAGAATGTACTTTCTGGAGCCATGGAGGCTAAATGAGCCCCTGAAACTATTGCCCCAAGATAATAATTGATGTGTTTATATTCACCAAACACATAAACACAGCATATGAGTAATAAATAGAGACTAGGGAACTAAGAAGGAGTTCTGGTAGCATAGTGCCTAAGGCATTTGACTGCTAACCAGAAGTCTGGTGGTTCATACCCACCAGCCACTCCTCAGAAAGAAGACTGTGCAATCTACTTCTGTAGAGATACTGCCTCAGAAACCCAACTATGAGTTGAATTGACTCAATGGCAGTGAGTTTGGTTTTTTGGTTTAGGGAGCTAAGAAAATTTGCTTATTTTTTTCTAGGCATAGTCTTTAGAGTATGGTGGATAAATCCTAAAGAATTTCAGAAGATTGTTGTGTGCCAATAACCACCTCGATTTCCTGGAATAGAGATAATATATTCCTTGAGAAAGAGAGAGCATAGAATAGCCAAAAATAAATGTCATACTATTTAATAAGAAATTCTCAGAAACTCACTAATAGCCTATTTATTTTATTTTAACTTTAAATATAGTTTGGGCATTTCTGTTTTCTAGTTTCTGGTTTATGTAAAATGATTCAGAAGCAGAGAGACGCCTGTTAGAGGCAAGTATATAGCAAGTAGAATAGATAAAATAAGAAAATAATAAAAGAATACAACAGAGTATGAAGTCCATTTTGTGGTACCAAAAAACTCTTCATCCTTCACTTTTGAGAGCAATAATTCTAATATTTGAAGCAATAACTGATATTTGAAATGATAGCTTTAGTTCATCAAGAAAAATTACTATAAGATCATTAGGATGTCAGGGAAATGAGTGACATATCTTTGATTTTTTTTCCCAAAAAATAGTTTAAATGAAAAGGTTAAAAATTTCT
The DNA here is from genome assembly GCF_000298275.1 of Orycteropus afer afer. Lineage (NCBI taxonomy): Eukaryota > Metazoa > Chordata > Mammalia > Tubulidentata > Orycteropodidae > Orycteropus > Orycteropus afer. Next base: position 921,628 of record NW_006921720.1, read on the forward strand.
TTTATCTGAAAAATCTCCCTGCCTGTAGCAGCTTTCTATAAATGAAATGTTCTTATATGCTAAAAAATCTATGAATATTTTGGTGTGTATGTATTCATTCATTTTTCTGGGAAACATATTCCCTAAAGATTTGTGTATTAAACATAAAGTTTAATACAAGGCTTGGAAAAATCGTTCTATCAGCAAAAACGTTAAACAAGCCAATGCATTTATATATAAAAAATGGAATTTATATTTTTCATAATCATATGCAAATATGACATCCAAAATAAGCACATGGAAATTTTCATAAATTTAATTAAAGTTAATGAATATTTTGCTTTTTGTTGCTAGTTGCCAGTGAGCTGATTCTGACTCATGGTGACCTCATGTGTTTCAGAGTAGAACTGCTGCATAGGATTTACAAGGCTGTGACCTTTTCAGAAGCACATTGCCAGGCCAGTATTCTGAAGTGTCTCTGAGTGGCTTCAAACAACCAGCCTTTTGGCCACTCAGGGACTCCAAGGAGCACTTACTAAGGCCTAACTATTCTGCTAAACAGTTTATATAGTTGGTGAATGAATGAATGAATGGATAGATGAAGTAATACTACAGAGAAATTTCAAATATTGGTATGCCTCAGTTTATTATAAAATTACAATTGTTCTAAAATGTTGTAAAGGTAAATAATTTTTATTTTAGTCAAAAATGGTCATTGTATAATGTATCGATAATTTTAAAAATTATTATTATATGTTAGGTCAAAGGGAACCATATCTAGTTGTTGTTAGGTGCTATCAAGTCAGTTTCAACTCATAAAGACTCTTTCTACACCGGAACGAAACCTGTCCTTTCCTGCACCCCCCTCACAATCCTTGCCTTGCTGGAGCATAGTGTTACAGCCACTGTGTCAACTCATCTTGCTGAGGGTCTTCCCTCTTTCACTGAACCTCTACCCAATCCATCATGACATCCTTCATCAGGGACATGTCCCTCTGACAACGTCACCAAAGTAAGAGAGACAAAGTCTGGCCATTCTCGCTTCTAAGGAGCATTTGTTCAGGCTGTACTTCTTCCAAAACAGATTTGTTCATTCTTCTAACAGTCCATGGTGCATTCAGTATTCTTCATCAGCACCAGAATTCAAATGCATCAGTTCTTCTGTGGTCTTCCTTATTCATTGTCCAGCTCTCACATGCATATGATAATACTGAAAATATCGTGGCTTGCGGCAGGCATACCTTAATTTTCAAAGTAATATCTTTTCTCTTGTTGTTGTTGTTGTTGTTATGTGCGGTCGAGTCGGCCCCCGACTCATAGCGACCCCTCCTTGGGTTTCCGAGGCAGTATCACTATGGAAGTAGGATTGCCCAATCTTTTCTCTTAGAGACGTTAAACAAGATTTCTGCAGATTTGTCCAATGCAGTATATTGTTTGATATCTTAACTGCTGCTTCCATAGGTGGTGGTTGTGTACCCAAATAAAACGAAATCCTTGACAACTTCAATCTTTTCTCCTTTTATAATAATGTTGCTTGTTGTTCTAGTGGTGAGGATTTTTGCTTTCTTTATGTCATACAAAGGGTCGCTATGAGTCGGAGCCAACTCAACGGCACCGGACAACAATGTGGTGAGATATAATGGATACTAAAGACTATAGTCTCTGATCTTCATCATTAAGCACCTCAGGTCATCGTCACATTCAGCAAATAAGGTTGTATCATCTGCATATTGCAGGTTGTTGATGAGTCTTCCTCCAATCTTGATGCTACATTCTTCATATAGTCAAACTGCTCAGATTATTTGCTGAGCATATAGATTAAGTATGCTGAAAGGATACAACCCTAACACACACATTCCTGATTTTAAACCATACAGTGTCCCCTTGTTCTGGTTGAATGATCGCCTCTTAGTCAGTTTCTGGAGCCTTGTTATTATTTATTTATTTACTTTCCCCCACCGATTCCTTCAGAGTAGCTTAGAATTCTTCTTTTAATACCATCAGTTCTTGATCATATGCTACCTCTTGAAATGGTTGAACATTGACCATTTCTTTTTGGTGCAGTGAATGTGTATATTCCTTTCATGTTCTCTTAATGTTTCATGTATTTGTTCAATATTTTGCCCTTAGAATTCTGCAGTAATGCAACCCCAGGATTCAATTTTTTCTTTAGTTCTTTCAGCTTGAGAAAGCCAAGTGGATTCTTCTCCTTTAGTTTTCCAACTCCAGAAATTTGCACATTTTATCACAAAGTTTACTTTGTCCTCTTGAGCTGCCCTTTGAAATCTTCTGTTCAGCTCTTTCATTTCATCGTTTCTTCCATTTGTTTTAGCTACTGTCTGTTCAAGAGCAAGTTTTAGTCTCCCCTGATATCCATTTTGATCTTTCTTTCCTGGCTTTTCAATACCTTTTTCTTTCTTCATGTATGATGTTCTTGATGTCATCCCACAACTCGTCTGGTCTTAGGTCACTGGTGTTCAATGTATCAAATCTATTCTTCTGATGGTCACATTCAGGTGGGATATACTCAGGTCATATTTTGGTTGAAATAGATTTGTTATAATTTTCTTCAGTTTTAACTTAAATTTGCATATGAACAATTGATGATCTGTTCCAAAGTCAGCACTTGGCCTAATTCTGACCATTGATATTGACCTTCTCCATCATCTCTTTCCACAGATGTAGTCGATTTCGTTCCTGTGTATTCCATCTGGTGAGGTCCATGTATGTAGTTGTGTTTATGTTGTTTAAAAATGATATTTGCAATGAATAAGTTGTTGGTCATGCATAATTCTGTCATGTGATTTCTGGCATCATTTATATCTCAAGGCTGTATTTCCCGACTACAGACGGCTCCTTCTTTGTTTCCAACTTTCACATTCCAATCGCCAGTAATTATCAGCACACTTTAAGTGTATGCTTAGTCAATGTCAGACTATAGAATTTGGTAAAAATCTTCAATTTCTTCATCTTTGGTTTTAGTGGTTGGTGTATAAATCTGAATAATAGCATTAACTAGTATTCACTGTAGGCATATGAATATTATCGTATTATTGACAGCATTGTACTTCAGTATAAATCTTGAAGTGTTCTTTTTGACATAAATGCAACACCATTTGTCTTTAATTTGTTATTCTTGGCATAGTAGACCATATGATTGTCCTATTCAAAATGCCCAATACCAGTCCATTTCAACTCACTCATGCCTAGGATATTGATCTTTTTGTATTCCATTTCATTTTTGACAGCTTCCAAGTTTCCTAGATTCATAGTTTGTACATTCCACATTTTGTTATTAATGAATGTTTGCAGCTGTTTCTTCTCATTTTGAGTTGTGCCATATCAGTAAATAATAGTCACAGAAGCTTTACTTCAGCCAATTCATTAAAGTCACCTCTACTTTGAGGAGGCATCTCTTCCTATATCATAAGGTTATTTAATATTAATTTACTTCAACAAAATGTTCTTTGAAGAGTTTTTCACATTTACTCTCTATAAAAATCCAAAGATTTTTCTCTTCATTTCTTTGAAGTCAACCATTTTTCCAATCATTTTTCTGAAACTCCTCTTGGAAAAGCCTCCAATAAGCTCCCAATTGCCAAATAAAACTTCTTCCCATTTCTCAGCCTTTCTGTTCTCTGTACCTTGCTAACTACTTTCTTCTTTTTGAAACTTTCCATTCTTTTAACAATTTTTGTATTAGCCATAGTATCAAATATACTAAAGGATGAAAATTAGACTCATGACTCAGTAAATTTTGTATTTTTTTGAACCAATAGCATAAAATAAATAAAATGAAAGGCGGTTCAAACTCAACAGCCACTCCTTGGAAGAAAGATTGGGCACTCTACTTCCTTGGAGATACTGCCTTAGAAACCTAAGGAGTGGTTGCTATGAGGCACAATCAACTCTACGTCAGTGAGTTTTTGTTTTTTTTTGGGGGGGTGGGGAGTTCTGAAAAGGGAAAAATAATTTTTTGAGGCCCAGATAGTTGGAATTCCAAAGACAAATAGACTGAATCTTACCTGATTAAAACAATAGCACATGTGTGTACATCCTCGTTGTTATGAAGAGTTGTCTAAAGTTGTAGTGGAAAATGTATTGGTTTTTCATTATGTTTTTAGTCATCTATTTTCCACAATAACTTTATGCCATACATTCTGTTTGCTTTGTTGATTGCTAAGAATGACCTATGCTTTAGTAAATTATTTTATGTTTGAACTTTGAACATGAATTGTATTCATCACATTGAATTTGAGGAAGATCAATGACATGTTGCATTGTTGCTTTCTCACTGATTATGTCCCATTTAAAAATATCCTTACTAAGCAAGTCTTTTCTAAGTGATTCAGGACATTAAAATAAATGAATACCTTTTTGTCTGCCAGTATATTATGGTCTAGTTGTGCAGATACAATAAATAAATAAATAAATAAAATGTCAAGTAACTTTTGGCATGTGTCATATAAGCCAAATGTTTTAGAATTTCATTCCAAGCAATGTTGTTTTGTATAAAGATCTAGAAAAACATCTTAAAGAAGGATTTAATATTTTTGAAGGATGGCTGCACTATTGACAATTCCAGATGAAGACAAATAAATGATAAAGAAGTGGGCTACATTCCAGTACATTCTATTAACAAAAATGACATAGAGTTATCAAAGTTAATATTATGTTCTGGGAATGATGTGTGTTCTACCTTGATACAAATAAATATTGACTGAAGTAATTAAAGCAAATAAAATTGGAGAAGCATGTTGAAACATGGTAAGGATGACTTTGAATTTTATGACAATTGGGAGCCACTGAACTTGACTTGATTAGAACAGTATATATATATATATATATATATATATATATATATATTATTTCCCATATATTAAGATAGAGAATGACTATATATATGGGGACAAGTTATTTATTTCCACAGTAATCTATGCAAGAGATAATGGTAGTAGTAATAAAAACAGGAACAAAAATGTTGGCATGGATTTGGGACTCTATGGGTATAATTGATAGGATTTTATAACTTACTGGGATGTTGAGGAAAAGGGAGGAATTAAGACAATAATTATTTGACAAGTATTTGAGAATACTTTCCATACATTGATGTTTAGATGCAACTATCATTGCCAAATGAAAAAAAAAAAAAAAATGAAGACTTGGGCTTAATGAAGAAGCCTAAACTATAGATACACACTTGGGAATCAACTACACAGAAGTGACATTTGAAGTCATAAAAATGGTTCAGATTATTAAGACAATAATGAGAGAGAAGAGAGCTACAACAATTCCTGCACTGTAAACAAATTATCAAGGCAGTTATCAGAGTAAGAATGGTCACAGGTAGAAGGTACAAGGAGTTCAAGATTGTGTCAGTATAAAATCAGCCATGTAATTTATAGGAGGAAGAGAACATTTCAGAATGAATACTGTAGTTAATATCAGTAGCTAATGAAGGTCAAAGAATATTAAAACCAATACGAAACTCACTGCCCTCAAGTTGGATCTGACTCATAACGACCCCTCCTTGGGTTTCCAAGGTGATATCACTACGGAAGAAGAGCAGGAGAAAGGGGATTAAAAGCCAGGAACCTGGACAGAGGAGGAGCAGTCAGCCTCAGGGATCCAGGTGAGGAGAGGGAAATCAGGCATGTCCAAAGCAGCAGGGTGGGAGAGCAAGAGAGAGGGGATTAAAAGGCCTAGGAATCTGGACAGAGGAGGAGTCAGCTGCAGGGACCCAGGTAAGGGTGGTAGGAGAGGTTTCTAAGAGAGAGACAAACTTGTCTGTTGGTTTGTCCTACCATGGTGACGTGTTGATGTAAGTTTGAGGCTGAGCCACTGGTGTTTCAAACCCAGCGGAATGCACATGGTGCACAGGTATCAGCCCAGTTTACAGACTGAGACAGACTGGGAAGATGGATGAGACCATCCACTTCGCAAAGAATTGGCCAGGGAAACCCTTATGAATAGCAAAGAAACATTGTCTGATAAATTACCACGCAACTTTATAAATAGTCTGGTTAGTTTAGAAGGCTCTCAAAATAGGACTGGGAAAGAGCTGCATCATCTGAGTAAACCCAGCCTTACTCCTACGGCTAAGGTAAAGCTTTCAAGACCTCCATTTGCTGATGTGGTACCACCATGCAAATTGAAGAGAAACAGCTGCAGACATCCATTAATCATGGGAACATGGAATGTACGAAGTATGAATCTAGGAAAACTGGAAGTTGACAAAAATGAAATGGATTGCATAAAGATTGATATCCTCAGCATTAGTGAGAGGAAATGGACTGGTTTTGGCCATTTTGAATCAGACAGCCATGTGATCTACTATGTCGGGAATGAAATTTGAAGAGGAATGGTGTGGCATTCGTCATCACAAAGGATGTTTCAAGATCTGTCCTGAAGTACAATGCTGTCACTGATAGGATAATATCCATACGCCTACAAGGAAGACCCATTAATACAACTATTATTCAAATTTATGCACCAACCACCAAAGCCAAAGATGAGGAAATTGAAGATTTTTATCAACTTCTGCAGTCTGAAATTGACCGAACATGCAA
>NW_006921720.1:932725-935752 GCF_000298275.1 Orycteropus afer afer
GGGTTTGAACCGTCAGCCTTCTGGTTAGCAGGCAAGTGACTTAGCCACTACACTACCAGAGCTCCCAGTTTTGGTTAGCTGGTTTCTAAAGATCACACAATTAACATTTTGATACAAATATCTCCAAAGATTTAATTTGCATAAATGAATGTAGCTACACACACTTACTACTATCTTATAACTGTTCCTTAGGAATTATTCAGAATTAACAATATCAGATGATGAGTGAATGTATTTAGGCTCATAATATCTCTAAATCCGGGATGTCATAATTAGTAGCTATAAGAAGTTTAAAAAGTTGTTTCTATACATAAATTATCTAAGGGATACAAGATTCTCTAAGGTGTGTTTCAATTCTTCCCCAATAATCCTATAAGGCCAGTGTCTTAAAAACCTTAAAGTTAAGATATTTTTCTGTGCCAAGCTAACTATCACTGTATATTCTTGGCTTAGATATATGAAATATGGGAATTTTCAGAATATTTTTTGAAATTGAATCCAAATTCAATCTGAAGAATGCTATAATGTAAGTTTCACATCTCCTCTCCCTCCACAACGGTGTCTCATCAACATCAAATCTGTTATTTCTTATATTCACTGGTAAAATTTAATCATGTCCTTGGTAGAATATCTTGTTCTTCAATTGAGAAACCAACCTTCAGTCTGATGATGTTAATATAAAGTAGCGTCTTTTTCTAGGCTTTTTTTTTTTTAGTTTAGTTTTGTAGTTTACACATCTCCATCACTTGTTCAACTTCCTTTCGTTAAAAATAAGACACTTGTAATCATTTGACACCAAGTCTGAGAGATACACGACTTAACATCTTTTTTGTTTATTTGCAGCCTCTGACGTCTATTCAGTCAGCTAGACTTGAGTTTGGAAGTGTCAGGTTCTACCTCTGCCTCCTGGCTTTCTACCACTCTTGCTAGACACAAGAAGCAATATTCTTGTTTTTCTGTAGGTCAGAAAGAAGAAGGGGAGAAAAAAAACCTCACTGCCATCATAGTGACTCCTCCTTGGGCTTCCATGGTGGTATCTCTACAGAAGTAAATTGCCCGGTCTTCCTTCCTTGGAGTGGCTGGTGGGTTTGAACCACCAGCCTTCTGGTTAGCAGTGAAATGCCTTAGGCATTATGCCACCCAGAAAAAGAAATTAAAAATACCTTTGTATATGTGTTTAAGTTATTAACATACCGGTTAATTTAAACAGTTTTAAACTCTGATTTGGGATGATATGCAGTGTGATGGATATCTTATTTTCCTAGAGCTGCCATAACAAAATGACACAGAGTCTTGACTTTAAAAAGTGGAAATTTATTTTCTCACAGTTATGGAGACTTACGTCCCAATTCAAGGCCACAACAAGGCTAGACTCTCTCTGTAGGCTTTAAGGAAAAATGCCTCATTGTGTGCTTTATCTTCTTTAGCCCTTCGTGTTTCTTGGCATTCTTTGGCTCAGTGGCATCAATAGTGTCACCCACTGTGGTAACTCATGCTACCAACCTCTGCCATAGATGTCCTCCAATACCAGACCATACAGAATCCTTAGTAATGTTTCTTGTACTAATGTTATTCATAAGTCATAATTCCCATATATCACTGAATGTAATGGCAATAGTAGTGATAAGAACAATTAGCAAAATTAAAATTATGCCTTTAAATTATACTAGCCAGTGCAAATACAACCATGTCATTTGAAGCATCATTGTAATTGGGTGATACTGACAGCTCTAACCAGAGCATAGTAGAAGATCCAAAAAGTAAGTTAGCATAGAATTTTAGCCTTGTGGGTATACATGTAAACTGGGCTTATGAAAAATGTTTTTGTTTTTATAATTAGCTACTGGGTTTTCTTTGTTTATTTATAAACATAATAAATTTCTGCTGAAACACTGCACAAAAATTTTATAGATAGTTATTTTGGTGTCACTCCCTGACAGTGCCAACTTGTAGTCCACACTCCCAGCACCTCCCTTGTGACTCTGCTGTTTGGCCTTATAAACCATCTTTACATGCTATCTTCACCCTGAGTGCCTCTGTTTCTGGGTCTATCCTTTACAAAAAAAAAAATTACTCAAAAGGGATTAGAATTAGAACCTACTCCATTCCAGCATGACCTCATTTAACTTAACACCTGCAAAGAAAATGCCTTCTTTTTTGAACATGGTCACATTCACAGGTATAGGGGTTAGGACATCAACATATGTTTTTATTTTTTTTAGCAGAGAGGGGCACAATTCAATCCATAGCAATGAGTTCTTTGATTATTTCTCATTAATAGAAATTATCTCATTTTATTTTCTATGATCCACTTATTCCAAATGATAGAGGTGAAGCATTGGAAAAGTTGTTTTTGAAAGGCTACATTGGACTCTTCAAGACTCAAGCAAGGCATACTACTCAAGAGGATGGGGTCCCACCTGTCCAACTAGAACCTCAGTTTTAGATGATCACTAGTGTTATTTGGAGCTCTGGTGGCATAGTGCCTAAGGTATTTGACTGCTAACCAGAAGGCTAGCAGTTCAAACTCACCAGCCACTCCTCGGAAGCAAGATTGGGTTACTTGGTAAATTGGCAACCATTAATGAATTTAGTTGGTGTCAAGAGGTCTCAGACATTCATTCCACATATATGCACCAAGTTCTGTTCCACATCTGAGGACTTCACAGTGAACAAATCAGTTATGTGTGGAATATATTGCAATATGCCAGGTAAGAGAGAATAGTGGCTTGGACCAGGTGGCAGAGGAAATAACGAGAAGAGGGAAGATGCTGGGTGTATCTCCACTGCATTTTCAAGAACTCATCTACAGAGACAAAATAAGACATTTTAAAAGATATGCTACAAAGAAATTCCAAAAACCTACTTTTGCCACTGTTTAAAAGTTTTAGAGTCTATAGCAAGTTTTTTTTTTTTTTTTTTTTTTTTTTAATGGTGTCCAACACAAATCCCTGCTCTTTCAATTTAAGCCATTTGACTTGACTGCTCTCAATAAGGTTGAACAAATTATCCATAGAAGCTGTCAGC
>NW_006921720.1:936175-952840 GCF_000298275.1 Orycteropus afer afer
TTTTTTTTTTTTTTACATTTTCATATCATTGTCTTTTATTATCAGTATCTTTATAAGTCATCTGCAAATGAACATTAAAAAATGATCACATCAGCAAATTACACATTGTAACATTGTATACAGTACATATTACTAACCATATGATTACCAAAAGAAAGTTGTGGTTCCTCATAACTCCAATAGGATGTAAGTCAGGGACTACCTATACTACCTTAGTTACAGCCCTTGACCTTATATAGAAACATTGATTATGTTAGTGTTTCAAATTAGCAGCAGCAGACCTTTGGTCTTTGAGAAGTTAACTGGATGGGGAGAAAAAGTTATATAATATTCCCACTTTCACCTAATCTGTTTTAGACAGGCATGCTCAAAGACAGAAGTATTCATAGATTTTATTATCAAACAATCCTTCTTGTTCTTGAAAATTTAATTCTAAAAGGAGAAAATATTGTTTATAGCTTTCCTTTCAGAAATTAAATAAATCAAGTGCTCTAAATTTTTCCTATGTTATTCCTGTGTTATCTCAATATCATGAGTCCTGGTGGCACAGTGGTTAAGCATTCACATGCTAATCAAAAGGTATATGGTTTGAACCCAGTAGCTGCTCTGGGGGAGAGAGATGTGGCAGTTTGCTTCTGTAAAGATTTACAAAATTAAAAACTCTCTAGGACAGTTATATTCTGTACTATAGTGTCATTATGCATCAGAATTGACCCAATGGCAACTTTTTTTTTTTTTTTTAATCTCAATTTACAGCTCTATTCTTAACTATTGCTTTATTCTAAAGCTCTCATATCATTTCCAGATCTTGCTTTAACAGCTTTTGCTTCTTTATCCTGGACTAATTTATCATCAAGAAAAAATAGAGACTACCTATTGCTACCTTGGAATGCAGTACTTTATTTATATGAACATTAGTTGAGTATAGATTTAAATGAAAATTTGCTAGTACCAGGCAGTGGCTATTATTCTGAACAACCCTTTTCAGAAGTGCCATTTGAGTACAATGTATAGGAAAATGCTTTTTTTCTTTATCATTCTCCTTATATTGCCTACTCTTTCCAAGAAAATTTTGGTAAAGCATCCCCTATGTCTGACCAGCATATTAATAAGCATTTCACAAATTAATTTTATCACAAATATTCACAATACTGTTTACTCCTAATAACCTTGAATCTTTAGTTTTAAGGGCAACCACACAATTAGTCCTACATCAGTGCTTCCCAGAGTGGATAATTTTCCCCCCCTTTGCTTCTTAGTAATTGATAGTTAAAGATTTGTTTCATTATCTTGCTCAGCCAACCACACTTTAACCTACTTCTGTTATATAAAGGACCTCAATGTAGTTTTTCATGTGCCTCTAGGGAAATCTTACTCTAATACTCTGTATTTCTACATCAAGGTAAAATAACTTCAGACTAATGTTTTCTCTTTTGTAATAATATTCTTCAAGTATGCCTAATGTTTTAGAAAGTTTAAATACACATTTTTAAAGGCTGTATATGAATTACTCCTTTTATGAATCATATATAATATACATACATACACGCACACACATAATCTAAGCCCAGTGAAATTACATGAACTCATATTTTACTCATTCAATCTCCATTCCTTCAGGAATTGTATAACCGAAAGTGCTTGTTTAATGGAACAAATATTTGGCTTTGAGGTCCATCCTTTGTTTTGAGTTTTATTATATTTACTGGGGAAAATATGCATGGCCTAGAGAAGCCTATGGAGATCATACAAAATTTAACTGGAAATATAATATGTATAAAACCAGTTGCTGTTGAATGAATTCTGACATACGGGGTTATCGTGGTAACCAGAAGTGTGTCTGAATAGAACTCTGCTCCATAGAGTTTTCAATGACTACTTTTTCAAAAACAGACTGCCAGGCCTTTCCCCCAGGCACCTCTGGAAGTACCTGACCATCCAACCTTTCAGTTAACACCCCAGCTCATTAACTTTTTGCACCATCAAGGCCTCCACATTACATTGAGAAAACACTGTAATGCCCAGCAGTGTTGTGCACATGAATAGAAAAAGCAGAGGAAATCTTGACTTCTATCATAGCTATGCATAATTATAAGAAAAAAGTTTAAGGCCTAAAGGGTGAAATGTAAATAACAGAGATGTTGGAAATACACATTTCAGTGGTATGTCTTGGTGTATTGGACATGGAATGTGAAAGTTGTATTGAAATTGAAAGCCACAATTTTCACAAAATAGAGTTTCTGGTGAGAACACAGGATGAGAATTCTTGGATTTTCATGTGTTGACTCATAGACTTAGTCAAAATTTTGGATTCTGGGTTTTCTTTAATTATTCTCTATACAGTTTTGTGCACGGAAGTTTCTGATTAGCTCTGTGCTCTAGAGGAGCTATGAAGAGAAGATTTGCATAAAGAGGAGGATGCTTTGCCTCAAGTCAAGAGATCTGGCAGAGGACTCTAACTAGGAAAAGGCTTTTAGAGATCGGTTGAGTCCAAGGACTGGATGGGAAACTAAGTGACTCACTAGTCCCCTGATGACCCTATAGCTGAAGAATTTGGAAGCTAAGTCTTCACAATATGACTTCATACTTTTGTTTGAGGTAAATTCCAGCAAATCTGGTAGAGTCACACATGAGTGTAAATGCAAAGATAAAATCTAAAACTAAGTAAAAATAAATTTTGTAAAATATTATCCTTGGTCTCTATAAAGTTAAATGATTTGAAATGAGTTAAATTGGCATGTCATATGCTCTGTTTCCAATTTTGCTATTCACTGGATCAAAAGTATTTTATCTGAGTCTGACTATTAAAACAAAAATCTATTTGAACTGTTTCTATGGCAGTAGTTGCTTATCTCCATGGCAATAGTGGTCTGCCTCTATACCAATAACCAGTAAAGAGGAAAAAAAAAAAAAAGAGCCCTGGTGGCACAATGGTTAAGGGCTCAGCTGCTAACCAAAAAGTCTGCAGTGTAAACTCATCAGCCACTCCACAGGAGAAAGATGTGGCAGCCTGCTCCCATAAAGATTTACAACCTTGGAAACCCTGTGGGATTGTTCTGTTCTGTCTTATAGAGTTGCTATAAGTTAGAATTGACTGGATAACATGGGGCGGGTCTGTAAAAATGGTTTGGGAGACATGGGAGTCTGACCTCCTCTAACTTCACAGTGGAGGAAGAGGATCAAGATTAACAGCTCAATGCTGATTCCTGTGAGGCAGAGGTCAGACGTGCCTCTACCTGCTAATCCTTTCTACCAATTCTGACACCATCTCTCCCATGATACTCTCTACTTCTCTGCTGAGTGTGATAATTCATTGCAATGGCCAGAAAGAACTCACAGACAATAGTCATGATTATGGGGTTTGTTAGGGAAGTAACAGGTTGTAATTCAGGATCAAAAGTGACTCAGCATACAGTTGTTCAATCAGGACAACCTCTTCTCAGCTGTGCTTAGGTAAGCCTCTCTCTGGTCCTCAGGCTCTCAGCCCTCCAGCCCCTTAGCCTCTACCCTGCTCCAAAAAAGTGCTGCAAAGCTCTTTTAGCTCTGCTGGTAAGTTCCTACAGACACTACACCTGTAGTATCCACCATGGACACTCTGCCAGGAAGCCTCAGCCCAAGGGTGCACACATATTTTTCACGCCTTGGACCAGAAGCCCACTGCACTGTCTCTTGCTGGGTTGCTGTTGCTTCTCTGATGCTGCTTCTTGCTATCTCAGCAAAGCATTACAGTTCCCTCTCTGTCTTCTGGGTCAGTGCAGGGATCCCAGGTCCAAAGGATACACTCCAGTCCTGGCTCTTCTTTCCTTATGGTAGTGAGATCCCTCTTTTTGCCTCTGGGATGGTTCATATTAAGCCTAGCAGGATGGCAAAATTAACCAATCCTAATGTTAGGGTTCCATACACCTTATTTACATGGTCCCACCCCCACAAGGGTGCCATGTGCCTTATTTACATTATTAGAAAGCTATCCAATGGGTGGACCACAAGCCCCTCACATTTGCATAGTCCCACCCAGTCTTTTGGTGGAAGTTACAAAGACTGTATAACTAGAAGGGCCATATTAAGTGATTCACTACAACACAGGCTCTTTCAAAAACTTTTCCAACTCTATTTCATCCTATTTTCATTATTTCATCTTTAAAGTCTTCTTTTGTTTTGGTTATACCAGGAATTCTATGATATAATATACATTTTCTCTATTGCTTACTTTACTGAATTCCAGATAAATGAGTTCTCATCTGGAATTAATTTTGCCCTTGAGAAATAAATAAGAATTTGACAAATGGAAAATCTGACTCACATTAAAGGCTGGTACTTCTTCCGTCAAGGCTAGTAGGGATGTCATTTTGTTTCTTAGGAAACATGCTGGCTTTGGAGATGAACACATCTGTCTATATTGTGACTGTGTAGCCATCTTCAAATTCATCAGTGTGCTCCTTTCTAAAGTAGAGATGGAGTCTCTCCTATTGCATAGGTTAAGTATCTGTCAGGAGGAGCTCTGGTAACTTGACTGCTAACCAGAAGGCTGGCAGTTCAAACCCTCCAGCCTCTCCTTGGAAGGAAGGTTGGGCAATCTACTTCCATAGCCTTAGAAACCCAAAGAGGGGTCACTATGAGTCAGGTCCGACTCGACAGCACATAACAACAAGAAGAAGAAGAAGTATCTGTCACATTTTTGTTTTGTTAATTGCCATCAAGTCAGCTCTGACTGGTGGAGACTCCAGGTATAACAGAACAAAATGCTGCCCAGTCCCGCACTATCCTCATGATCAACAGCATGCTAGAGTCCATTATTGCCTTCCAACCTAGGTGGCTCATCTTCCAGCACTGTATCTGACAATATTCTGTTTTGATCCATAGGGGTTTTTATTGGCTAAGTTTTGGAAGTAGATCACCAGGTCTTTCTTCTTAGTTTATCTTGGTCTGGAAGCTCCACTGAAACTTGTCCACCATGGATGACTCTGCTGGTATTTAAAATGCTGAGGCATATTGTCAAGTATTATGACAACACACAAGCCACCACAGTATGAAAACTGACAGAAGGATGACAGTGACACATAATAGACCTTCAATAATTGGCAGTGGACAAAAACAGGGTCATTATCTGGGCTCCATTACTGATTGGGTGTTTGACTTTGGTTAAGTCATTCAGTTTCCCTGAGCCGCTGTCTGCTCCTCTAAGTGCCTTCTAAAGTTCCTACCTAAATTTAATATCTATTTTTCATGTGTATCACAATATTATGCTTAATATTTAATTCACAAAGCAAACCAGTATCCCAGACCTCTAGGCAGATAACATAACTTAAGCTAGAAGACCACATATGTGATGTCTCTCTGTTTTAAAAGAAGTATACTTTCCATGCTATAATGACACCACAAACATTATATTTATGATATTTGACATTCTGCTGTCTTGACAAACTACTGGGTTCTTCTATGTATTTATTTTTTATTAGTTAGATCCTAGCTCCCTTGAATGATTCATGCAAAAGGATCTTTTCTGTTGTATAATTTTTGCTTCTGAACATGTAATCCATCAACTAGAGTCTGAAAAAATTGATTGATTTCTTTATAGATGCTTCAAAACATTCTTTAACATTATGGTATACTCCTGCATTCATGAGCGAATTAGTACATGCTTGTTCTTTGGTAATATCTTTTGAATAGTCAAAAAAATTATCTGCTTTTGTAACCTGCTTAAAATTTCCACATGAAGTGTTTTAACATTAAATAGGTAGACAATGACTTATATTGCTAGTTTAATTTGTTTCATTTAACTTATTCTTTCATTTTGGTCTGTGGCATATGGATAGAAGAGAGCAGGTGTGAATGTGTGTGTATCTATGTGTGCATTTCTAAAATATTTATCACTATTTGAACCTGGGGTGCAATTGTTTCAGATTCCATTAAAATTCATACTATAAGGCCAGGGGAAAATTCAATGTTCCTTAAAAAAATACATTCAAGAATGAAATGTCTTTAAATTAAAGGCAAACTGAATTGAGAATTGAAAAATAGAAAGTTTTAAAGGGTACGTAATTTTATATGCTGGACAGTATTATATTTGAAATACAGCTGATAGCTAAAAAAGACAATCTTAGAGATGCAGGGACTGAAAAAGCCATAAAAGAATGATCTGTACTGGATATATAGGTTATATTTCCAAATATGTATTCTGAATCCAAACAAAACTTAATGCAGTGAAATTATTAAAAGAGTTCTAAAATGCAGTAGGGATACATGGGAATGTAATTGAAGTGAAGATACTGAAACATTTCCTTTGCCACTATAAAAATATCTTAATAATCTTCTTCATATACATTTGGGGTACATTATTTTGCTTTGAAATTTGATCTTTCCTCCTTTTGAAGGATCTGTCTCCATTATTTGAGAGCATTAATCCCTTTCTTGGTTTTGTTACATTGTTTAGTTTTGTTTCCCCAAAATTCATTGCATGATTAATTCTAATTTCGTCTTACTTCTTCAGGTTCTTTTCTTGTTGTTCCTAAAATAGAATAATAGTCTTACTAATGAGGATAACCTCTATCATCTTTAAAATTTATTCTAAAATCAATGGTTTATCCAATTATCATGTTGCTGTTTGTTTTTATTTTGCTATCCAGTCGGCCGGACTCATAGCGACCCCTCCTTAGGTTTCCCAGGCAGTATCACTATGGAAGTAGATTGCCCAACCTACCTTCAGAGGGGTGGCTGGTGAGTCTGAACCACCAGCCTTCTGGTTAGCAGTCAAGTGCCTTAGGCACTATGCTACCAGGGCTCCTTGTAACATGTAGAATATTTGATTTTTAACAGTAATTTCGTAATGAAAAAAGGAACATATATTATTTTATACTATAATTTATATTGGGAGCTCTGGTGGCATAGTGCCTAAAACATCTGACTGCTAACCAGAAGGCTGGTGGTTCAAACCCATCAGCCACTCTTCGGAAGGAAGGTTGGACCATCTACTTCCGTAGTGATACTGCCTTGGAAACTCAAGAAGGGGTTGCTATGAGTCAGATCTGACTCAACAGCAGTGAGTTAAGGATAAGACTAAGGAAAGAATAATTTAGATAGAGAATAAAAGCCCCCATAGCAGAAAAGTACCATATGGCTTGGTCAGAGACAGTAAACAAGATAGCCATGTATAATGACTGTAGAGACAAAAAGAAGCCAAGTCAAGCAGGGCCTGCAGGTCATGGAATAAGATTTTATTTTTATTCTAAGACCATTGGCGAGCCATTGAATTATTTCAAATAAAGGAACAGCATGATCTGATTCATATTTTTAAAGAACAGTCTGGTGTGTGAAAGAAGGAACTGAAGGAATTAAAACAGAATCACGAAAGCTGGTAAGGTAGCTCTTGAATTAGTCTAGGCGAGAGAAGCAAGTGAACTCCATTGTTTAATGGAAATGGTGGGAAGTTTGGTTATTTTAGACACAATCTAGAGATAGTACTGAGGATATATTGATGGATGAATTGTAGGAAATGAGGAAAAAGCAAAAGTAAAAATGATTCACAGGTTTTTGGTTTAGGCGTCTCAGTAGATGGTAGAACTTTCTAGTAAATTGGGGAAAGATTTGGGAAGAAAGTGCTTTGATGGAAGAAACTCAGTGGTTCTGTCTAATAAATATTTGTGGAATTAAAGAATCATTTACTATTGCTAATGTAATACAATTTTGTTTTTATGAATAAACATATTTTCTTGCCCATTTATTTCTGTATTGTCTATGGTTACTTTCAGGAGCTCCGGTAGCATAGTGCCTAAGGCACTTGACTGTTAACCAGAAGGCTGGTGGTTCAAACCCACCAGCCACTCCTCAGAAGGAAGGTTGGGCAATCCTACTTCCGTAGTGATACTGCCTCGGAAACCCAAGGAGGGGTCGCTATGAATCAGGGCTGACTCGACGGCAAATAACAACAACAACAACATGGTTACTTTCACACTATTACAGCAAAGTTGAATAGTTGCAACCAAGATTGAATGGCCCCCAAGCTGAAAATATTTACTCTTTGGCCCTTTACAGAAAAAGTTTGCAACCTCTTCTTTAGAGCATAGCCTCAGCTCTAATTATACTCTAATTTTAGAGTATAATCTTCATTTTTTTAAATGAAGATTTTAAAAAATACGGTGATCATTATTCTCTATAAGCTTTAAAAAGCTTTGACTCTTTTTAAAGCCATTATCTCATTTTATTAAAATACATTTCTCCATTTTTGAGTTAGTTTACTATTCTGGTTTTCTATCCCCTCTCTCTCACTGACCATTTAGTAATTTTGCTGTCTTTTTATCTTCACCTTTTCCTTTTTAATTATCTTCACCCTCTAAAAGTAGGACATTGTTAAGCTAAATGTCTCTTTCTTTCTGTCATCTACTCATTATCTGCATTGCTCACCATATCACATCTTTCAGGTGTCTGCACAAGTGCCACCTTATTGAGAAACCTTCACTCTTTAGTGTAGCTTTTCAACGACTCTCATCATTCTCTATCATAGCATTTATCACCAACTACTTTCTACTTGATTTTGTTTATTTCTCCTTGTCTATCTCACCAACCAGCATGTCAGCCCCATAAGGGCAGGGGCTTGGACTATTTTGTTCTCTGGTGTTTTCCCAATGTCTAGAACTGTGCCTGGCATATAATAGGTGCACAATTAATGTTTGGAGAATGAATGAATCTGTCCATTGTATTTACTCCTCAGGAGAATTTGTCCATGTGTACATTATCAGCTACTACTTTTAATCAGAAGATACCTAGTGTATATCTCCATATTCTAAATTTGATCATTCCCTCAATATATTAGAGAATACATCCTTTCTCCTACTACTTCTCTACCAAACTCTCTGCCCTGGAAATATGGTTATTAGCTGTTTTCCTAAGATACCTTAGGTTTCCTGGTCTCATGCCATTGCTCATGCTGCTCCTCCTATCACGAATGTCCTTCTGGTACATTGCAGGCCTTGTCCTCTTCTGTCACCTCAGTAGCATCAGTAGGGTTGGTGTCACCCAGTGTGATAACTTATGGTGCTACACTGTCCCCCCTCCCATTGCCTCCTCCCATACCAGACTGTATAGAAAATCATAACATTTTTGTAGTAATGTAACTCATAAATTGTAATTCCTATATATGACTGATTATAATAGTAATAATAGTGACATAAACAACTAGAAAACTTAGTATTACATCTTTAAATTACAATAGTATGTGCAGATGAGAACACATAATTCGAGGAGTCACTGTTGTTGGGTAATAATAACAGCTCTGACTGGAGCTCATTAGAAGGTTCAAAAGTAAATTAGCATACAAGTTTAGCCCTATGGGTATACTGAAACATGTAAGCTGGGCTTACAAAAAATGTCTTAATTATAATAACTAACAACAGGGATATTTTTAATAAAAATAATAAATTTATGCTGAAGCACTGCACAAAAACTTTATAGATGGTCATTTGGTGTCTCCTCTATGATAGTGTCAACAGTGTGATCCACACTCCCTGTACCCTCCCTAGTGAAGCCACTCCTTCACCTCATACTCATCCGTCAGATCACAGCACCAACAGTACCTCCTCAGGGAGGCTTTTCTTGGCCAACTGACCATGCTCTGTCTCATCAGTCATATCCTTCATGGCACCCATCAAACTAGAATAATCTGATTTGCTTACTTAAGCAATTATGAGTCTTTTCTACTAGACTATTAGTTCTTTAAGGACAAAGATAGGCTTGAAACTATCTAGGGGTTCAATTAAGGTTTGTTAGATGAATGAATTTCTTGATTAATCTCCTCAGTCTACAGTGATCTCCTTTCTACCATCAAGTCATAGCACTTTCCATTGTTACTGCTTTTCTGAGAATGCATGAATGATTCATTACCTTAAGAGGTCCCTTGTATCCTTGGCTTCAGTCTTTTCCTGCATGCATGGATACCTAATTCCTCATATGCTCCCGACTTATTTTTCTAATTAGGTTTTGAATAAAAATATAAAAATGCATATTTTATAATAATCACATACATATATAGTTAAAAAGTTTGCACATATAAAACACATTTTTTAAATGGATGGTTGATTATCATTTGATTCTTTATTCTGCAGGATTTCTGTTCTGTAATTTTACTAGTTAGGGGGATGTAATTTCCTAATGTATTTTCTACATTGATTTTTATTTTTAATATGCAGGTATATGTGCACAAACTTTTTTCCATGGCAGTTTTTTTTTTAATTCATAATAGGTGTAAAATCATGAATTACTTGTGTAGAGAAGATGGACATTTATAAATGCCTGTTTCTAAAAGGCCACAAAACATCTTTTTTAAAAATGGAAAAGAAATTGGTGTGATCAGCTTATATTTTCTCACCATATTCTGTGCCTCAAGAAAGAATAAAATAGAAGAAACATTGATGGATAGCAGGATAAGTATAGAAACTAAGATGCTTTTAGAATATATTTCTCTTTAAGGAAAAATTGTCATTTCAAAAGTAGCGCTTACACAATATTTCTAAACCAGGAGTAGGCAAAGATTTTCTGTGAAGAGCCATAATAAATATCTTAGGGCTTGTGTGCCATACAATCTCTGTTCTGTCTGAATATTTAAACATATTCTATGCACCACTGTTACAGAATCTTAAAATGTGATTTTCATAGGGATGTTAGAACATAAAGATTATATTGGACTAGCTGGATTCAGAAGAGGACGTGGAGTGAGGGATATCATTGCTGATGTCAGATGGATCTTGTTGCTGTTGTTGTTGTTATGTGCCGTCCAGTCGGTCCTGACTCATAGCGACCCCTCCTTGGGTTTCCGAGGCAGTATCACTATGGAAGTAGGATTGCCCAACCTTCCTTCCGAGGAGTGGCTGGTAGGTTTGAACCACCAGCCTTCTGGTTAGCAGTCAAGTGCTTTTAGCCACTATGCTACCAGAGCTCCTAGATGGATCTTGGGTGAAAGCAAATAATACCAGAAAGATGTTTAACTTGTGTTTTATTGACCATGCAAAAGCATTAGACTATGTGGATCATAACAAATTATGGATAGCAATGAGAAGAATGGTAATTCTGGAACACTTAACTGTGCTCATGAGGAACCTGTACATAGACCAGGAGGTTGTCATTCAAACACAACAAGGGGGTAGCGTGGTTTAAAATCAGGAAGGGAGTGTGTCAGAGTTGTGTCATTTCACCATATTTGTTCAATCTGTATGCTGAGCAAATAATCTGTGAAGCTGAACTATATGAAGAAGAACTCAGAATCAGGACTGGAGGAAGAATCATTAATAATCTGCAAAACACAGATGACACAACCTTCCTTGCTGAAAGTGAAGGTGACTTGAAACACTTACTGATGAAGATTAAAGACTACCCTCTTCAGTATGGATTACATCACAACATAAAGAAAACAAAAATCCTCACAACTGGACCAATAAGCAGAATCATGATAAATGGAGAAAAGATTGAAGTTATCAAAGATTTCATATTACTCAGTTCCACAATCAACACCAACGGAAGTAGCAGTCAAGAAATCAGACAATGTATTGCACTGGGAAAATGTGGTGCAAAAGACCTCTTCAAAGTGCTGAAGAGTAAAGATGTATCTTTGAAGACTGAGGTGAAATACTGAAAGTACCGTGGACTGCCAGAAGAACTAACAAATCTGTCCTAGAAGAAGTACAGCTGGAAAGCTCCTTGGAAGCAAGAAGGCCAGACTTCATCTCATCTTCTTTGACCATGTTGTCAGAAGGGACCATTCCCTGGAGAAGGATATCGTGCTTGGTAAAGTGGAGGGTCAATGAAAAATGGGTAGGCCTTCAACAAGATGGACTGACACAGTGGCTGCAATGATGGGCTCAGGTATAGCAAGGATTGTAAGGTTGCTCCAAGACTGGGCAGTGTTTTATTCTGTTGTGCACAGGGTCACTATGAGTCAGAGCTGACTCCATGGCACCTAAAACAACAACAACAATTATTAAGGTGTGTACATGCATCTACATCCCCTTTTGATAACCACTCCTTTTGATAACCACCATTCTTCAGTGGTGTCTAGTTTTGAGTTCCTGATAGACACATAAGATAGTTTTATTTCCTAAAATTAAATCTTCATGTCTGTCTGCTATGTTTAGAACAAAAGTTTTAAACTAGAACAAAGCAAATTTGCTGTTAATTTCAGTAAAATCAAAGGTGGACAAAATTATGCCCTCCTGAGTAGGCAAACTAAGATGTGAATAACAACATTACCACTTACAATCACCTATATGATGTTGGGCAAATGACCTAAACAGTCTCTACATCCTCATTTGTAAGGAATATCTATCACCACTTAATAGAAAGTAACTGTGTAGTCCTCCAACAGCCCAATGAGATAAATAATATTTATTATTCCCATTACAAAAGAGGAAGCTGAGAGGAACACAGAGAAGTTAGGCAACTTGCTCAGTGTCACACAGTTTATCATATAAACATACAAATTATCTTCTAAACTGAAATTTTGAGAGACAATTGGAAGGTTATTAATAAATATACAAAAGAGCTGGTGTAACCTGGAACTGTCCTGAGAAAAGTAGGATGTGTTATTACCCTAAAACATCAAGGATTTGGAATCCAGGCCCTAGACTGAGTCCATTTGTAAAATGAGGACACTGATGATAATGATGAGGATACTGATAATAACAATACCATAGGGTTGTTTTGAACTTATTAAATAAGATATCATGTGTAAAGCATCTGGCCAAGTGTTGTGCTAAGAGCTATGCCAGGCACAAAGGAGCCATTTAAAAATACTTGTTGAATTAATTTAAGAATGAGTTAAGAGTACTGAAGTCATAGCAAGACAGCAATAAATGTCAACTATCTTTCTATTCCCTCTCAAAGGCAGTTAATATTTTATGAGACATTCAACATTTGTATATAAATATAAAAATTATGGCTTTTTAGACCACTGAATGCCAGAGTCACACTAAATGCCAGAGTCACAGACCTGACATAGCTCCTATGTGCTTGCTATGGGCACACAAACAAAATGAACTGTTGCTTTCTAAGACACTGAGGTAATGCATCATTTCCCTCATATTTATCTTTCTGAATTTCAAAAGCTCTGTGCTTGACATCTAGTAATGTTGAGTAATATTTTCCACTAGCGATTCCTTTTTGATAACAGGGCAATTTTCTAATATTGATGCATCCAGGCCAAGTTTGTAAGTTGTTCACTCTAGATCAATAAGAAAAATGATGTAAGCTTGAAATATATCAGAAACATCAGTATAAGGAAACAATGGATAGGGCAGTTTTAAAGGCAGCCCTTAAACTTCATCTTCTTTGTCCCCCTACATATTTATGAGGTAACCTTGTTCCTGGTGTTTCTGCTAATCATTTTCACTGACTGCTACAGAAGGTGAAATACTGAAGTCATGGCTTAAAAGCTGGTCTTCCGGAGGTCTCTTTTCAGTATGTGGTCTTGGCTGTATGGAAATACTGTATTTGTCATTCATGATGCAGTGATTCCCTTAATCTATTGAAGCAATAGTTGTTTTGTTTTGTTTTGTTTTAAATCATGGCTATGCATAACCCAATAATAAGAGAAGACAATGCATTTCCTCTGGCAGACTCCATCAGGGGAGGGGGACAGGGAGGAGGGAAAGAAAATTATTGAGTAAAAAGGATTCTTTATCCAACCCCCAAGCTGGTACATTTAAGTATTAAAGGATGAACTCTATTTATTTTAAGTGCCATCCTACTTTTGGTTGCTTGAATGTATTCAACATAAAGTTTTGAATATATAATCTCATACCTAAGGTCACTGAAAGAAAATCAAAAAGAAAAAACAATGCTGGATGTAAAATTCAAATGCTTTATCATAATATGAATCACACTGTAAGGTGGTTCCCTTGGACCCGATTATGGAAAAATCTCAAATAATAGCAAACGGTCACTTTGTATCACCCAGGTGCTAAACACCAAGTGCACCACTCTCACCACTTAATAGGTACTGTGTAGTCCTCCAACAGCCCATTGAGATAAATAATGTTTATTATTCCCATTATAAAAGAGGAAGCTGAGACACAGAGCGGTTAGGCAAGTTGCTCAGGTTCACACAGTTTACAAGGTGAACATACAATTTATCTTCCAAACTGAAATTTTTAGAGAGAACTGGAAGGCTATTAATAAATATACAAAAGATCAAGAGTAACCTGGAACTGTCCTGAGAAAATTAGGAAGTATTGTTGTCCTAAAACATCAAGGATTTTGAATCCAGGTCCCAGACTGAGTCCACATGTGAATTATTCTGGTAGAATATTGTATTCCATTATTGGCCTGCTTCATCCTCCAACATTCATCCATGCACTCAGGATCTCTTGCTCTCTAGTCTTTTCCTTATCCATGCCTTCCATTCCTGCTCATTTTGCAAATTTGATGTGTCAAATTAACTATCTCCAACCTGTATGTGGAACACTCACAGTACAAAATCGAAATGATTCAGTTGTCATCCTCTAGGAATTCAATAAAGGTAAAGGGCTGAAACCTCATGGTGTCTCTCAGGAATAAGGTTAGAAGGACCACTGATTTGATGAAAAAAAAACCCTCAATAGTTACCATATAGAATGCTTCTTATACTTTTAGCCCCAGCTACAAAAATTTCCTTATGTTTTCTGATTTGCAAAAATCTATGCAGAACCTGAATCCTGGGCCAATAGCAGACGCTCTCTCAAACAAATTTGTGCTGCAAATCCAAATTCAAAATGTAAATATTAAAATTACAAAAAACAAGACTTACGTGTCTTATAGAGACTGGTGGAATCTCTAGACTATGGCCCTTAGACAATGTTCAAACCTGAAAAGGAACCTGCTCTTGGGAATCACTTTTCAGCCAAACAATAGAGAGGCCTATAAAGTGAATGATAACACCTGTGAGGAATGCATTCTTCAGAACAATCAACTGAAAGGGGAATATTTGCCCAAAAATGATGGCTAAAGGCAAGAAGGAACAGAAAAGAAAGACAAAATGGGGAACCCAGTGAGGAAGTAGGAAGAGTTAAATTGAGGGGATTGCAACTGATGTCATGAAAGATGTGTATAAATTGTTGAATGGAAAACTAATGTGCTCTGTAAACTTTCAACTGCACCGCAAAAAAAAAAAAAGAAAGTGCAGGTGGTTTTGCTCTATGATTTTTCAGTGATGAGTCACCTATTTTTATTGCATAAGAAATCAAATCTAGTGTTGTAATGAAAACACGATACAGTGAATTTAGGATAATTCTTGGAGCATTCAAGATGTACCTATTTGTTCAGGGACACTGTCCTTTGAGGTTTCTCCTAAACAGTGTAATCTTCTGTCAAAAAAGATGTTTTCTCTTTTTTTTTTTTTTTTTTGAGAAAAGATGCCTGATCTAAACTCCCACAATGACTGGTTTCAGTGCAGCAATTACTGCAGAAGCAAGGTATGCAGATTGTGCATTTATGCTTTGCATTATGTTCCTTTGTCAACACTGGGCACACATTAATTCTAGATAGAGTTTAAGGCACTTATTTCTGAATCTTATCTTTTTGGTACCACTTAACATAGGACCCTCCCAATTCCCTAAATGACTGTAACTATAACAAAATTTTACCTAAAAGTTTTAGGTAAACTCAGTGAATGTTGTTGCTAGGTGCCCTGGAGTTGTTTCGAACTGATAGTGACCCTATGCACAGCAGAACGAAACAGCCTGGTTCCACTCCACGATAGATCCACGATCCTTGCTATACTTGAGCCAATCACCGCAGTCACTATGTCAATCCATCTCGTTGAGTGCCTTCCTCTCTTCATTGACCTTCCACCTTAGCAAGCATGATATCCTTCTCTAGGGAATGGTCCTTTCTGACAACATGACTAAAGTAGGTGAGATGAAGTCTGGCCATTCTCACTTCCAAGGAGCATTCCTCCAGGACAGATTTGTTAGATCCTTTACCAAGGTACTTTCAGTACTCTTTGCCAGGACAATTCAAAAGCATTTTACTCTTCCGGTCTTCCTTATTCATTTTCCAGCTCTCACATATAGGAGGTAATTGAAAATGCCATGGCTTGTGTCTGAAGCACCTTAGTCCTCAAGGAGACATCTTTGCTCTTCAACACTTGAAAGAGGTCCTTTGGAGCCAATTTGCCCGGTGTTATACATCATCTGATGTCTTGACTGCTGCTTCCATTGGTGTTGATTAGTAGAACCAAGCCAATGTGAAGTCTTTAACAACTTCAGTCTTTTCTCCATTTATCGTGATACTGCTTATAGGTCCAGTTGTGAGGATTTTTGTTTTTTTTATATTGAGATATAATCCATACTGCAGACTGTATTCTTCAATCTTCATAAATAAGTGCTTTAGGTCATCCTGACTTTCAGCAAGCAAAGTTGTGTCATCAGCATATTGCAGGTTGGTAATGATTTCTTCCTCCAATCCTGATGCCATGTTCTTCTTCATATAGTCCAGCTTCTTGAATTATTTGCTTGGCATACAGATTAAATAAGTATGGTGTGATAGTTGAAGATGTGTCAACTTGGCTGGACTCCAGTTGTGAGTGGTGGTTCCCATGATGGATCACATGACTGAGTTCTGAGCGGCCGGTCTGCCCAGGGGGAGTTTCCCCAGGGGTGTGGCCTACCTGCAATGCTATCCTAGGGACAAGCTGGAAGAACAGCATTC
>NW_006921720.1:959450-980716 GCF_000298275.1 Orycteropus afer afer
CTGTTTTTGAATTATCTTCAGTAAGATTTTACTTGCATGTGATATTAATGATATTGTTCAATAATTTCCACATTCTGTGGGATCATCTTTCTTTGGAATGGGTACAAATGGTACCTTCTTTGGAATAGGCACAAATGGTACTCAGTGAATAGGGAAGAGATTAATAATTAATTGTTCCCAGTGTCTGGTATAGGGACTAAAAGAGACATAAAAGTCACCCTTTAATTATTTTTGTTAAATGGAAATAGCTTGTCTTATTAATCACTTAGGTTATGGAGAACTATAATGTCATCTTAAACTTCTGCCTAGTAGATTTGAGGTAAATATTTTTACAATTTTAAATATTTTAAAGGCTATACATATTGATAATTTGAAAGCTAGCATTTGAAATCCATCAATCCATGAGGTCATATCTGTTTGCTATGCATTTATTGAAAATATGATCTTACTTTAAGAACTGCATTACTAATATAATGAACAAGAATTTTATTCTGTATTCCCTATATTTTAGACTATGTAGTGTAAAGTATATTGTTGTAAAAATTGCATAGTGATCCTAACTTATTTTTATATTCTTTTAATCTGGGTTATATGTTCAAAAGTAAGATTTAATCTATGTAATCATAATTTAACAGTCAATGCCCCAGTAATGGAAGAATGCATACATTTCATAAAGTGAGATACATGCATGTAAATGATATCATTTTCATAGATTTAGGAATATAGTATTAGATTAGCAGTTGTTCAGGATAAAATAATATATAGTCAGTACAGGATATGCTTCTT
The DNA here is from genome assembly GCF_000298275.1 of Orycteropus afer afer. Taxonomy (NCBI): domain Eukaryota; kingdom Metazoa; phylum Chordata; class Mammalia; order Tubulidentata; family Orycteropodidae; genus Orycteropus; species Orycteropus afer. Next base: position 960,237 of record NW_006921720.1, read on the forward strand.
CCTTTTGTTCCTCCTTTTTGGTTTGTCTGTTTTTCTATCCATAAACTAAAAAAAAAAAAAAAAAAAAAACCTCATTGCCGTTGAGTCAAATCTGGCTCATAGTGACTACTGCTTGTGTTTCCGAGGCAGAATCTCTATGGAAGTAGATTTCCCAGTCTTCCTTCCTAGGAGTGGCTGGTAGGTTTGAACTACCAGCCTTCTGGTTAGCAGTCAAATACTTTAGGCGTTACACCACCAGAGCTCCATTTTCGATCCATAGTATATAGAAAGAAACAAGAATTATTAAATATCAGGGCCCAATCATTTATCTCTTATTTTCCTTTAAAGTAGAATTCAGTTGTTGGACAATCAGAAAACTTTAACTTTTTTAAGCCAGTATTTAGAGCAGAAGTGAAATAAATTTGTGCTAGACTGTAGTGTTACAGCCCATGAATATTAATGTGGATGAGCTTTGTTTTACACATTGAATAAAGCTTAAGGAATTCTTAAGACAGAAGGTACTGCTAATGTGCTGACTTGTTGAAATATGCAGTGGAGGATTTGAACCTTATAGGACACATGAACTGGCTTATTCATGGGCAGCAAAGAGTATTTTTATTATTTTAAAAATAAAAGAAACTGAAACAATGAGAGCTGCTGTCCGAAAGCAGCATTTAATATCCATAACTTCTTTATGTGTGTAAAATTATAATTATAGTAGTAACATCATCTGAACAGGTTTAATTTCAGAGGGGATAATGCCAATCAAGGAGCCCTAGGTGACAGACATAATGGCTAAGTCATTTGCTGCTAACCAGAAAGTCAGTGGTTCAAACCCGCCAGCTGCTCTGTGGAAGGAAGACGGGGCAATCTACTTCTGTAAAGATTTCCAGCCTCAGAAACCCAGTGGGTTGCTATGAGTTGGAATCAACTCAATGGCAGTGAGTTTGGTTTTCAGTTTTGAGTGGTGCAACGTTTAAGTGTTCAACTGTTAACCTAAAGTTGGCAGTTCGAACCCACCAGCCATTCTGTGGGTTAAAGAAGTGGCAGTCAGCATCCATAAAGATTATAGACTTGGAATCCCTATTGGACAGTTCTACTCTTCTGGTAGCATAGTGCCTAAGACACTTGACTGCTAACCAGAAGGCTGGCGGTTCAAACCCACCACCACTCCTCGGAAGGAAGGTCGGGCAATCTACTTCCGTAGTGATACTGCCACGGAACCCCAAGGAGGGGTTGCTATGAGTCAGGTCTGACTCAACGGCACATACCAACAACAACTCTATCCTACAGGGTTGCTTTCAGGCAGAATCTACAGCAATGAGTTTGTTTTAATGCCAGTCAAGATCATCCCAAAGCTGATCCCTATAAGGTGTAGATCAAACATACCTCCACCCTCAAAACTTTTAATCAATCCTGACACCAACTGTCCCTCTCATGGCACTTTCTACTACTCTGTTGGGTTTGATAATCTGTTGCAATGGTCACACAAAACTCACAGACCGTACTTAAGTTAAGTGATTTATTAAGGAAGCAACTGGGTAGAGTTTGGGATCATTAGCAGGAAACATTTCCTCAAAGTCTCCCTTGTTCAGAACAGGACAGACCTCACAGCTGCACTTGGCCATGCAGGTTTCCTTTCAGCCCCCTCAGGACAGGCTTCCCTCAGCCCCTTCAAGACAGGCTTCTCATGAACCTGACATCTGATGCCACTGACTCTGCTAATGTCCACCTCTGGGCCTGTCACTGTCTTCAGTGACACCCCTTGACCCATGTTACAGCTCTTTCTGGACTGCCTCCACTCTGCTCTCTGCTTCCTCTCTCTTCTTTCATCCTTATTCTTCCTGCATCTTTCTTTCTCTTCCTGCTTCCTTCTATTTTCAAAACCTCTGTGCATTTGCCTGCTTCTGTCTACAAACTCCACATCAATTCACAGCATGGCCCCTCCCACCAAGGCCAGGAATTGATCAATCCTTTCTCAGTAGGCCATAGACAGTCCATTTGCATAGTATATTGTCACTTCATTTGCATAGTCTATTGACAAATCCCTGCAGGGTGCATTCCAATCAAAAGGCAGGCTGCAACCCAGGGCCAGGTGAAAAGTACCAAACTGGTTAACAGTTGACCCAGAAAATGTCAATCAACCTGGACACAAAAGTAACAAAGCTTCTGGGCTAGAAAACTAAGGCAAATGTAACTCCTCAGGGTTTAGGGTAATCTCTCAAGCTGTTTTTCCAAAGAACCAAGGCAAAAGGCCACAGTGTTTTACCCAGCACCTTCTCTCCTTCAACATTTAATTGCAAAATGCTTTTTAAAGCTTAGTATGTCAAATCACAGGCCAAATGAAATTACATTCTATGCTGATAATGGATGTGTGTAACAGCCTGGAGGAGCTTTAATGAAGTACAGTGTTACTTATATGGCACAATAATATATTACTAATCTAATTGAAATACAGCTAGTGGTCCAGTATTACATTTGTACAACTAATATTCTTAATTTTCATCCTTTCTTGATTTAAATTACAAGTTCCTTTAAGATGAAATCTACTTTTGAGGAATCTAATGATTTCTTATTTTAACTTCCTTATTACAATAGCTTTTACATTTGTCCTCATCTTTCCATTTAAATCCTCTATGCAACACTTGTAAACTTTCATGTGGATCATGTATAGACCTATGTAAAAGTGTACAAAACACTTCTTATTGAAAATATATATAATCTATAAGTGCTTAAGTATTTATCATCATAGTTTTAAGTTTTATTACATTTAGTATATATATTCAAGCCTATATGTTTACATAATATATATATTCAGGTATCACCAAACATATCATTCATGAATTTTCCCAATATTATATTAAAATGTTTCTTGTTTATAATGTACAATTCACCATTCACATATGTACATTATTTACATTCACTGTGTGAAGATATTTTAAGACTTTTTTGTTATTATTAACCTCTGTGATGAATATTTCTGCATATAATTTTGATTCTGTGGTTGTAACATTATTGGTACTTTATTATTTGGATTCAGACCATTCTGTTTCCCAGAGCAATATCTGTTCAGCATCTCTTCATGGTGCCCCATGTAATCAATGAAAAATTTGTTCCTGGGACAATCGTCAGATGTAAATGTAGACAATTTTTCTAAAGACAAAGCTCGTATTTAAATACAAATTTCAGTATATAAATTGCATGTGGTAGCATAGTGCCTAAGGTACTTGACTGATAACCAGAAGGCTGGCAGTTCAAGCACACCAGCCACTCCTCAGAAGGAAGATGAGGCAATCTACTTCCGTAGTGATACTGCCTCGGAAACCCAAGGAGGGGTCGCTATGAGTCGGGTCTGACTCCACGGCACATAACAACAACAACAACAACAACAAATCAAAATATTTGACAAATAATACACTAAGTCTCTTAACAGCTAGAATGGAGGACAACCACAAACAACCAGTATATTTGTGAATTCTCTCAGAATATCTGCCATACCCTTCACCATCATAGTATCATTTGTGCTGAACGCAACTTAAAACCTAGATTGATAAGTGAAAGAATCGATAACCTTAATGAAAAATATTAAGAATCATAATAAGAAGTAAGTCTACTTTGTGGCTCTGATAAATATAATTTTTACTTGAAGTTTTATTTTTAATATACCTGAAAGCTTAATTTGATCTGCTGTGATTATACTGGAAAATAAAACAAGATTTTATTTTATGTCATATTTTCTGGTTTTTTTTTTTTTTTTCTTTTAAATAGTGGCTAGCATTCAAAAGCTTCCTGCAGCTTCTGTTCTAACAGACATCAACTTCCCCATGAAAGGACGGAAGGGAATGGTTGACTGGGCAAGAAACTCAGAAGACAGAGTGGTCATTCCAAAAAGCATTTTCACTCCTCTGTCATCAAAAGGTAAGTATGTGAAATGATTTGAGCTTTGATACAAAACGTTTTCTGATGAGATCATGTAATGAGATACTACATATCAATTTCTATATATTAAATGATTTAGACACAGTCTGCATTTATGGTTCTAAACTAATTTTGTAAATATAAAGAACTTATGATTGTTATTTAAATCTCTGAATTTACTGAAGGAACCAAACAAAAAACCAGACTCACTGCCAGCAAGTGGATTCCAACTCATAGCAAGTCCCAGTGGATTTCTGAGGCTATAAATCTTTACAGAAGTAGAGATCCCCATCTTCCTTCTGTGGAATGGCTGTTGGGTTTGAACCACCAACCTTCTGGTTAGCAGTCAAATGCCTTAGGCACCGCACCAAGGATCTATTAAATTGGCACACACACACATAAATACAAGTGCAAAGCATAGATCAGAGTTTAATATAATCAATTTCCAGTATTGACAATCTTATTCCAGTATAAAATCTAGGCTAATATTTTAACTTCACATGTTAAAAAGTGTTGAGTTTTCCATATGAAGTCATTTTATATGCCTAACATTAATTTTTTCCTTGGATTGAACATACTAGTTTAGTATTAAAAAAAAATAATGATAATTAAAAAAAATAATTTTAAGAACATCTTACATAGTTGCTAAACTTAATAGTCATTTTCAAGACCAGTAGTTAACCCTAGAGTCCCTGGGTGGGATAAGCAATTAAGTGCTCTACTACTTGCCAAAAGGTGGGAGTTCAAATCCACTCAGAGCCTTGGAAGACAGGTCTGGCATCTGCTTCTGAAAGATTGCAACACTGAAAACCCTATGGAGCAGTTCAACCTGAAACATATGAGGCCATGATGAGTAAGAACTAATTCATTGGCAACTGAAAACATAACAATGCATACCTTGGAGATTTTGTCCATGTAACTTAATGTTCCAACAGAGAATTGACTTTCCTTTCCCTCTGTCTGGGAATTAAAACTCATTAACTGCAAATAAAGCAGTTTCTTGTCTCAGCCTTCATGATGCAGAACCACAAAAAGCACGTCTTCTAGAGCCATCATCCGTCTGTGAGGTGTGCGGCTAACCTGTCCCATGCATGATTAGAAAGGCATTTCTTCTCCCTGACCTTATCTTTGCATCAGCAAGTACTGTAATCTTCTATAATGAGCAGATTTTATAAAACAGTATTTTTCTTGCCATTTTGCTAATTTTTAAAAAAATTTATTCTTTCTAGAATTAGATGAATCATCTGTATTTGTTCTTGGAGCTGTCTTGTACAAAAACTTGGATCTAATTTTACCAACTTTGAGGTAAGCTACAATGTAATAAACTGTGGTTATCTCTTTAAGTTATTCTGAAAATGTGATTATAATTCATTCTCTGACAATAGTCAAACAAGCTTGGCTAACACAAAGGGCTTTTTCTTAAATGAAATAGATAATGCCAATATAATGAACAGGAGATTAACATATTATACATTTCAAAACAACTAGAGAAGACAATTTTGGTTTCTGATTATAGCTCTGAAGTTCCTTGTAACTAATCATGACTTGCCTAGGGATTGAAAAAAAAAAGCATAAGGAAAAAAAACCCTCAAGTCTCTATAATAGAACAGGCAATTGTAAAAGTAATCTGTCTCCCTTTATTTGCACTTAATGGTGCTGTTTATCAACATTATATGAAATTAAAGGAGTGGCATGATGACTGAGAGTACATGATTTTGTTCCTCATTTACACAAGATATCAATTTGCTCCTAAATAACTTTTCAATTACAACTACATTAAGAAAAAAATGTTGCTGTTCAATTAGGGTACTATTTTTGGAAGAAATTCATTGATATCTTTCTTCCCAGATATTAAAAGAAATAATTACAAACAATAATTCTATCACCATTAATTTAATTGTTCTACTGTTTTAGCTACTTTACCAAATTTCACAGAAAATTTTATTTGTATCTCTTTGGATAGTGATTTCATTCCTGACTACCTGTTTCCTCCACACCATCTCATTTTGGAGGACTGAGGCAAAGTTGTATTTTATTTAAACACAGCCACATATTTACTGAGTTCTTTCTTAGACCTCTTGATTAAAGCTTCAAGATTTTAGGGAGGAGAGACTGTAAATGATGCTCATAATTATACCAAGAACATAACAAATAGTCAAAAATAAATAAAAAACAATTAGAATTCAGTCCAACAAAAAAAGCCTTCTTAAGGAAGTGGATTCACCATTCATCTGTCAGTTTGTCATACTGTGGTGGCTTATGTATTGCTGTGAGGATGGAGACTATGTCACCAGTATTTCAAATAGCAGCATGGTCACCCATGGTGGACAGGTTTCAGTGGAGCTTACAGACTAACACAGACTCAAGAAGGGGCCATCCACTTTTCAAAGAATTGGCTAGTGAAAACCCTCTGAATAGCAATGAAACACTGTCTGATATATTATTGGAAAACTTTATGAATAGCCCTGAAATGTTGTCCAATACAGTGCTGGAAGATGAGCCCCTCAGGTTGGAAGGCACTCACAACTGGGGAAGAGCTGTGTCCTCAGAGTAGAGTGAACCTTGATGATGTGCATGGAGTAAAGCTTTCAGTACTTCCATTTACTGATGTGGCATGACTCAAAATGAAAAGAAACAGCTTCAAACATCCATTAATAATCGGATAATGGAATGTACAAAGTGTGAATCCAGGAACATTGGAAGTTGTCAAAAATGAAATGGAATGCATAAAGATCAATATCCTAGGTATTAGTGAGCTGAAATGGCCTGGTTTGGGCCATTTTGAATCAGAAAATGTTGTGATATACTATGCTGGGAATGAGAAATTGAAGAGGAATGGCATGGCATTCATCATCACAAAGAATGTTTCAAGATCTATCCTGAAGTACAGTGCTGTCAATGATAGGGTAATATCTATACATCTTCAAGGAAGACCAGTTAATACTACTATTATTCAAATTTATGCACTACCACCAAAGCCAAAGATGAGGAAATTGAAGATTTTACCAACTTTTGCTGTCTGAAATTGACAAGACTTGCAATCAAGATGTGTTGATTATCACTGGTGATTGGAATCCAAAAGTTGGAAACAGAGAAGAATCACCAGTAGTTAGAAAATATGGCCTTGGTGATAGAAATGACGCCAGAGATAGCATAATGGAATTTTTGCAAGACCAATGACTTATTCATTGTAAATAACATTTTTAACAACATAAATGGTGACTGGACTTCACCAGAAGGAGTACACAGGAATGAAATCGACTACATCTGTGGAGAAAGATGATGGAGAAGCTCAATATCTTCAGCTAAAACAAGGCCAGGAGCTGACCATGGAACAGACCATCAGCTGCTCAAATGCAAGTTCAAGTTGAAGCTGAAAACAATTAAAACAAGTCCCAGAGAGCCAAAATATGACCTTGATTATATTCCTCCTAAATTTAGAGACCATGTAAAGAATAGATTTGATGCATTGGACACCAATGACCGAAAACCAGAAGAATTGTGGAATGACATCAAAAACATCATAGACACAGAAAGCAAAAGGTCATTAAAAAGATAGGAAAGGAAGAAAAGAACACCACAGATATCAGAAGTCACCCAAAAACTTGCCCTTGAATGGAGAGTAGCTAAAGCAAATGGAAGAAATGACAAGATAAAAGAGCTGGACAGAAAATTTCAAAGACAAGCTCAAGAAGATAAAATCAATTATTATAATTAAATGTGCAAAGACCTGGAGTTAGAAAGCCAAAAGGGAAGAGTACACTTGGCATTTCTCAAGCTGAAAATACTGAAGAGAAAATTCAAGCCTCGAGTTGCAATATTGAAGATTGTATGCATAAAATATTGAATAGAACATCAAAAGAAGATGGAAAGAATACACAGTCACTGTACCAAAAAGAATTGGTCAATGTTGATCCATTTCAGGAGATAGTGTATGATCAAGAACCAATGGTATTGAAGGAAGAGGTCAAAGTTGAACTGAAGGAATTCACAAAGAGCAAGGCTGCAGTAATTGACAGAATACCCATTGAGATTTCAACAAATGGATGCTGCACCAGAGGCACTCACTCATCAACGCCAAGAAATTTGGGAGTCACAGCTACCTGGTCAACTGACTGGAAGAGGTCCATATTTTCACCCATTCCAAAGGAAGGTGATCCCACAGAATATGAAAATTATCAAACAATATCATTAATATCACGCACAAGTAAAATCTTGCTGTAGATAATTCAAAAATGGTTGTAGCAGTATATTGACAGAGAACTTCCAGAAATGCAAGCTAGATTCATAAGAGAATATGAATGAGGGACATCAATGCTGGTGTGATATGTATCTTGGCTGGAAGCAAAGAATACCAGAAAAATGCTTACTTGTGTTTTATTGACTATGCAAAAGCATTTGATTGTGTGAAACGTAACAAATTATGGATACATTGAGAAGAATGGGAATTCCAGAGCACTTGATTGTGCTCCTAAGGAATCTGTACACAGACCAGACTATCATTAGAACAGGAGAAGGAGATACTGTATGGTTTAAAATCAGGAAGGGTGTGTGTCAGGGTTGTATCCTTTCACCATACTTATTCATCTGTATGCTGAACAAATAATCCAAGAAGCTGGACTATATGAAAAAGAACGTGACATCAGGATTGGAGGAAGAGTCATTAACAACCTGCGATATGCAGGGGACACAACTTTGCTTGCTGAAAGTGAGGATGACTTGAAGCACTTACTGATGAAGATTAAAGACTACAATCTGCAGTATGGATTATAACTCAACTAAAGAAAATGAAAATCTTCACAACTGGACCAATAAGCAACATCACAATAAATGGAGAAAAATTGAAGTTGTTCAAAGTTTTCATGTTACTTCGTTCCATAGTCAACACCAATGGAAGCAGCAGTCAGGACATCAAATGACGTATTGCATTGGACAAATCTGCTGCAAAAGATCTCTTTCAAGTGCTGAAGAGCAAAGCTATCTCTTTGAAGACTAAGGTGCTCCTAACCCAAGCCATGATATTTTCAATCACCTCATATGCATGTGAGAGCTGGACAATGAAAATGAAAATCAAAGAAGAGTTGATGCTTTTGAATTGTGGTGTTGGTGAACAATAATGAAAGTACCATGGACTGCCAAAAGAATGAACAAATCTTTCCTGTAAGAAGTGCAACTGGAATGCTCCTTGGAAGCAAGAATGGCCAGACTTCACATGACCTGCTTTGGTCATGTTGTCGGAAAGAACCATTCCCTGGTGGAGGATATCATGCTCAGTAAAGTGGAGGGTTAATGAACGAGAGGAGGGCCCTCAACAAGATGGATTGACACAGTGGCTGCAACGATGGACTCAGGTATGGCAAGGATTATGGGGTTGACACAAGACCAGGCAGTGTTTCTTTCAGTTGTACATAGGGTCACAATGAGTTGGAGCCAACTCGATAACACCTAACAACAAGGAAGTAGCTCCGTTTTCTGCAGCTGCAGTAAGTAGTCATAGTTTTTGGAGAAAATATTTCTGGGTGAAGCATTTATTCTTAGTATACTTGGTGAGTCATCTGGAGTCCTGGAAACAAAACAGATTATTCTTCCACCAGGGAGATAACCGGAAGTAAGATGGGGCAATCTACTTCCGTAGTGATACTGCCTCGGAAACCCAAGGAGGGGTCGCTATGAGTCAGGTCCGACTCAACAGCACATAACAACAACAACAACAAGGGAGATAACCATGAGAAGGTCTGGAGGGTCTTTTTGTTTTGGTTTGTTTCTTTGTTTGATTGGTTGGTTATTTGATTCCCTTCTATGGATGGAATTTGGGCTTCCTGAATTTAGATAAGTTTATGTCTTATTTGATTTTGCCAATATATAATTTTTAAAACAAATAGTATTTACTCCCAACTTTTCTAATGGTTTTAGTAGAACACATTGTTATGTAAATTACTCTAAAATAAAATTTATTTATAGTTACATTGTGTATTCCCTGGCTTTGATGCTCATTTGGGGAGAGAGGTGCGAAACTTAAAAGTTTTGAGATACTCAAAATTTTACATATTTCTGCAGAAGTTTCATTTGTATTAAGCTTATATTTTAAGAATTGTAGACATTAACTTAAAATCAGGAAATTTAGGTTTTGATTTCAATTTTAACATGACAAAAGTTTTATAAATGTGTTAGGTTACTGGACATATTTCTACCTGGTTAAGTTTCTGCCTTCAGTCCAGCTTTTAAATAGAAGCACATTTATGTGCAACATTTGCTCTATTTCCTGCTGGAGAGTGTAAAAACCAAAATCAAACCTACTATAACTGAGTCGATTCTAACACATAGCAACTCTATAGGACAGAGTAGAATGCCCCATAGAGGTCCCAACACTCTAAATCTTTACCAAAGCATACTTCTTCATCTTTCTCTCATAGAGTGGTTGGTGGGTTCGACCTTTTCATTAGCAGCCAAATGCTTTAACTACTGCAACACCAGAGTTCCTGCAGAGGAGTGTAAAAACCAAATGTAACCCACTGTCATAGAGTGGATTCTGATTCAGAGTAACCCCCAATGGGTTTCTGAAGCAGTAAATCTTCACAGAAGTAGATTGCCCCATCTTCCTTCCGCAGCGTGGTTGGTGGGTTTGAACCATCAATCTTCCGGTTAGCAGTCAAACACCTTGGAGAATACTGTAGATTGTGAATCAGTTTCCCTCCTAGATATCTGTCAATATTACATTATGTTTAATCTCATTTTGTATAATATCAAAGAACTCATTCACCAACACAATTAAGTCAGATTATTGTAAATTCTAAAGATTTATAATTAAGGAAATTGGAGATTTATCTAGGGATACTAGCCTTTTTTTTTTTTTTTTTAATAATTTGTTTAGTGTTTAAATACTTTTTATCATGGCAGAGAGAGTAAACACTTACAGTTAGTGGGTAGAGAGTTGTACTGTGATTTAATGGATACAGCAGGCAGTAGTCAGGAGGAGTGACTCTTAATGCCACCTGTGATACAAATAGATTCAGATCAGCTATTGTGCAACCCACTAACTTTCTTTATATGTAAAATATATGGATTGAATTCAAAGTTTTTACTAACATCAAAAATATCTTATCTTTATTGCAGTGAAATTATACAGATTGTGATACATTCTTTAGTCCTTAGTAAACTATGTATCCAAAACCAAATTCACTGCCATCAAGTCAATTAAGACTCATGGCAATGCCCATTGAGTTTCCAAGGCTGTAAATCTTTATGGAAGCAGACTGCTTCATCTTTCTTCCATGGAGCAGCTGTTAGGTTTCAACCACTGATGTTTTGATTAGTAGCCAAATGCCTTAACCACTATACCACCAGAGCAAACTATGTATTAAAATTATGAATATGTATATACATTTGTAAGGATCCCTGGTGGTGTGGTGGTTAAAGTGTTGAGCTGCTAACCAAAAAATTTAAAACCATCACCTGAGAAAGATGTGGCAGTCTGCTTCTGTAAAGATTACAGCCTTGGAATCCTTTTGGGGCACTTCTATTTTGTCCTGTAGGGTTACTCTGAGTTGGAATCAACTCGAATGCAATGAGTTTGGTTTTGATTTTGCTGGGTTTGGTTTTGATTTTGTATACATACTTATTCTTTGTGCACATATATTAATTAGGCAAATGATTATAGGAGAGATTTGCTCTTTCTAGGAAAGTTGTCTTTACATTTTGATTTATTGGCCAAAAATAATGACCAAAAAAAAAAAAAAAAACTCACTGCTGTTGAGTAGGATCTGACTCATAACAACCCCTCATTGAGTTTCCCAGGTGGTATCACTCCAGAAGTACATTGCCCAGTCTTCCTTCCAAGGAGCAGCTGGTGTGTTTGAACCGCCAATCTCCTGGTTAACAGCTAAATGCCTTAGGCACTATACCCCAGAGCTACCTAATGACAATAGAATGTTCAATAAATACCAAAGAGCTAAGAAATATTCAGGGGGAGCTCTGGTGGCATAGTGCCTAAGGCATTTGACTGCTAACCAGAAAGCTGGTGGTTCAAACCCACCAGCCACTCCTCAGAAGGAAGGTTGGGCAATCTACTTCCGTAGTGATATCACTGTGGAAACCCAAGGAGGGGTTGCTATGAGTCAGATCTAAGTGGACGGCAGTGCATTAAGAAATATTTGTTAACATAATTGTCTTTCCTTGATAGGATATCTTATATAACTGTTCTGATTGCCTAGTGCCACTCTGACAGGAATATACCACAAATGGGATGGCTTTAACAAACAGGAGTTTATTCTTACAATTTGGAGGCTTCAAGTCTGAGTTCAAAGTGCCAGGCTCTAGGGGCTGGGTGAAAGCCCCTCAACCTTGGGGTCCAGCTCTTCCTCCTGCTCCTGCCTCACTGAAGCTAGAGGCTTTTCTTTACTCAGATGCTGGCTGCTGAGGCTGACAAACCGGAGGCCAACAAGTAACAAGACACAGTCCTGATACTAACAAATCACACAGCAGGCCATTAATTCAAGTCCATTAAAAGTCTCAAGATTGGCAGAGCATGGCAGGCTGCTGAACAACAACTCAGCTACATGCAGGGTTCAAGCATGCCATAAGCTAGAGACAATTCCCCAAACTCCTTTTTATGTATGGGAAGCAGACCGCATCCCTAAAGCAGCTACTCAGCCGCTTGTGGTAGATCCCACCCAGGAGTTGATTGCCAGTCTCATCGTGTTGAATAACTACCACCAGCTGCTCAGCCATTCAACCTAGCCCAGCCAAGGTGACACATAACCTTAACTACCACAATAACCATTCTTAAAGTACGTAAAAATTGAGTTTTACTATAAAAATATTTTCAGGACAGAGGAATAAAATTCATATATCTTGTTATTTGTCTTGCTATACGTGTTTAACTGTACAAATTGAATCAAATATGGAAAGAAAGATCTTCTTATTTAACATGAAAAATATATACAAATGTGTTCTATATATTTAGTTATCATTTACCAAATTTTCATGAAATATTTCCATAGGTGATCATTTTACTAATCAGTTTTCAAAAATCCTGGGATGAAGTTTACCATACAAAGGATAATGTTAGGTTTGTAGATAAGTCTCCAGAAATCTGATATTTTAGTATAATCATTTTTAAAACTACTTTGCATAATTTCCCTTGTGAGGACAACAAAGGAAAACTTGATCTGTTTTGAATAGATACAATTTAGAAATTTTCCTTCATACAAAGACAGAAATAACTGCATGTTGAGTCTTTTATTAGGATATGTTTTTCTTCTCTTGCCCTAATATACATTCAAATATTCTTCAAACTTCAATGTTTACATTACCATTTGATTTTCTTCCTTTTTTTTTTACAGTTAAGATGACTCAAATTGTTCCTTTAAGTATAGAAAATGTTGTTGTTGTTGTTATGTGCCATCAAGTCAGATCCGACTCATAGCGACCCCTCAGGTTTCCAAGGCAGTATCACTATGGAAGTAGATTGCCCAACCTTCCTTCCGAGGAGTGGCTGGTGAGTTTGAATCGCCAGCCTTCTGGTCAGCAGTCAAGTGCCTTAGGCACTACACTATCAGACCTCCAACTAAAGAAAATAGGCTTTAAACACGTGCTACTCTTAATGCCCCACCTTTATGCATCTTCCGAATAATTTCTTACAGTCAAAAATTATAGAATCATATTAGTGCTGCAAGATATTTCAAAGGCCTTTGCATCCAGAATTTTCATTTTGTAGATGAGAAAGCTGAGATCCTTTTGCCTAAGAAGCCTTAAGCCAGAAATATAAGGCTAGTAGGTGACTAGGAACTCTAGTGGTATTGTGCTATGGCATTTGACTGCTAACCAGAAGGCTGGTGGTTCAAAGCCACCAGCCACTCCTCGGAAGGAAGATTAGGCAATCTACTACGTCAGTAGAGATACTGCCTCAGAAACCCAAAGAGGGGTCACTATGAATTGGAGTTGACTCGATGGCAGTGAGTTCAGTAGGTGACTAAGGAGCTCTGGTGGCATAGTAAGTCATTTGACTGCTAACCAGAAGGTTGGCAGTTCAAACCCACCAGCCACTCCATGAAAGGAAGATGGGGTGATATACTTCTGTAAAGCCTTGGAAACCAAATGGGGGTTGCTATGAGTCAGAATCATCTCGATGGCAGTGGGTTTGATTTTTGGTTAGTAAATGACTGAATTCTAACCCAAGTCTTATGTCCGCCCAAACTAGGACCTTTCCACTATATTTGGCTGTCTTTATGACTGCCAGTTGTGACTCCTTTCAGCAATGCAAACTTATAGCTTTCTTCTGTTACTGAGTGAATATACATATATCTTCTCCAGAAAATCTTGTAAGGAAGCCATGTATGCATAGGCTGACTCAGGGAGGCCTGAGATCTTTCCACTAATCTTAGTCTAGACTGTGAAAGCCAGGACCGTAGATACAACTCTCTCCACCCCAACAAGACCACTTTTGGGTCTGAGAGATGAAGATGGTTGATGGCACTGCTTTCCAGATTGGAAGTGCAGCCCAGGCCAGACAGTCTTTTGGAGAGGTAAGGCCACCTACACTAAGTCCTCATTTGCATCAGGAATTCACAAACACTCACAGTCTGACATGCTCAGGAACTATTGGTGAGAATTTTAACTGGAATAACAGTTTTGGAGACTAATTTGGCAATATCAAGAAGATTTAAAAATTGTGTTGTCATTGGCACAGCAATTTAAACTCTAAAAATATTTCTAAAATAAATAAAATCTTAAAAAATTTGTACTAGTACACACTCAAGCCAAGGATTCAAGCATCAGTTGTAAACAAGTCATTCTCTGATTTGTTTAATAAGTTCAGGTTCTAGTTTTACAGAAAAACTAAATTACATCTAAGTATTCTAAGTATGTGAGCAATGTGTAATTTCCTGGTAAGATATATGGAAATTGTAGTCCTGTTTTAAAAAAAATAATAATGTAGCAATTAACATTCAAGATATTTTTTAAAGAATCTAACTAAAACTATATGCTATTTTTTCTGTGGAAATAGAGATGAACAAAAAAAAAAAGATACCTTCTCATAAGCCAATAGTAGTTTTAAAATGATCTTCTAAAAATGGAACAAATTTCAATAATGCAAAAATCACATGAATTTGCTGTCAAGTGCTCTGACCTAATAAAGATAAATGATGCTGAAACTTCTTCATATTTAGGAAATGGAACTCATTTGAGTTCCTAATATTACAGGATTGAAAGCAAATGGGAAAAGCAACTGAACTAAATAATATTGGAAATAATAGAAAAATGAAGATATAATTACCCTTACAGCAATGAACCCTGAAGGCAATCAACATGAAGTAATCAGCTCTTTAAAGAGCACATACTTTTTAGTTTCAGGCCCTGAACTTCAAATCTTGTTTCTTTTTTCTGGGTTTGCAATGAGATGGTATAGTTTTAAGACAGTCTATATTGTCTTATAATGCCCTGTCATGAATTAATTAAAAATTAAAATTATCCATGGAATAACAAATTTGTGTAACTCCTATTTTTGGATGCCACCATCCAGTAAGTTCTATCTCATAGCAGTCATATGTACAACAGAATGAAACACTGCCTGATCCTGTGCCGTCTTCCAATCTTTGCGAAGCTTGAGCCATTGCAGTTACTGTGTGACTCCATCTTGTTGAGAATCTTCCTCTATTTTGCTGACCCTCTACTTTACCAAGCCTGGTGTCCTTCTCTACAGATTGGTCCCTCCTGATAACATGCTTAATGTACATAAGATGACATCTGGCCATTCTTGCTTTCCAGGAGCATTCTGACTATACTTCATTCAAGACAGATTTGTTCATTTTTCTGGCAGTCTATGTTATATTCAGTATTATTTGCCAACACCATAATTCAAATGCATCAGTTTTTCTTGATCTTCCTTATTCATTGTCCCCACAACTTGTCTGCCAGTTTGTCATACTGTGGTGGCTTGTATGTTGCTGTGAGGCTGGAAGCCACCAGTATTTTAAATACCAGTAGAGTCACCCATGGTGCACAAGTAACAGCAGAGCTTCTGGAGTAAGAAAGATTGGGAAGAAGGACAGAGCCATCCACTTCTGAAAAAAAATTGTTCACTGAAAACCTTATGAATAGCAATGAAACACTGCTTGATATATTACTGGAAAACTTTCTGAAGAGCCATGAAACATTGTCTCATATAGTGCCAGAAGATGAGCCTCTCAAGTTGGAAGGCATTCAAAATATGATTGGGGAAGAGATGCCTGCTTATAGTAGAGACAACCTTAATGACATAGATGGAGTAAAGCTCTTGGGACCTTCAGTTGCTGATGGAGCATGACTCAAAATGGGAGGAAACAGCTGCAAACTTTCATTAATAATAGGAACATGGGATGTATAAAGTATGAACCTAGGAAAATTAGAAGTTGTCAAAAATGAAATGGAACACATAAAGATCAGTCAATATCCTAGGCATTAGTGAACTGAAATGGACTGGTATTGGCCATTTTGAATCAAACAATCATATGGTCTACTATGTCAGGAATAACAATTTAAGAGGAATGGTGTCACATTGATCATCAAAAAGAATATTTCAACATCTATCCTGAATTACAATGCTATCAGTGATAGGAAAATACCCATACACTATTAGACCAGTTCATACTACTAGTATTCAAATTTATGCACCAAACACTAAAGCCAAAGAGGGAGAAATTGAAAATTTTTACCAATCTCTGCAGTTTGAAATTGACCAAACACACAATCAAGATGTATTGATTATTATTGGTAATTCAATTGTGGAAGTTGGAAACAAAGAAGAATCATTGGTAGTTGGAAAATATGGCTTTGGTGATAGAAATGATGTCAAAGGTTGTGTGATAGAATTTTGCAACTTAAGGGGTGGCTGTACATGTGGACCTCACCAGATGAAATACACAGGAATCAAATTGACTACATCTCTGGAGAGGTGATGGCAAACCTCAAAATTACCAGCCAGAACAAAGCCAGGGGCTGACTGTGGATCAAACAATCAATTGCTCATATGCAAGTACAAGTGGAAGCTTGTCAATGAAAGCCAAAATATGACCTTGATCATACTTGCTTGAATTTACAGACCATCTGAAGAATAGATTTGATGCGTTGAACACCAATGACCAAACACCAGAGAAGTTGTGGCATGACATCAAGAACATCATACATTAAGAAAGCAAAACGTCATTAAAAAGACATGGAAGGAAGAAAAGACCAAAATGGATATCTGAAGAGACTCCTAAACTTGCTCTTGGACATAGAATAGCTAAAGCAAATGAAAGAAATGCTGAAATAAAATAGCTGAACAGAAAATTTCAAAGGACAGCTTAAGAAGACAAAGTATTATAATGAAATGTGCAAAGACCTGGAGTTGGAAAAGCAAAAGGGAACAACATGCTTGGCATTCCCAACCTAAAATAACAGAGAAAAAATTCAAGGCACAAGTTGCAATACTGAGGAATTCTATAGGGAAAATACTGAACGATGAGGGAAGCATCAAAAGAAGGTGGAAGGAATACACACAGTCATTGTACCAAAAGGAATTTATTGACATTCAACTATTTCAGAAAGTAATATAAGATCAAAGGTCAATGATATTAAAGGAAGAAGTCAAAGCTACACTGAAGGAATGGACAACAAACAAGTCTCCAGCAATTGCCAGAATACCCATTGAAATATTTCAACAAATGGGTGCAGCACTGGAGGTGTTTACTCGTTTATAAGAACAGACAACCTGGCAAACTCACTAGAAGAGATCTATATTTATGCTAATTACAAAGAAAGGTGATCTAACAGAATATGGAAATTATTAAACAGTATAATTAATATCACACACATGTAAAATTTTGCTAAGGTAATTCAAAAAGGGTTGTAAAAATATATTGACAGAGAACTTCCAGAAATGCAATCTGGATTCAGAAGAGGACGTGGAATGGGTGATATCATTGCTGATGTCAGATGGATCTTTGCTGAAAGCAAAAAATACCAGAAAGATGTTTACTTGTGTCTTATTGACTATGCAAAGGCATTCTACTACATGGATCATAACAAATTATCAATAACATTGCAAAGAATCAGAACTCCATAACACTTAATTGTATTCATGAAGAACCTGTCCATAGACCAAGACGCAGTCATTTGAAGAGAATATGAAAGTACTGCATGGTTTAAAATCAAGAAGGGTGTGTGTCATGGTTGTATCCTTTCACTATACATATACAATCTGTTTGCTGCGCAAATAATTGGAGAAGCTGGACTACATGAAGAAAAACACAGCATCAGGATCAGAGAAAGAATCATTAACAACCTGTGATACGCATATGCCACACTTTGCTTACTTAAAGTTAAGAGGACTTGAAGCACATACTGAGGGAGATCAAAGACAGTCTTCAATGGAATCACACCTCAACATAAAGAAAATTAAAATCCTCACAAGTGGACCAAGAAGCAACATCACAATAAATGTAGAAAAAATTGAAGTTGCCAGGGATTTTATTTTACTTGGGTCCACAGTCAACACCTATGAAAGCAGCAGTCAAGAAATTAGACATCATGTTGCACTGGGGAAATTTGTTGCAAAACAACTCTTTGACATGTTAAGCAACAAAGATGTCACTTTGAAGACTGAGGTGTGCCGGACTCAAGCCCTGGTATTTTCAGTCACCTCATATGCATGTGAAAGCAAGACAGTGAATGAGGAAGACCAAAAAAATGATGCCTTTGAATTGTGGTGTTGGTGAAGAATACTGAAAATAACATGGACTGCCAGAAGAAGGAATAAATCTGTCCAAGAAGAAATCCAGTTGGAATGCTCCTTAAAAAGAATAATGCCAGCCTTCATCTCACCTACTTTGATCATGTTATCAGAAGGAACCAGTCCCTGAAGAAGGATATCACACATGGTAAGTGGCTTGGAAAAAAAAAGGGAAGACACTCAATGAGATAGATTGGCACAGTGGCTTCAATGATGGACTCAAGTATAGCAAGGGTTATGAGTGTAGCACAGGACCAGACAGTGTTTCATTCTGTTGTTCGTAGGGTCACTGTGAGTCGGAGCCAACTCAACAGCACCTAACAACAGCATTCATTGTTTAGCTTTCACATGCATATGAGACAATTGAAAATACCACAGCTTGAGTCAGGTGCACCTTGATCCTTAAAGTTAAATCTTTGCTTTTTAATATTTTAAAGAGGTCTTTTGCAGCAGATTTGTCTAATACAATATGTCATTTGATTTCTTGACTGCTGCGTCCATGGGCACTAATTGTGAATTCAAGTAAAATAAAATTCTTTACAGCCTCAGTAATTTTTGCATTTATCATGATGCTGTTTATTATCCAGTTGTGAGGATTTTTGTTTCTTTATGTTGAAGTGTAATCTGTACTGAAGGCTGATACTGATCTTCATCAGTCACTCACTCACTGCAGTGGAGTCAATTAGACTCACAGTTACCCTTCCTTGGGTTTCCGAGGGGGTGTCTCTACAGAAGTAGATTGCCCAATCTTCCTTCTGAGGAGTAAGTGCTTCAATTCCCCTTAACTCAGCAAGCAAGGTTGTGTCATCTCCATATTGCAGGTTGTCAAGGAGACTTCCTCCAATCCTAATGTCACATTCTTCTTCACATATTCTAGTTTTTCAGATTATTTGCTTAGCATGTGGATTAAATCAGTAGTAGTGCAAAGATACAACTTTGACACAAACTTTTCCTGATTTTAAACCATGTACTATCCCCTTGCTGTGTTTGATTGCCTGCCTCTTGTATGTATTGGCTCCTCATGAGCACAATAACGTGTTCTAGAATGCTGATTCTTTGTAATGTTATCTATAATTTGTTATGATCCACATAATCAAATGCCTTGGCATAATCAAGAAAACACAGGTAAACATCTTTCTGGTATTGTCTGCTTTTAGTCAAGATGCAGTTGACATCAACAATGATATCCTTCATTCCTGGTGCTCTTCTGAATGTGGCTTGAATTTCTGGCAGCTCCTTGTCGTTGTACTTCTGCAAGTGCTTTATTTAATTATGTTCAGCAAAAGTGCATGATGTTAAATATATTTTCAGGTAATTTCTGCTTTCTTCTGGATTACCTTTCTTTGGAATGAGTACATATATGGATCTCTTCCAGTCAGTTGGCCAAGTAGCTGTCTTCCAAATTTCTTGGCATAGATGAATGAGTACCTCCAGCATTACTTGCATTTATTGAAATACCTTAATTGATATTCCATCAATTCCTGGAGCCTTGTTGTTGCCAATGCCTTCAATGAAGCTTGGAATTCTTCTTTCAGTACCATCAACTATTGAGTATATGCTACTTCCTGAAATGGCTGTCAATCAATTCTTTTTGGTACAATGTTTACATGTATTCTCTCCATCTACTTTCGTTGCTTCCTGTGTTATTCAGTTTTTGTTCCTAAAATCCTTCAATAAGCAGCTCAGAGTTGAGCTATTTCTTCAGTTCTTTTAGCTTGAGAAATGCCAAACATACTTTTCCCTTTTGATTTTCATCATTTCTTCGTTAGCTCTAGCTACTTTATGTTCAGGAGCTCTGGTAGCATAGTGCCTAAGGCACTTGACTGCTAACCAG
>NW_006921720.1:981850-1022275 GCF_000298275.1 Orycteropus afer afer
CCAAGGAGGGGTCGCTATGAGTCGGGGCCGACTCGACGGCATATAACAACAACAACAACAATGCCTGGGATATTTATCTTCAAGCATTCCATTTTACTTTTGACAACTTCCAATTTACCTAGATTCATACCTTGTACATTCCATGTTCCAATTATGAATGGATATTTTCAGCAATTTCCTCTCATTTTGGATCATGCCACATCAACAAATGAAGGTCCCAAAAGCTTTCCTCTGTCCACTTCATTAAAGTCAATACTACTTTGAGAAGGCAACTATTCCCCAGTTATACATTGAGTGCCTTCTGACCTGAATGGCTCATCTCTGGCACTATGTCAGACACTGTTCCACTACTATTCATAAGGTTTTCATCAGCCAGTTTTTTTAGAAATAGGTCACCAGGTCCTTCTTCCACATCTGTCTTAGTCTGGAAGCTCCATCATAACCTGTCCACTACGGGTGACCCTGCTGGTATTTGAAATACCAGTGGTGTTTGAAACACTGGTAGCATAACTTCCAGCATCACAGTAATACACAAGCCATCACAGTTCAACAAACAAGCAGAAGATTAGTGAATAAACAATAGTATACAAATGTTACATTATCAGTATATTATTTACAAAAATCTGGACTTAATTTAGCCAGTACTTTTGGAAATAACTTCCTG
This sequence comes from Orycteropus afer afer, assembly GCF_000298275.1. Lineage (NCBI taxonomy): Eukaryota > Metazoa > Chordata > Mammalia > Tubulidentata > Orycteropodidae > Orycteropus > Orycteropus afer. The sequence continues at coordinate 982,515 of NW_006921720.1, forward strand.
TTCCTGATGATTTAGCATTTTATCATTTTAAATGCTACATCTCTTAGTAAAGCTTACCTAAAATTCTTACTAGTTTATAAAGCTCTAAGTCCCACTATACTTTTAGCAGTCATCAGCTCATTTTTGTTTTAAAAACAAATGTATTTAGCCTAATGATTTGGAAGTGCTTGATCCCCAAGAACATATGAAATCACCTATTTCACTTTGTTTTTTAGTTGAAGACTCTCAAATTTGAAGCTGTATGAGCTATAATTCTAACAAGATAAAGATGACCATGAATTGAGTAATTTCTGTTAAGCCATTAGCATGTTTTTTTTTTTTTACTATACCTTACCTAGCTAGAATTTATTAGCACCATGAGTGTCATAGTCTCTTTCACTGATGCTAGTTCTGTAACACTTCCTCTGACATTATTATGACCATTTTTTAAAACTCTCCTTGAGGTACGTCTCATGTGCCCTAAACACTTTAAGACTTTTAAAAATATTTTGAAGAATAAGTTGGGTCGTCTTTGAATGACTAACTCCACACATATTTAAATGTTTCAGATAAGCAAGCACTAATCTCAAGGACAGGAAAGAACTTTATGACTTCAGCTATGAATTCATTTGGCTGTAAGATGTGCTTTGCTAACCGTAATACAAACATGTACCCAGCCAGGAAACATTAGTAGATTGCAAAGCCTGACATGGCATATCAGGAGCCAGCTATTCACTTATGCAAACTAGAACAAATTGATGGACTAAATTAAAGATAATTCTGTACACTGAACACTTTTTAAAGGGGAGTTGTTGCGTAATGTAAATCCGCTTACTTTTTCCTTCATTAAGTATTTTAAAACTATGATATTGGCATTACATCTTAAATCACCTTGGTAAGAATTTCAATAGCTGTATTTAGTGTGTATTTACTTAACAAATCATTCAAACTTATATTAAGCACTAAAATGTGCCAAGCATTATGTGAAAAAGGGTGTAGTAAATGATATATCAAAATAGAGTCTTCATTGAGCTTATAATCTCATGGGAAAGACACATAGTATTGAAGGATGCTGTGTTGTGGCACAGGGAAAGGATTTACACACTAATGGGATAAGAATATTCATATGCATACATGTATCTCTCTGTATCATTTCCCAACTGTATTCTAAATATGGGAAACACAAACACACACATGCACACACCTACACTTCACAAAAGCCATATGGCTGACTCCATCCTCTAAGGACCATCTCCATTAAGTCAGGTTGAACCGGACACAATACAACATAGTCTATGGCTTATCTTAGCTACTTTGCTTCCCACAGCATAGATGCCCAGGGCCAAAGTCCCCACATTCCCAATCACCCAACACAATTTTCATAAATATCTTCACAAAATTATGAACTTTGTTTTCCAATAAACTGTCCAGTTATACAACTTTAAAAGTGCTGCTAATTATCTGTATATTATCAAAATTAACCAACATTCATTAATCAAAATTAAGAATTATGGGATTTTATTTGTAGCCAAGAAATGACATTATAATAGAACCAGAAAAAGAGACAGTTGGGATTTGAATGATGCGTATATAGTTTTTATTCAGGTCACCAACTAGAAATCATACATATTCAGACCAACATGAAAATGTCATTGTATCTGGGTGCTCAGGACCTGTTATTCTCTAGGAGAAGCTTCTATAATTTTTCTAGTGATAAGAGACAGGTATTCCCCCAAACTCTAAGCCATCTATATGTTGTCATTCTCTGGGAATCCTGTCAGCTCTCCTAGTATAATCAGTAACCAAGTATCACCTCCCAGCTGTGTTAATCCCACCTATTTTCATTTCATCCCCTGATTCCTTTTATTCAACAGAGAAACAGGGAAGAACAAGTTGGCACAGGGAGCTTGACATGTACAGCTTAGTTTTATATCCTTCTCAAGGCAGCTTACCTTCAACTGTCTCCAAATTAAAAAGAAAAACAACCAAACTCACTGTCGTGGAGTCAGACGCAACTCATAGCAATCCCTCCTTGGATTTCCGAGGCAATATCACTACCAAAGTAGATTGCCCCACCTTCCTTCCGAGGAGTGCCTAGTAGGTTTGAACTATCAAATAAACCAAATGACAGTTAACCTCTTTGCCCTATTTGCAACTCCCTTCCCCTATGGAAAACAAAAACAAATTTATGCTTTGTTGTTTTTAACTATTTACGTCTAGGTTGACTACCATGAAGTTTCCTGGGTGCCTTTGAATTTGTTATTTAATGGTGTTAAAGAAAATCATGAGAGATAGGTTAGAAATGTTATCACATTCAAAATTTGCTTACAGTTCTTGTGCTAAAAAAGATAGTAAATTCTCACAACTGTAGCAATGGTTTCTTATAACTCAACTTTCTTCTCTGTTGAAATCTTGTGCCCATTAGAGAAAGCATAGAGAAAGCCATTAGAGCCATTAGAGAAAGCATTATCACATTGTCCTACAATATAGAAATTAAATAGCTTTGATGTTACAGCCATATTAGAAAACAATAATGCAATAACTTATAAAATTAATTATCTTTATCACATGACCCAACAATGCAACTCCTAGATATTTACCCAAGACATAAAAAATATATGTCCACACAAACTGATAGACCATGCAGTTCTCCAACTATATGCCCATGAGACCAGAAAAACTAGATGATGCCTGACTACCACTGTCAACCACTTGAAGGGGGATCAGTGCAGGACATCCTGGATAGAGTGAGAGAAAATGTGGAACAAAACTCAAAATCATAAAAAAAAGATCAGGTTTACTGGTCCGATAGAGCCTGGTGAGTCCCCTGAGACTATGGCCCCTAGTTACCCTTAAAATCTGGAAATGAACTCACTCCTGTGACTTCCAGCCAAACAATAGACAAGCATATGGGGTGTAGATTTACATCAGGTAGATACACTCCTTAGACTAAGAGTGGGAGAACAGAGAGGCAGTGTTTGACAGGGACACAGCTCAGGACACACATATGGGAGTGCATGGGAGGGAAGGACACAAGGAGGAGGTAACTATGGGGAGGGAGTGGAAAGAGAGCTGTGACATTGTGGGGAATTTCAGTCAATGTCATGAAACAAAATGTGTATGAACTACTGTATGGAAAATAAACTTGCTCTTTAAACTTTCACCGAAATCACAATAAAAATAATAAATTTAAAAAAATGTTCTCCCATAAAGCACATATGGCAATTAATCATAATAGCTGAATAGGAATAGCTATTCATAACAGTCAAAAACCAGAAGCAACCCAAATGTCCATTAGTTGACACATAGATCAACAAATTGTGGTATGCACATAGCATGGAATGTTACTCAGCAAAAAGAAATATGATGGGTGAATTTCAAAAATATTTTGTTAAATAAAGTCAAACACAAAAGTCTATGTAATGTATGATTGCATTTGAATAAAATTCTAGAAAGACAAAAGTATAGTGACAGCATATCCCAGGCTACCTGCGACCACAGGTGAGAGGAACAGATAAGTGAATAGGTGACGAGGAAACTGTTCAAGGTCAGGGATCAGTTGTCTATACTGGTAAGGTGTATTTCAGTTTTATGTATTTAAATTGTATTCATGTCTATCTTTTATAACTTATAAATATGATTATATTTCAAAGAGCTTAAACTTCTTTGTAAGTGAACTGTGCATGGTAATATATTCCAAAATGTAAATACATTCTATAGATTGAGTTAAAGCATTGACTTGTAAATCTGTATTGTTGAAATGATAATGGTAAATAATTGTTGTTGTTGTTATGTGCCTTCTAGTCGGATCTGACTCATAGCGACCCCTCCTTGGGTTTCCGAGGCAGTATCACTATGGAAGTAGATTGCCCCATCTTCCTTCCAAGGAGTGGCTGGTGGGTTTGAACCACCAGCCTTCTGGTTAGCCATCAAGTGCCTTAGGCACTATGCTACCAGAGCAGCATTAACTTATATTTAATCTCTGTTTGCTTTCTTGCTATACCACTTTCCAGTCATTCGTCATAATATATTTTGGGATAGTCTATAAAATGTGAAGACAGCACTTTGCAAGAAAAATATTTGGTCTCCTAGAGAACAAAATTGTTAGGTCCACTTTGAGATAAATGAATTATATTCCTTTAAAGTTGCGTGACAGTTTAAATTCATAATTCATCTACCTCCTACTTGAATCAAATTTAAGTAACAGAGAGTTTGTCAGTGCTGTTGCTTTTTTCATCTTACCTACATTTAAAATGGCAATATTCTGCAATAGCTTTTTCCCAGCATTCTCTAGTTCCAGAGAGGGTCTGCTACTAACAATACATGGACTGTATCTTTCCATGAATAATACCTTGATATTTGTGTCATGGTTTAAATCTATTCATCAAAAGATTCTTATTCATTTATTTATTTTTGCTGAAGTTACATTTATTTAGTATGTGATTCCAGCATGTATTGACTAGTTGTTGTTGCTGTTGTTGTTGGCATGTGCCGTTGAGTCAGCCTTGACTCATAGCAACCCCTCCTTGGGTTTCTGAGGTGGTGTCACTATGGAAGTAGATTGCCCAACCTGTAGGAATTAATATTTTTCATTGATCCTTTCTCTTATTAATTGTAATTACTCTGTTTCAGAAATTTTACTGTTGTTAATTCCAAAATCATCGTGGTTACAATAAGGCCTGAACCCAAAACAACTGATTCATTCCTGGAAATAGAACTAGCTCATTTGGCTAATGTAAGTATCATCTACTTGGCACTGAGTTGCTTATAGTATTAATCTTACAAGGTTAACAGTCATTCTTTTGACCAATAAGACCATAACACATTTTCTAAAATATTTGTAGCTATAAATGAATGGATTTGTTGAATATTGTTATTATATAGAAAAAGAATGTCATACTATGCAATGCTTTTCATCATAATTAAACTCTTTTTACTTTGCCCAAGGAAATAGTCAACAAATTATTAATTTATCAATGCATACATATTAGCTGAGATTGTGCTACACAAAGAGAGACCAAGATGAATAAAAGCCTGTCTCACTGTGTAGTGGGGAATACTGGCACATAAATGTGTGGATTTAAGATGCATGCAGTGACAGAAGTTATAAACATAATATGAAAGGTAGTGATTAAGTGAACGTGGGAGGATGTGTAAGTGCCCTGTGGAGGATATGAAATTCTTCAGATCTTACTCAACCCTGTATGGAAATTTAGAATATCCACTTATTACTTACACATTCACTTTAAATACTTAAATCATGATGAAGTTGAGGCAAATAAAGTGATTGCTATTAAAACTTGTATGAAAATAAGCCAGTCTCATGCTTTACACATATATATTGTTTATCTCTTGTAAAGTTTCTATCAAATTGACCTTTATATACCAAAAAACTGATGTGTAAAGTTATCAAATCCTTATCCCAGGACATAAAGTTAGTGAATGACGTAACATAATTTATGTTTACATCCTCTGAGCCACCAACCCTGTGTATTTTCTGCTATTGAATAGTTTCTGATTTCACAAAGAAATTAGCCTTGGTTTTATTTTAAAAAATTAAAAAAAAAAAAAAAAAAAAAAAGGCAATGTTCTTCCCTGTGAACCACTTTTTACTAGAATGCCCCAAGCTTCCTAGATTGTTTAATGAAAACTGAAAATCTCTCAGTAATAACTTTCCAACATCACATATAATTCTTAAACTATCTAGGGCTTTTCCTACCTTGTTCAAAATGTAACTGTGTATACTGGTTCTCTTTAAACTCAAGAATGTGCTTTACTTCAGCAGTATCTATCTTCTCATGCCTTAGTAGAAACCTAAATGCATCACTTCACTGAAAAGTAGAAGAAACTTTTTGCATTCCTTTTCAATAAGAATTTGTTTGTTAGTTCACAGTATGCTTTTAATTGTTTATTTAATTCTTTTTATTGTTCATTATGGTAATGCTTATCCAATTGCAAGCCTTTGGGAAAAACAACAAGAAACATTCTTTGTCTAAAACATGTAAGATTACTGAATAATCAATACCATGTCAGAATATGTGCCATGCTCTATAGGAAGAAAACACTTACGTAAATGAAGTATCAAAAGACCATCCAAAGTAGAGAGAAAATCACTGTTTACAATTTGTAAAGCAGTGAATTAAAGGAAAATTTCCTAGTAAGTTGAAAAAGAGTAACCTCAAAAACAGTGCTAATAAAACACTCTCATTATTTTAATTCACTAAAATTATTTTTAGCGTAGTGCCTAAGGCACTTGACTGCTAACCAGAAGGCTGGCGGTTCAAACCCACCAGCCACTCCTTGGAAGGAAGATGGAGCAATCTACTTCCGTAGTGATACTGCCTCAGAAACCCAAAGAGGGGTCGCTATGAGTCAGGTCCGACTCGACTGCACATAACAACAACACAACAAAATTATTTCAAATGAATATATTTAAGCTTTGAATCAAATTTTCTCCTTCTGAGTGCATATTGTGTCTGCCAATCTACCAAAGAGCTAAACCAGGTATGAATGAATTTTTTTTTCTACAAATGGAAATCAGTAGATATGGTCAACAAATCTTAGTATCAGCTAGATACTGGGAGTCAGCATGAGAGAATGGTGAGGTAATCACCTCAACTTTCTTAGAATTAATTCTGTGCCCTTGAATATTTTGAGTGAGTGAATTGACCAGTGGCTGTCCCCACTTCAGTAGCCCTAGCTTTCAGAGAATATAGGAACATCTGTTGTAAGGTATGGAATGGAGAAGAGGGTGAAGAAAAACTGGTTGGAGAAAACAAAGATCACCACAAAGTGCTTTCACTCCAATTCTCTCCTCACTCAAGAAGGGAGTATATCAGCCAGTTGCTGTCCTCAGAAACCTGAAACCAGTTATAATCAAGTGAGTTCTAACTCATTGTGACCCCATGCGTATCAGAGTAGAACTGTGCTCTATAGGGTTTCAAAAACTGATTTTTCAGAAGTCCTTCACCAGACCTTCCTTCTGAGCCACCTCTTGGTAGGCTCAAACCTCCTACCTTTCAGTAAACTGGCAATGAAGTTAACTGTTAGCACCATCCAGGAACTCCGACATCCTTAGAGGATACGTCAATTATTAAGCAACTGTGGAACCTCTCTGGGATTGCTCAAGCTTTCGTTTCTTAACTTTAGTTTCGACACTAAACTAAACTCACAGTTGCCTGTATAATATAATACATTATATATAATATAATAAATCCCTTCATGCTTTGTCATTTTGAATTTCTGGTGCTTGTTATATTTATTTCATAACCCAAGTTAGGTTTTTTAAAACTATTTTTTCAGTGAGAGAAGAATATTTGACTGACTTATTAACTATCTTAATATTTATTGCCACTTTTATAAGGACATACTCAATACACTGATAAAGTTTATTTCCACTGAAGAGATAACCAATAAAAGCATGTACAGAAATATGACAATTGTAGGTAAAATGTGAAGAAAAGATGCATCTTAAATATATAGAATGAAACTGATTGCAATAAGCTGAAACTTCATATTGGTGTAAAAGCACTGTTATTACCTTCCAAATTGAATTAACTATATTAGATATGACATATCATTAATATTATGTCTGTTTACTTTCATCAATTTTCTTATATAAAAGTATCTGTAAGCACTGACCTGAAGCGAGGAAAGAATAATAACCTGTAAATTATATCTAGTTCATATACCATGTTGAGGAAAAAAAAAAAAAAGAACAAGGAATGAGAGTTAATAGTTATAGTGAGTCTAGAGAAAAGCCTGTTAACATTTTCTAAATGAAATGTGTTCTTTTAAAAAGCTTTTTAAACAAATAGCATTTGCTGTGTGTTACATATAATAAGGCCCTTGGCAACTGGCAGGACTAGGTAATAGAATGTGGAACACTGAAAATCCAAATTGCATGTAGCAATGTCAATTGCAATTTTAAGCAACTCATAAGTCACTAATAAGTAAATTGCTATTCTTAGTTTAGTTTTTTGGGCTAGTGGTTTTGTTGTCATGACCTAAAGAATCATAGTGTGTGGTCGTCAGTGCTTAAGGACAATGATTGTTTGTGCTTAAGAATTATTCAATTTAGAGACACGACTTCTGGTAAGATGGCTCAATAGGCACACAAGCTGCACAGATCCTCTTCAACAAAGAAAAGAGAAAACAATTGACAGAAATACAGAAGATAACCTGGAGCCATGAGCTTTGAAAGGAAGGATACAGAAGTAGGTTAGTCACCCACTAGTGGAAAAATCTGAATGAAAACAATGAGTATGGAGACAGATGGAGCTGTGGACTGTCAGCTACTCTGACAGCACCAACAGCCTGAATATTTCCAAGTGGTGTTGGGACCTAAGAATTGACTTAAAGATAAGCCCTGGTTGCCAAAGGCTGCAGGGATGAGTGTGCTGGTAGCTGATGACTAGGAAGGGAAACAGCAAGGAGGGAGAAAACCTGAACTGTGGACTTTTGGCTGTCAGGAGGGTGCAGACATTTTGATTGTTTACAAACAGTGGCCATTTTGGATATTTAAAGTGACCAAGGGTGCAGTCATTTTGAATGTTTACAAGTGGCAGCCATTTTGGATATTAAAAGGGACTAAGGGCACAGCCATTTTGAATGTTTACAAGCAACAGCCATTTTAGATATTTAAAGTAACAACATTCTCATTTGGATTCCAGGGACCTAAGAATAAGATCCAATTGCCAAGGGCAGCAGTGATATATGGGAGGTTGACAATGAGAAAAGAGACAGGTGGTTAGTGTACAACTGCTGCCACTAGTGAATAAAGGAGCACAGTACCCTGCTTACTTTGATAACATCCAAACAAAACAAAGAAAATGAAAAGCTTGGACAAATCACTCCAAAATACAATCACCAATAAAATATAAACACAAAAACATCACAATGCCTCAGAGACAACAGAGCATCACAGTCTACACAAAGAAGCAAGATAAAGCAGGAAAAACGGGGCCAGGATACAGATCCAGAACATATCCCTGAGGAAGAAGTAGCATTGGAACTTCTTGATAAGTAATCCAAAAGAATTATATTTAGGTATCTTCAACAAATTGAGAGACATATAAAGGAAAACACTGATAATATTGGGAAAAAACAGAGAAAGTCCTAGAACAATTTTGAAAGAAAATACAAGACAAAATTACAAAATAAATGAAAAATTAGAAATGATACAAAATCTACAGACAGAAACCCAGAATATTAATACTTAATTTTCAGAAATAGATAACACATTGAATGGGCAAAGGAGTAGAATTGAATCAATAGAAGACAGAATTAGTGAGATTGAAGAAATACCTTAATATTTCTTTGGAAAGGGGTCAATCAGAGAAAAGATCAAAACAAAATGAAGAAACCTAAGAATCATGTGGGATACCATCAAAAGGAATAACCTACATGTAATTGGAATTCCAAAACAGGAAGAAAATAATAAAACAACTGAGAAAATTGTTGAAGATTTTTTGGAAGAGAATTTTCCTGGTATGATGAAAGATGAGAATATATCCATTCAGGAAGTCCAACAAACCCCAAACAGGATAGATGCTAAAAGAAAATCACCAAGACATATCATAATCAAACTCACCAAAACCAAAGACAAAGAAAGAATCCTAAAAGCAGCATGAGAAAAACAAAAAGTTACCTACAAGGGGCAAACAATAAGACTAAGCTTGAAGTTCTTGGCAGAAGCCATGTAGGCAAAAAGACAATGGGATGGTATATATAAAACGCTGAAAGAGAAAAAATTTCAACCAAGAATTATATACCCAGCAAAATTGTCCCTCAGAGATGATGATGAAATCAGGAGATTGTCAGATAAGCAGAAATTAAGGGAATTTGTTAACACCAGACCAACCTTACAAGACATGCTAAAGGGAATCCTTTAGACAGAGAACCAACAACAGCAAACAACAACTGGCTATTAACACACATGATGACATAACCCAGAGACCAACCCAATTATGGAAGTATCCAAAGTAAATAAGCCTACATGATTGTAAACGGGGAGCCAGAGACATCAATTGACAGATGAGGACAACTACAAACCAAAAAGAGGGAAAAGTTGTGTAGTTACAGAGCTTCTAAATGGTAAGGAAGTCAAGACAACTGCAAGATAAAACAGACATATTCTAAACTTGGGATGAAAATTATAAATCACAGGGTAGCCTCAAAGAAAAATGACAAACCTTCACGTCAAAATAAAAAAGAGGACAAGCACAAATATTTAGCATATACTAAAACAATAGCAATGAAGGAAGTGATAACATGATTCATAAACCAAGCAAACTCAGCACAGAAAACTTTACGGAGCAAAGAAAGTACATAAAAGTACACCACAAAAAAATACATAACAATAGTACATACTTGTTGATAATTACACTTCTGCAAAACACCACATAACATGTATAAACTTGGAGGACATTATGATGAGTGAAATAAGTCAATCACAGAAGGACAAATATAATATTAGTTCATTATTACAAAAAGTCAAGGAAAGATTTATATATGGAAGGAAACTTTCTTTTCTGGTTACCAGGGATGGGAGGGGAGGGAACACTGCAAAAAGAAAAAAATGCATGGACCCATTTGTGTATTTCACTGTACATAAATTATATTTCAATAAAATGTATTTTTAAAAAAATAATTATTCAATTTGTTTTTCCTAAAAATTGTGTTTTGCATATTACTTAAAGTTACATCAGAGTGATATTTATACTTGCCAATACTACTGGACTCCAGGACCTCTGGTAGCATAGTGCCTAAAGCATTTGACTGCTAACCAGAGGGCTGGCGGTTCAAACCCATCAGCCACTCCTCAGAAGGAAGACTTGGCAATCTACTTCCACAGAGATACTGCCTCAGAAACCTAAGGAGGGGTCACTATGAGTCAGCATCAACTTGACAGCAGTAGGTTTTTTTTTTTTTTTTTTTTTTGTGATACATAAGGAAAGTACACAGGTAAAGTTAATAATTTTATTGAAATTAATTATTGAGAAGTAAGTGAAGTAGAATGTATCTGCAGGTGTATACAATCACACTCAAACACACATACATGTATACACCCCCATGTGTGTGGACTTGACCAATCAGGGCCTACTGTTACTTTCCAAGGTGGATAAGATCCTGGTTGTGGTAGTTAAGGTAGTGTGTCAACTTGGCTGGGCCTGGTTTTGACTGGCTGGGAAGCTGGATGTAGTTATTCTCCATCGTGAGACTGGTAATTTACTCCATGGTAGAATCTACTGGAGGGGCTGAGTAGCTGCTTTAGGATTTTGGGATGCTTCCAGTATATAAGAAGCAACTTTGAGGAAGGTCTCCAGCTATGGCATGCTTGGACCCTGCATGTAGCCAAGTTGTTGTTCAGCAGCCTGCCATGTTGTCTGCTGATCTTGGGACTCTTAATGGACGTGAATCAATGGCCTGCCATGTGGTTTGGTAACATCACGACTGTGCCTTTTTACTTGTTGACCTTGGGTTTATCAGCCCCAGCATCCAGAAGATGCCTGAATGAAGAGATGCCTCAAGCTCCAGTCAGCCAGGAGCAACAGGCAGAGCTGAAGCCCAAGTTCAAAGAGCTTTCAACCAGCCCCTAGAGTCTGGTACTTTGAACTTGGACTTCTAGCCTCCCAAACTGTAAGGGAATAAATTCTTCCTTATTAAAGTCATCCCATTTGTGGTCTGTCAGAGTGGCACTAAGTAATCCAAACACTGGTCTTTAAGATGAGTTAGAAAAATATGAAAATATGTACATTTAGTTACTTTGTGTACTAACAACTTTGCCAGTCTGCCATGTAGTGAATTACATGGTATGGCTTTTCTAGCCATAGTCTTTGTAACTCCCACTGAATTACTGGGTGGGACCATGAAATTTAAACTTCTGATTGTTAAAGTTATCCACCTGGTGTATTTCTGTTGGAGCAGTGTGAAGTAATCTTCTGGGAAGTTCACTCTCTCTCAGGTGTGTAGAATTCTGATGGTGGGATTGGTTAGTTTTGCCACTCTGCCAGGCTTAAAATGAGCCTTCCTAGAGGCAGAAAAGAATCTCTCACTGTCAGCTGAGAGAGATATGCTGCTGAGAGAGACACACTGCTCAGAGAGATGTGCTGCTGAGACAGATGCCTGGCTGAGAGATGGCAGCAGTGGAACCAAGAGGCATGAGACAAAGTGTCAGGCTTACCTGGCCAACAGAGGCAGAGGCCAGGCCAAGAGGCCAAGGGCCAGAGAGGCATGTCTAAGGGTACAGCAGAAGGGAGACTGTCCTGACTGAAGAACTGTATCCTGAGTGTATTCCTGAACTTGAATTATAACCTGTTGCTTCCCTAATAAACCCCATAATGTATGAGTTCTGTGTGGCCACTGCAGTGAATTGTCTAAACCACCAGAGAGGTGGTGGGTGCCAAGAGAGGGATGGTAAGAGGGTTAGAGCACAGAAGCATGTCTGGCCTCATAGGAATAGGCATGGGGCTACTGACGGTGGTTCTGTCTTACCCTTGTGAAGTTAGAGGAGGTCAGAAGATGCTGTCTCCCTGCCCCTTTGGCATAGCCTGAACATATATTTTTTCCAGACAAAAAGGCATTGTGAATTTCCATTTCAAGTGGAAAGACAGATTAGACCATGCTAGCCTGCAATTGTGTCTTGTCTGTCTTTTTAATCTTTCTCTGACCAGCAACTCTAATGGCATAGGTGGGGTTCTACTGTCTTTCAGGTTGAGAAAGACTCATCAAGTTTACTTATAGTTCTCAAACTGGTCATATACACAAAAGATCTCATGGGAATTTATGTGATGTATTATACTTTCCGGGACTATGAGCCATTGATATATTAGAAAATATAACCCTTGAAGAGTTCCCTCCCATTGATCAGTTTTTAGTGACTTCCCACAGACATGACTCTGGGAAAATCTATAATATCTACCAAGGTATTACTTCCACTCACATACATTGCCAAGATTTTTTAGTGTGTATTTTCTCAACTAGTACAAAAATTCTGCTAGAAAGGATGTAATGTTATATCTGATCTCTTATTTTGTAAATGAAGGAAAATTTATGCAGATCAAGGATTGTACTGACAAAACTGTTGATTTTTATTTTTCCTATCATTAAATAGATATTGGTTTTGTTGATGGTACAAACTAGGAGATGTGAAAGAAAATAGCAAAGACTACTAAAGGCAATTGAAAGTGATGTGTATAATATCTATAGCAATTGGAAATTTGGTCATGGTGCATTTTTAAAGTGCTTAAAAATAGTTGAGTGGAAATGTATAATTTTTAGGATAGAACAAGTTCAGCTATATTATTTTCAATAGAGCCAAGATAGGCAGTATTTTGTTTATTTGTTTCTTTGTTTTTCGACCAAAATTTGTTTGTCAAGAACAGCATATCCTTCCCAAAATTTTTCAAACACATGGAGCTTTAATATCTTTGTGTCAGTTATATTGACAACTTGGTAAATTAATCTTCTTTAGCCCATCTGTCTCTCTTACCTGACAAATTTTGTTTTCTTTGTTTAATGCATTTCTTAAATCCACTTATGTAAGGTAGTTCATAGCTTGCTTACTTTATTCTTGCTTTGTCATTACATTTTGTTATTGCTCTCTTTTGGGCTCAGCATTTCCTGCTATTGATTTCCTGTAAATTTCACATAACAAATCTTGTAGCAGGGTTCCTTTGAGAGAAGTGTCTGAAAATTTATAACAAAAATAAGTGGTTTATCCATAGAACCATATAGCCAGTTGTTTAAAAAAAAATTACTTTTTGCTTTATGTTTTCCATCTCACATTCTTACTCATTAAGTGACCCATCCAGCTCAGTACAAAGGTTCCCTTAATTGGTTTGTTATGTTTATTTTTCTAAGCTTCAGATTTGTACAAATCACTGACTTCAGTTGTCAGGCCTACATACTAATGGCTATACTAGAATAAATGCTCACAGAGGGTGTCTGTTGTGGACACCAAAGATTGAGGGGTGCATTTGGGACCTTTAATGATTCTCACTTAGATGTTCAAAATTCTATTAGTACACAGAGAGAGGGAAAGAAGCATATATAAGATATGAGGGTTGAGGAAGGTAGGGGTTAAAACTGAGCATTAATGGAGATATGGAATAAGAGTATAGGAAGCATTTATCATTTTTATACTTTATTCTGAAAGCAGAAATCATTTTCTTTAGGGAGTTAAGGAAGGGAAAAGTACCCAAACATCAGTTTATAATGGTGTTCATGGTATATCTTTCTTTTAACATTTATTTTATTTCCTTATGAATAATAATTATAAAATATTAATTATGTAATTCTTTAATCAGTACCCTGATTGGCTTATATAGAGATTAATTTAATCTAACTCATACATTACAAAAAAGAGTGACCTCAAAGTGCAAGTTCTACATCCTAGTGAAGTGAGCAATGCCTAGGGTCTTAAAAGCTTACAAGCAACCATGTAAGAAACAACTATTAGTTTCTACTTCCCCTGAAGAAAAAGAGTAAGAAGATAACTAAAATCTCAGAGAAGAAACAAGATTTATAACCTACACAAGCCACAACCTCATCTACCCTAAGATCAGAAGAACTAGACCATTCTGATTAAGATCACTATAGATGGCCCTGGATAGAAGGGAGAAAAATGTAGAACAAAATTCAAATTCTTAAAAAAAAAGGCCAGACTAACTAGACCAGTTAAGACCAAAAGACTCTCTGAGACTATTGCCATGAGATACTTTTTGAATTCTGAACTGAAACTGTCCCCTGAGATCATGTTATAACAAAATGGTAGAATGGCACACAAAATAAAGGATATTATCTCTAAGATCAGAGTTCTACAAAAAAAAAAAAAAAAAAATCAGTATGAGACCAAAAGGTTAACATTTACTCTGCAGCAAAGATGAGAAGATAAAGGTACAAAGAGAGTCTTGGCATACTGTGAAAAATGTAACTAATGTCACTGAACAATTTGTGTGGATATTGTCAAATGAGAACCTAACTTACTGTGTAAACTTTCACTAAAAATACAATAACATATTATTTAAAAAAAGGGGGAGTAGTGAACTAGATTTTTTAGGAGCTCTGATAGCATAGTGCCTAAGGCATTTGACTGCTAACCAGAAGGCTGGCGGTTCAAACCCACAAGCCACTCCTCAAAAGGTAGGTTGGGCAATCTATTTCAGTAGTGATACTACTGCCTCAGAAACCCAAGGAGGGGTCGCTACCAGTTGAGTTCAACTCGATGGCAGTGAGTTTGGTTTTTTGGTTATCTCAGGTTTCTCACCTACACTTGGCATCTCTATCCATGAAATGGACACTCCCATATCCTTGATTGTGATATGTCAATGATCTCCGTTAAACAAAACCTTAGATAAATATAGCATAGGTTTATGATATGACATTGTAGCTGTAATAAGTGTTTCTCAGAAAGTCACAAGCTATATGGGGAAAAAAAAAAAAAACAGATAAGAGTAGACAGGGTCTCATAGTGTAGAGTAAGAAACTGATTAGAAATACCATTACCCTCCCTATCCCCTGAACATGATCTATCCCTTAAGAGGCAGATAAGCACCCACTTCTTCCCTGGAACTTGCTCTAAGTACAGCCATGATACTCTGTCCCTCATTTGTCCTTTACATAGTACACTATGACTGTTGTTGTTATTGTTATGTGCCATCGAGTCAGACCCCACTCATAGCGACCCCCCCTTGGGTTGCTGAGGCAGTATCACTACGGAAGTAGATTGCCCCATCTTCCTTCCAAGAAGTGGCTGGTGGGTTTGAACTGCCAGCCTTCTGGTTAGCAGTCAAGTGCCTTAGGTACTACGCTACCAGAGCTCCCACACTATGACTAGTGACATTTATATAAACATTGCCTTTGTATTGTTATATAAATATTTCATATGTGTGTTCCTCATGTACCTCTATAAGACTAACTTTTTCAGAGAAGGATTTACTTGCATACTCTAACAACACAGTTTAGAGGTATATATATTTGATAAGAAGTAAAATACCCTGGTATGTACTCTTTGTGGATTTTAGGGAATGATAAGGGTGCTACAAAATTGGAGTTAATCAAATGTCCCAATTAAAATAAAGAATAAGTAAAGGTGGGCTGGATTTCATAAATATTAGGATAGTAACCTTAATTTTTATCTCTAGTTAAATTCTAGAATGGACTAATACTTTATAAGAAAGGCTCAACTCACAAAGAGTTTGCTCCAGACTTTCAAAGGTGTGGCGTTTCCTAATGCACTCTGGTGGTTAAAACCCAAAGAGTCAAACCTTCTACCATCAAGTCAATTCCGATTCATAGTGACTCTATAGGGCAGAGTAGAACTGCCCCATAGAGTTTCCAATGCTATTATCTTTAAGAAAGCAGTCTGCTTCATCTTTCTCCCAGGGAGCAACTGGTAGGATTGTTCTGCAGATCTTTTGGTTAGCAGACAAACACTAAGATCTGAGGTCTAGGTGATAACTGGCTGGCACTAAGGGAGCATATTCACTTCTGGAGGAAGTCAGTGGCCCATTTTAGAATTCTTTCTTCTGTCTGCCTTGACCTGCCTTCATTTTTATCAATGACTTTGGTATATGAGAGCATAGATCTCATGTTTGTTTCTTAATCCACTATTGATGTAAAACTTGGAAACAATAGTGAATGGGTGGGATGCCAAAATCAGGGATTGGAATGTGTGAATAATATCTGTCAAGCTCAGGAAAAGACTACCAACCTATCTGATACAATCTTAGTTTGTCTTACTAAGAATGTGGTATCCCCCAGCAGTAGTAGCAAAGTTCAAGACAGAAAATAACAAATGCTGGCAAAGATGTGGAGAGATTAGGATTCTCATGCACTGCTGGTGGGACTGTAAAATGGTACAACCACTGTGGAAAGCAGTATGGCAATTCCTTCAAAAGTTGGAATTAGAAATACCATTTGACCCAGCCATTCCATTACTAGGTATATATCCTAAAGAAGTGAGAGCCATGACAAAAACAGACATATGCGCACCCATGTTCATTGCAGCACTATTTACAATAGTCAAAAGGTGGAAACAACCTAGGTGTCCATCAGTTGAGGAGTGGATGACCAAACTATGGTACATACACACAATGGAATACTATGCAACCCTAAAGAATAATGTAGAATCTGCAAAACACTGCATAATGTATATGAACTTGGAGGACATTATGCTGAGGGAAATAAGTCAATCACAGAAGGACAAATATTGTCTTAGTCCGTTATTGTAAAAGTCAAAGAAAGTTTTATCTATGGAAGGAGATTTTCTTTGTTGGTTACTGGGGTGTGAGGGTAGGGTGGGGAATGCTATTAGATAGGTAGAGATAAGTATTGATTTGGGTGAAGAGAAGGGCAAAGTACTAAATGTGAGTGATCAATATGGTGGCATTGAGGAAGAAGAAGACATAGAGAGGTACATGGGAGGTATAGACAACAAAGATGAATCCTTTTGCACATACAAGCCTGCGTTCTCAGTGAATGCAAACATGAGTATACAGGTGGATAGATGGGTGGATAGGGTGAACTATTAGATATGTCTATGAAGTGGGGAGTATACCCAAGACCATGTATAGGGTTGGCAGACAATGGTCTTATAAGTGTATTTGTATGATCTGTAAGAATTCCCAGGTATATAGTATAGCTGACAAGGGGCAAGGTTGTAGTAACTTCTTGGTCACAGCCAGCTACTCAGAGGGACCAAGTAGTTGAACTGGTGGTCTCAGGACCATAGTTACAGGGGACATCAAGCTCAATTGGCGTAACATACTACACAAAACATTGTTCCACCTTCTACTTTTGCGAGTAGCAACTGGGATCTTGAAAGCTTGCAAGCAGCCATCTAGATGCAGCAATGGGTCTCTCCTTGTTTAGAGCAAAGAAGAATGAAGAAAACCAAAGATTCATGGAATCAGTTAGTCCTGGCAACTGGTACACCATGTGATCTGCAGCCTATATGACTACGAGACCAGAAGAACTAGACAGTGCCTGGCTACCACTGTCAACCACTCAGAGGGGGATCTATGTTGGAGATCCTGGATAGGGAGGGAGAACAATGTGGAACAAAACTCAGAATCATTTGGGAAATAAAAGGGAGGGGGAACCAAATTTGCTGGTCTGATAGAGCCTGGTGGAACCACTGGGACTATGACCCTTAGCTGCCCTTCAGGTGTGGGACTGAACCCACACCTGTGGCTTCCAGACAAATGAAAGACAGGCGTATGAGTTGAACATTTACCTGAGGTAGATACACTCCTTGGAGAGAACAATCATGGGAGAAAGAAGGGCTGTTTATGCACAGGGAGACAGCTCAGGGGGCAGGAGTGCAAGGCAGGATGGATACAGGGAAGAGATAACTATCAGGAGGAAGTGGGAGGGGAGCTGTTGCATTGGGGTAAATTGTAGTAAATGTCTTAAGACAAAGCGTGTGTGAACTGCTGTATGGAAAGGGAACTTGCTGTGACAAGTTTCACCCAAATCACACACACACACACACACACACACACACAAGAATATGGTTTCTAAATTGTAGACTAAATACTCACTGCCATAAAGTCAATTTTGACTTATAGCAACTGTCTAGGACAGAGTACAACTGCCCCATAGGGTTCCCAAGGCTGTAAATCTTTATGGAACCAGACCACCACATCTTTCTCCCATGGAGCTGCTGCTGGGTTCAAATTGCTGAGCTTTTGGTTAGCAGCTCAGTACTTTAACTATCAGGCCATAAAAGCTTCTGTAGACACAGTAGTGCCATCTTTTCTTTGCAGATCAGACACAAGTGGATGATTTCACTAAACACACTTTAAAACTACGTGAGTAAGAAAATGAGTGGGCTGGAGGATATGAGAACTTGAAACCATCAGAGAATGCTTAATGGAGAAGAGAAGATTCTTCAGGGATGTGATATGATCTGTGGATATCTAAATATATTCCATAAAAAATAATTATTAGCTTAGTTTCAAAAGGCAAAATAAGGCCCAATGGATTGTAAACAAGCAGAAATAAAAAGGAAAAAAAAATCCAACAATTAGAACTTAAAACAGAAAATACTTCCTTGATAATTGTAATAATTCCTTGATAAGTATAAATTCAGTGGGTCTTCCTGATGGTTATGGTGGGTACTCAATGCATAATTATATAACTGAATAAAAATATAGCTCTTTTTTAATGGTTACATTAGAGATGATTCAATACAATTATGATCTGGTGATTAAGAAGATATCACAAGTCAACATACTCTCTAGAAATAGATAACACAACCATCTCTTGACTCCACACAGCTCACCATCTAGAGACAAAGGAGCATAGAATGGTTTAAATATGGCGAATTTCATGGTCTTCTTAAAGTATTCCAGCAAGTAATAACTTAGGAGAAAGCAAAATAAAGTAGAAATCACCAAAGTATGGACCTTGTGGTATATGAAAGCTTCACTTTCATAGATGGGTCATCAAATCTATGAAAAAGGAAATGCAATTTCCTATGCAGGAAAAAAAAAGAGAGAGAGAGAGAGAGAAGGAATCTTTAAAGGATCTTATTGCAAGATAAGATATCTATCATTCCGTTTGCATTTTGTATAACTCTTCATTTCTTATGTATGTACTCAAGATATATTTATTCTTTCTCTGCTTATTTTTAGGGTACTTTGAATCCCTATTGTGTGTTGTGGGATGACTCAAAAACGTAAGTGACAGATGTTTTCTTACATTACTTTGGACTAAATATTCAAAGCACATTAAGCTATTTCAACCGCTTGTTAATCAACAGGAACATGATAAGTCAGTGGGATGTGAGTTACACTCAGAGAGAAAACATTCTCTTTTTTGAATTTGCAGAACAGCATGATGAATGTGCTTGTGTGTGATGCCATCAGCTTATGTCCCAAGAGAGGACTGCATTACCTAATATGTAAAACACATCACAGCACAGATTCTATGAGGAATTTTTAAAAGCTCTGATATTTTAAAAGTATAGAAGCTCAAATACTATTTCAACATCTTCCCCCAAGTAATTCAGCTTAGCATTGCAGATTAAAATAGCAATTTCTCTGGTCACTCGGCCAATGCATTACTTGCATGACTTGAATCTATTGTTCAAACAATGCAATATTTATAGGGCTCTCTCAACTTGTTTTGATATTAAAAAAAAAAAAATTTGACATTTACTATTTCTATTAATATATGTTATGAATTTATGCACACAAAAGAAAATAGTTGCACTAAATAAGGATGGTAATTCTTCCTTGCATTTCTTTATTGTACAAGTAATTGCAATATATCTGGTCAAAACCATATTCATTTAATTCCTAATTTTATGAAATTTTAATGTCTCAAAAAACAGAAAAATCTTTCATTAATTCTTAATTAGACTCATACTCTAAATACTTATGTAGGTTAAGTTCGATGATGTAAGCAGAGTATACATTCCTTTTTTGGGGGACAAGAGGGAAAGAAGGTACACCTTCTTTTGTACCTCACCATGTCTTCCTTTTCTTTACTGTTACTGTGCTGGTCACCTACTTTGGATTAAGTGCCTTTCCCTTCACCCATATCAATACATATCTCTTATCAAGCTAGCAATTTTCCCTCCTCTCCCCTCCCATCCTTTGTAACCAACAAAGAAAGTTCTCTTCTGTGTGTAAATTTTTCCCTGACATTTTGTAACAGTGGTCTCATAGAATATTTCTCCTTCTGTAATTGACTTATTTAACCTGGTATAATGTTCTCCAAGATCATCCAAATTATAAGATGTTTCACAGACTCTTCATTATTGTTTCATGTTGCATAATTACCCCATTGTGTGTACGTACCATAGTTTGTTTATCCATTCATCTGTTGATGGGTATTTAGGTTGTTTCCATCTCTTTGCTATTGTGAATAATGTTGCAGTGAACATGGATGTGCCTGTATCTATTTGTGTCCTGGCTCTCACTTCTGTAGGATTGCTGAATCAAATGGTATTTCTATTTTCAAATTTTTAAGAATGTGCCATACCAATTGTAAAATGATACAACCACTGTGGAAAAGCAGTATGGCGATTCCTTAAAAGACTGGAATTAGAAATACCATTTGACCCAGAAATCCCATTACTAGGTATACATCCTAAAGAAGTGAGAGCCAGGACAAGAACAGATATATACACACCCGTGTTCACTGCAGCACTATTTACAATAGCAAGAAGATGGAAACAACCTATGTGCCCATCCACACAAGAATGGATAACCAAACAGAAGGAAGGTTGGGCAATCTATTTCCATAGTGATACTGCCTTGGAAACCCAAGGAGGGTTCACTATGAGTCGGGTTCAACTCGACAGCACATAACAACAACAACAACAATAAGTTTACCTCTTTTTTTTCTGTGATGAACTTTATAGTTTTAGGTTTCACATTTAAGTTTTTGATCTATCAAGGGTTAGTTTTTGTGTATGATGTGAGGCATGGATCTTGTTTCATTTTTCTGCAAATGGATATCCCGTTTTGCCAGCACCATTTGTAAAAGAGACTATCTCTTCCCCATTTAATTTCAGCTCTTTGTCAAAGATCAGCTGACCATAAGTTGATGGTTCTGTTTCCAGGTTCTCAATTCTATTCCACTGGTTTGTTGTTGTACCAGTACCAGGCTGTTTTGACAACTGTGGCTGTATCGTAGGTTTTGAGATATGGGAGTGTGAGACCTTCTATTCTGTTCTTCTCCTTCAATAGTGCTTTGCTTATCCAATGTCTCTTTCCTTTTCATGTAAAATTAGTGACTGTTTTTTCCATGTCTTTAAAGAATGTTGGTGGAATCTGGATTGGGATTACATTGACTGTATAGATTGCTTTGGGTGACACTGACA
Source organism: Orycteropus afer afer (assembly GCF_000298275.1). Classification (NCBI taxonomy): domain Eukaryota; kingdom Metazoa; phylum Chordata; class Mammalia; order Tubulidentata; family Orycteropodidae; genus Orycteropus; species Orycteropus afer. The sequence goes on from NW_006921720.1 coordinate 1,004,332, forward strand.
TTTTCATAATGTTCAATATTCCTATCCATGAGCATGGTATGTCCTTCCATTTATGTAGATCTCTTATAGTTTCGTGAAGTAGTATTTTGTAGTTTTCTTTTTATACATCTTTTATGTCCCTGGTAAAATTTATTCCCAAGAAGTTTATCTTTTTGGTAGCTATTGTAAATGGTATTGATTTCCTTTTCAGAGATCTCTTTGCTGGTATAGAGGAATGCAACTGATTTTTATATGTTGATCTTGAATCCTGACACTATGGTAACTCTTTCAATAAGTTCCAGTAGTTTTCTTGCTGAGTCTCTTGGGTTTTCTATGTATAAAATCATATCATCTGTAAATAGGGATAGTTTTACTTTTTCCTTACCCATCTGGATACCTTTGATTTCCCTTTCTTGCCTTATTGCTCTGGGTAGGACTTCCAGGACAAATTTAAATGGAAGTGGAGATGGAGGGCATCCTTATCTGGTTTCTGTTCACAAGGGGAATGGTTTCAGTCTCTCTCCATTGAGAATAATGTTGCCTGTTGGTTTTGCAAATATACCCTTTATAATGTTGAGGAATTTTTCTTCTATTCCTATTTTTCTGGGAGTTTTTATCAGGAATGGGTGTTGGATTTTATCAAGTGCCTTTTCTGCATCGATTGATAGGATGATGTGGTTCTTTTCCTTTATTTTACTTAAGTAATGGATTATGTTGATTTTTTTTTTCCCTAATGTTGAACCATCTTTGCATACCTGGTATGAATCCCACTTGGTCATGATATATTATTTTTTTGATATGTTGTTGGAACCTATTGGCTCGGATTTTGTTGAAGATTTTTGCATCTATAATCATGAGTGATATTGGTCTGTAGTTTTCCATTCTAGTGGTATCTTTGCCTGGTTTTGGTATCAGGGTTATGCTTGTTTCATAAAATGAATTTAGGAGGATTTCATCCTTGTCTATGTTCTGGCATAGTTTGACCAAGATTGGTGTCAGCTCTTGTCTAAATGATTGGTAGAATTCTCCAGTGAAAGCATCTGGGTCAGGGCTTTTTTTGTTGTTGTTGGCAATTTTTTTTTTTTTTTTTAATGACCTGTTCAACTTCTTCTTTTGTTCTGGGTCTGATCAAATTTTCTACCTCAGTCTGTGTTAGTTTAGGTAAGCAGTGTGCTTCAAAAGATCTGTCCATTTCTTCTAGGTTTTCAAATTTGTTGCAGCACAGTTCTTCATAGTATCCTGATATTATTCTTTTTATTTCTGTTGATTCTGTTGTTATGTCACACTTTTCATTTCTTATTCATGTTATTTGCATATTCTCCTTCTTTTCCTTTGTTAATTAAATTTGCCAGTGGTTTGTTGATTCTGTTAATCATTTCAAAGAACCAACTTCTAGTGTTGTTGATCTTTTCTATTGTCTTTCTTTTATTTTTGCTCAAATCTATTATTTCTTTTCTTCTGGTGACTGTAGGCTTTTCTTGCTGCTCTTTTTCTAATTGTTGGAGATAATGGGTTAAGTGTTGATTTTGGTTCCCTCTTCCTTTTTGATGTGTGCATCTATTGCTATAAATTGTCCTCTGATGACTGCTTTTACTTTGTCCCAAGATTTTGATATGGTGTGTTTTCACTCTTGTTTGATTCAAGGAATTTTATAATTTCATTTCATTTTTTATTTCTTCAATTACCTACTCATTTGTAAGGAGAGTATTACTCAGTGTCCATGTGTATTTGCTCTTTTTTCATTGGTCTTCATATAATTGATTCCTAATTTTATAGCATTGTGATCTGAGAAGATGCTTTGCAGTATTTCAATGTTTTTAAATTTATTGATGCTTGCTTTGTGGTCTGACATATGGTCTATCCTGGAGAATGTTCCATGTGTGCTGGAAAAGAATATTTATTTTCCTGGTCTTGGGTGGAGTGCTCTGCAGATGTCTATAAGGTCATGTTGGTGGATTGTATTGTTTAGTTCTTCTGCATCTTTGTTGATTGTCTTTCCAGTTGTTCTATTATTGAAAGTGGTGTATTGGCCAGACTTCATCTCACCTACTTTGGTCATGTTGTCAGAAGGGACCATTCCCTGGAGAAGCATATCATGCTTGGTAAAGTGGAGGGTCAGAGAAAAAGGGGAAGACCTCAAAGAGATGGATTGACACAGTGGCTACAACAATAGGCTCAGATATAGCAAGTATTTTGAGGCTGGTGCAGGACTGGGAAGTTTTTCATTCTGTTGTACACGGGGTGGCTATGAGTGAAAGCCCACTAGATGGAACCTAAGAAAAACAACAACAACACTATTACCATGGAGTCATCTATTTGTCTTTTCAATTCTGTTAAAGTCTGATTTATGTATGTTGGGGCTCTTTTATTGGGTGTGTAGATATTTATTATGGTTGTGCCCTCTTGTTCAAGTGATTCTTTAGTCATTATATCATGTCCTTTTCTGTTTCTTATAGTCATTTTGTGCTAAAGTCTATTTTATCAGAAATTAGTTTTGTCACTCCTGCACTTTTTTTTGGTTATCATTTGCTTGGTATATCTTTTTTTCCAACCTTTGATTTTTAGTCTATTTTTTATCTTAGTGTTAAAGGTGTGAGTCTTGTAGACAGTATATTGATGGGCCACATTTTCTTACCCAGTCTGCTATTCTCTGCCTCTTGAGTGGCGAATTTAATCCATTTACATTCAATATAATTATCAACAAGTATGAATTTATTGATGTCATTTTGTTATGTGTTTTTTGTGGTGTTGCTTATTTCTTTGTTCCATATAATTTTCTGTGCTGAGCCAATTTATGAATCATGGTATCTCCTTCATTGCTACTGTTTTAGTATTTGCTAAATATTTGTGCTTGTCCTCTTTTTTATTTTGATACTCACTGCTGTCAAGTTGGATACAACTCATAGTGACCCCTCATTGGCTTGTGGGTTTGAACCTCCAGGCTTCTGGTTAGCAGTCAAATGCCTTAGGCACTATACAAGGGTTATTATTTTTCTTTGAGGTTACTCTGTGATTTATAATTTTCTTCCCAGGTTTAAAACAGTCTGCTCAAACAATTGCTTGACTTCCTCACCATTTAGAAGTTCTGTAATTACATTATTTATTCCCTGTTTTTTGTTTGTAGCTGCCCTTTTTATCAATTGGTGTCTTCTCTGGTTCCCTGGTTACTTTGGATACTTCTATACCTGGGCTGTTCCTAAGTTTTATCATCATGTGTGTTAATCGTAAGTTGTTTGCTCTCTGTCTGAACAACTGCCTTTAGCATCTCTCATAAGCTTGGTCTGGTATTAACAAAGTCCTTTAATTTCTGCCTTTCTGAAAATGTCATAATTTCACCCTCATTTTTGAGGGATAGTTTTGCTGGGTATATAATTCTTGGTTGGAAATTCTTTCTTTCAGGCTTTTGTATATATCATCCCATTGTCTTCTCACCAGCATGGTTTCTGCCAAGAAATTAATCTTAGTCTTATTGATTGCCTTTTATAGGCATGCTGCTTTCAGGATTCCTTTTCTTTGATTTTGGTGAATTTGATTTTCTCTTATTGATTTTCTTTTGGGGTCTGTCCTGTTTTGGGTTCATTAACCTTCTTGAATAGATATGATCTGACCTTTCATTATATTAGGGAAATTCTCTTCCCACAAATTTTTTCTATGGTTTTATTTGTCCTTTCTATTCTGAAATTTGGATTACACATAGGTTATTCCTCTTGATGGTATTACACATGAATCTTAAGCTTTCTACATTTTGTTTTGATCTTTTGTCTGACTGAGGCCTTAACAAAGTAGTATTGAAGTATTTGTCTTCAATCTCATTAATTCTGTCTTCCATTGATTCAATTCTACTCCTTTGCCTGTTCACTGTGTTATCTATTTCTGTAGCCTTAGTCTTAATCTTCTTGATTTCTATAGCTGCTTTTGTATCATTTCTATTTTTTTGTCTATTTTGTCAATTTGTTCTTGTATTGTTTTCTTAAATTGTTCTAGACTTTTTTCTATGTTTTTCTTAATTTTGTCAGTGTTTTCCTTGATCTTGTCAGTGTTTTCCTTGATCTATCTGTCAATTCCTCAAGGGTACCCAAATATAATTCTTTTGAATTCCTTATCAGGGTGTTCCAATGCTGCTTCTTCCTCAGGAATGTTTTCTGGGTTTGTGTCTTGGTCCCTTGTTTCTACTACTTTATCTTGCTTCTTTGTGTGGACTGTGACGGTTTTTTGTCTCTGAGACATTGTGGTGGTATATTTATATTTAATTTGTGGTTGTATGGTATTATTTGCCCAAGGTTTTTCTTTTCCTTTACTTTATTTTTATATGTCTGTGTGAACAGGGTCCTGTGATACTCTAGTCACTAGTTGTTAGCACTTAGGCACTCACCACTTGTCTCTTGGCAGGTATGGTAGAGAATGAGAGTGTGCATAGATCTCTGTTAGCTGTTCCCAAGAAGCGGTTGAGGGTGAGTTGAGCTGGTATTGGCTGCTGTCTATCATTGGTCAGTTGGTGCAGAAGCAAGTGGTGGCCCTCATTCAGTGGGTGTTACTGCAGGAGGTGCAAGTATGGCTGGGTTGTGTAGGAATGGTTGTTGTCTCTCACTCAGTTAAACTAAAGAAAGAAACCACCCAAAAAATAAAAACAAGAGAACAAAAAACTCAAATCACATAAACAATCAGGAACAATGTCAAAAACAAACAAACAAAAAAAAAACATGCAATAAATGAGAAAAAAAATTTTCAAAATATATTAAAAAAGGATAAAAGAAAGATAATGCGAGACAGAGGATGGGGGAAAACTGCAATGTCTGGGGAGGGAATAATGAAAGAAAAGAACAAGAATAAAATAATAGTAAAGAAAAAATGGGAAAAAATTCAAAAGGTAAAACAAGGGATGGGAAGAACCAAAAGAAAGAAAAAATTAAAAGAGAACCAGGAAAATAAGAGAGAGAGAGAGAGAGAGAGAGAAAAGAACCAGGGATGGGAAAGAGGGAAAAAAAGGGGGGAAGATAAAAAGAATAATTTAAAAATAAAGAAAAATAAAACTGGGATTGGGGCATGGTATGCAGGCACTGTCAGGGCACAGACAGGGATGGAATTCCTGTTGATCCAGAAAGTGGGTGGAGGCAGGGGATGGTCAGACCTCTGATCACCAAGAGGATGTGGGATGTAAGAGTAACAAGGGGAATATCACACCTTTCTATCACCAGTCTCCAGTGCAGTTGCCCATACTGTCCTTGGCAAACTGAGCCTATTGTTAGGTCATTGTCCAGGTATGAATACCACTTGTATATATTCAAAATGGCCATACCCACTGCTTGCAAATATTAAAAATAAGTGAACCCTCAGGACAACCACTGGCTGTTTGTCTCCTTCACTGTTTTCCTCTCTGGTTGTCAGGCACCAGTGCAGTCCTTGCCTGTGCAGTCCTTAGTTAGCAGAACTGACTCTTAGTTTGCTACCGAGAAATATTCCAAAATGGCTGTGACTTCAGGACAGCCAGAAGTCTGCCACTCCATATGTCTCCTTACTCACTGTTTTCATTCAGGTTCTTTTACTAGTTGGTGTTTAATCCACTTCTTTATCCTTCCCTGCAAAGCTCACTGTTCTAGGATCATCTTCTGTATTGGTTTCAATTGGCTTCTTATTGCTTTGTTGCAGAGGGTCTAGGTAGCTTGCTGCCTATTCCACCATCTTGCCAGAACTCCGAATAGTAGATTTTGAGATCAGAGAGTGTGAGACCTCCTACTTTGTTCTTCTTCTATAGTGCATTGCTTATCCAAGTTCTCTTTCCTTTCCATATAAAATTTGTGATTGGTTTTTCCATGTCCTTAAAGAATGTTGATGGAATTTGGATCAGGATTGCATTGAATCTATAGAATCCTTTGGATAGTATTATTTTCACAATGTTCAGTCTTCATGTCCATAAGCATGGTATGTTCTTCTATTTACATAAATCTTTTACAGTTTCTTGAAGTAGTGGTTTGTAGTTTTCTTTGTATAGGTCTTTGTGTCCCTTGTAAGATTTATATCTAAGTATTTTATCTTTTGGTAGTTATTGTAAATAGCATTGTTTTCCTTATTTTCTTTTCAGAGATCTCTTTATGAATGTAGAGGAATGCAGCTAATTTTTGTATGTTGATCTTCTATCCTGCCACTTTAGTGAATCTTTCAATTAGTTTCAGTAGTTTTCTTGCTGAGTCTCTGGGATTTTCTACGTATAGGATCATATCATCTGCAAATAGGAATACTTTTATTTCTTCCTTACCAACTTGGATGCCTTTTACTTTCCTTTCTTGCCTTATTACCTTGTCTAGTCCTCTTTGCTGGAGAGTATCATTGAAGACTGAGGTATACCTAACCCAAGACATGGTATTTTCAGTTGCTTCATATGGATGTGAAAGATGGACAATGAAGAAGGAAGACCAAAGAAGAGTTGATGCTTTTGAATTGTGGTGTTGGTGAAAAATACTGAAAATACCATGGACTGCCAGAAGAACTAACAAATCTGTCCTGGAAGAAGTACAGCCAGAATGCTTCTTGGAAGTGAGAATGGCCAGACTATGTGTTACCTACTTTGGTCATGTAATCTGAAGGGACCATTCACTGGAGAAGTATATCGTGCTTGTTAAAGTGGAAGATCAGCAAAAAGGGGGAAGGCCCCTTAACAAGCTGGATTGATACAGTGGCTGCAATGATGGGCTCAAGTATAGTAAGAGTTGTGAGGCTGGTGCAGGACTGAGCAGTGTTTCATTCTGTTGTACATAGCATTGCTATGAGTCAGAACTGTTTCGATGGCATGTCACAACAACAGAATTTCCAATACAATGTTGAATAGAAGTGGTAATAGAGGGAATCCTAGTCTAGTTTTGCTCACAAGGGGAGTCCTTTCTGTCACTTTCCATTGAGAATAATGTTGGCTGTTCTTTTTGTGTATATGTTCTTTATTATGTTGAGAAATTTCACTTCAATTCCTATTTTTCTGAGTTTTTTCCAGAAATAGGTATTAAATTTTATCAAATGTCTTTTCTGCATCTATTGGTATGATCATGTGGTTCTTTTCCCTTTTTTTTTATTTATGTGATAGATGACATTAATTGTTAGTCTAATGTTGAACCATCCTTGCATACATTTTGTGAATCCCAGTTGGTCATGGTGTATTAATTTTTTGATATAGTATTTGTAATGCAGAGCTGCCAAGACACCAGGACACAGAGTTGTTTCAGAGCAGCAGTTTATTGGTGCTCCTGAGCAAGGTTCTCATGCCCTAGCATCAGGGCCAGAGAAGTCACACCCCCGGGCAGGGGGCATGGACTTTTATAGACACAGAGAGGACCTGTTTGGGGACAGCAGGGGAGTGACAGGGTCCTCTAAGGAAATGGCAGGGTCCAATTAGCTGTAAGCATGGGTCTGCACTTAATTAGCATGAGGGGTCTTCAGAAGAGGAAGTTTGTCACTGCATGGGACTTTACAGTCTGGGCGGGTTCAGTCACTGCGGTTGTCTTATCAGGCTGTCTCATCAGGGCCTGACATCTGGAGGAAGCTGCCAACTGACATTTTGGGGCTTGAGTTTGCTTCAGCCTAACATTCTAACCTCTTTTAATGGATAAGACGTGATCCTCTTAGCTTCTTCCTGCTGAATGGGGTCAGAGAGGGGGAGAGGGGTTTCATAGGTTGGAGTCTGAGAAGCTGGGGTCATCAGTTGGCAACTTGATGTAAGGGTGTAGGAGAAGTTGATTTACTGCAACTCGAGATATTTCTTCCAGTCGACTTTGGAGAAACTTGAGGAGGCAAGGGGCAAAGAGAAAAAGGAGAGTTATTAGTACAAGTGGTCCGATAAGGGGTAATAGCCAGGCAGTCAGTGGTGATTGGAACCATCCAAACAGTGAAGTTTCTGTGTTGCGTTGGTTGTGCAATTCTTTTAGTCGAGTTAATGTGTTAATATTCTGTTCCACTAGTCCAGATTCATTAATATAATAACAACATTCTTCTCCCAGGAAGATGCAAGTTTCACCTTCTGCTGCAGTTAGGAGGTCTAGGGCTCTCCGGTTCTGCAAAGAAACTTGGGCTAAAGAGGTTAGTTGTTGCTGTAGGGAGGCTAAGGATTTGGCAGTGGTTTCAAGTGCAATTTCGAGACGGACTTGAAGTCCTGAGCCAATATTATGCTGTGGCTCAAGGCTCCGCCTGCCATTCCTGCTGCTGCAATGGCAGAGGCTAGGCTAATACCTATCATGATGGGTATGAAGGCAGCTCTTTTTATTCTAGTCTCTTGTAATAGTCTGGAGACTTCAGATTTTTCATAGAGGGTGAGTTGGGGTATTATGGTTACTGTGAAGCAGGGACCTGGAATGGTGGAATTTAAACATTTAGTTAAAGTTTCATTACACCAAAAGAAAATGCCAGGTGGTTCAGAGGTGATGGAAATATTCTGTGGTGTTTGGTTAAAGGTTTTAAGTGCCCAAAGGGGTATATGTGGTAGAGGGATGGTGCATGAAGAGTTGAGGATGGGAGTAAATGGTGGTGGAGTTAAATTGATAGGTACAGCTGCAAGTAAGGGTTGTTTGAGTGAGGCACAAAGGAAGCAATGTGAAACATTAGGTAGAGTCTGAGTATAATTGAGGAGAGATAGGGAATATTGGATGATATGTATCCAGGAGGGTGTTGGGAAGGTCTGGACTTGGGTTGGGTTGAGAACTGTTCGGGGATTTCCTTGGATCTGTTTTTGTAGGTTATGTTCTTCTTGGGAAATGGAGGTAAGAACTTGTGTAAGGTTGCGGGGGGTGTGGATTGTTCATTCTATTTTGATGGTTCCTGCGGGTAAGGTGGCAAAGCCATTATAATACAGTTTTCCTATAACTCCATTTGCCCACCTGCTGTTCTTTGGATCGCTAATGCAGAGGTGTAATCTCATGGTTTTAGTAAAAAATGCTCCAGAGTAATCTCCAGAACTATGTATTCTGCATGACCAATAATAACATCCGCCATAGGTTGAGGAGCTTTGGTTGCATCTGGGATTGGATTGGTCATATGTAAAACAGAGGTAGGGGAAATTACTGGGGAATACTGATTTGGGGGAAATGGGTATTTCTAGTTGTGTTGTATTTGTTGGTGGGTAGTCTGCCTGACCAATACGCTGCAGGGACTTTTGTCCCTCCCAGACTGTAAATCTCCAGACATGGTTGGGTGGGAGTTTATTGAGATTGGATATGGGTTCAGTATTAGTGAGGGTCAGTAGGATGAGGGGTCCGATTAAGACGGAGCTTAGTTGGACCCAGTATTTGGCATGTATAGAAATCATTATTTGTCTGGGCCCTTTTGACATGGGAGAGGTGGTGCCACAAGGGGTCACCCAGGAGTTTTACCGCTGTGGGAGTGGTTAAGATAACAGTATGTGGTCCAGTCCAGCGAGGTTTCAGTGACTCTGGATGCAAAGTTTTCAGAAGCACTGTGTCTCTGGGTTGTAGGTGACTTGCTATTGGTGGTACTGGAGAATCGGTCCCTAAGGGTTGTGGTAGATACCTGTCTGCGTGTTCTCGCAGTAGCTGCCTAAGGAGAGAAAGGTATGGGAGATAGGAAGCTAGGGGAAGGGGTTGGGTGGGTAAATTATGGTTTAGGAGGAAAGGTCGGCTGTACATTAATTCAAAAGGGCTGAGAAAGGTTGGTGCTTTAGGAGTTGCTCTTATGCGTGCTAAGGCAAATGGGAGGAGGTCTATCCAGGATTTAAGGAGAGTTTGGTCAGGTGTGTTTTGATAAGGCCATTGGCTCTTTCAATTTTACCTGATGATTGAGGGGATATGGAGGTGCCAGTGGATCCCTAGGGAGTAGGAGACTTGTTGGGTAATCTGTGAAATAAAAGCTGGCCCGTTGTCTGACTGTATGGAGGATGGCAGGCCAAACCGAGGGATGATGTGAGTTATTAAGATATTGGCTGCTGTAGCTGCAGTTTCATTCTTTGTGGGGAAGGCTTCCAGCCACCCAGTTAGGGTGTCTATAAGTGTAAAAAGGTATTTGAAAGACTTGTGAGATGGCATATGAGTGAAATCAATTTGCCAATCTTGACCAGGTAGGTGTCCTCTCATCTGATGAGTGGGGAAGGTTGGTATAAGGTTTCCTTGGGGACTTGTGAATACACAAACAGTACAGGTGGAACAGACAGATTCAATAGAGGTGTTGAGTAAGGGCGACATGAAAAGAGGTTGTAGGAAATGTTTCAGGGCTTTGGTTCCTATGTGGAGGGAATTATGAATCATGCCAACAAGGGGGTCTACTTGGGAGTCAGGAAGAATGAGTCTGTTGTGAAGGAAGAGCCATCCTTCGGGGGAGTGATTCCCTCCTTTTGTCTCCCAATGTGACAGTTCCTCAGGGGTGTACTGTGGATGGATGGAAGGGAGTGAGAGGAACAGGATGGGGGTTGGTGGGTTCGGAGAGTCCCTGGTGAGGTTCCGGGCTGTGGAATCTGCCTTGTTGTTGCCTTGGGTGACCAAGGAACTGTCAGTTTGATGTCCTTTACAATGTATGATGGCTACTTAGGACAGTAGTTGGAGGGCATTTAGGAGTTGGAGAATGAGCTTGCCGTTAATTATGGGGGAAACTTTGGCTGTTAGAAATCCTCGTTGTTCCCATATTGGGCCGTGACAGTGTGCTATAAGGAATGCATACTTGGAGTCCATGTAAATATTAGCTGCCTGTCCCTTTGCTAATTGTAAGGCCCTGGTGAGGGCGACTAGCTCGGCTTTCTGAGATGAGGTGCCTTCAGGGAGGGTGTGGGCTTCTACAACGTCAGTCAGGGTGACAATGGCATATGCTGCCCTATGCGGCCCATGGGAGTCTATGGCTGAGCTGCCATCAACAAAGAAGGTGATATCTGGGTGGGTTAGGGGCTGGTCATATAAGGAGTCAGGAGACGTAGGTAAGGTGTCTAAAATTTCTGTGCAAGAGTGGGAGTGAGGTGGGTCATGAGTTGGTAGCAGTGTGACTGGGTTGAGGGGTGGAGACTGGGCTAATTAACATCGGGATTCTCAATAAAAGTAAGGTGGAAATGTTGGAGACGAGATGGGGATAGGAGGGAAAGGGAATGGTGAGATAACAGTTCTTTTATTCTATGTGAGGAAAACACATGAAGAGGGCGGTGGAGGGTTAGTTTGAATGCTTCCTGTGTAAGAACTGCTGCTGCCACTAGTGCTCTCAGGCAGGGTTGCCATCCTTGTACTGTGGGATCTAGATGTTTGGATAGATAGGCCACTGGGGAGGGGAAAGGACCATGAGGTTGGGTAAGAACTCCTAGAGCCATCTCTTGACGTTCATTGGTGAATAAAGAGAAAGGTTTGGTAGGATTGGGGAGATGAAGAGGTGGAGATTGTAAAAGGTGATTTTTCAGGGTGGTGAAGGCAGCCTTAATGAGTTGTGGTGATTGGAGGGGACCAATGGGTATGTCCTTGGCTGCAGGTCATCGACATATTGTAAGAGAACGGATGGGGAGAGGTTGCATTCTAGTAGGTCTCTGGCCAGTGCCTGTTCGAAGTGAGTTGGACTGTCCCTGAATCCTTGTGGGAGCACTGTCCATGTGAGTTGGGAGGAGGTGTGAGTATCGGGATCTTCCCAAGTGAAGACAAAAAGGTTGTAACACCTGGGGTCTAAGGGGATTGTGAAAAAAGCATCTTTGAGATCTAAAACAGAAAAATGAGTGGTAGTAGGGGGAATATTGGAGAGTAAGGTATAGGGGTTAGGGACAACAGGATGCAGGGGAACTATGGCACTGTTAATAAGATGAAGGTCTTGGACTAGTCAGTAGGACCCATTAGGTTTCTTTACTGATAAAATAGGAGTATTGCATGGGGATTGGGTGGGGATTGAAAGTCCTTTAGATAAGAAGCTCTGTATAAGAGGTTTCAGGCCAAGTCGGTGTGTGCGAGAAATGGGAAATTGGGGCTTGGATGGAAACTGTGTGGGATCCTTTAAATTGACCATAACAGGGGGGTGAAGAGAGGCGATGATGGATGGGGAAGAAGTATCCCACACGCATGGATCAACAAGGTCAGGGGTATGGGAAAAGCTGGTGCTTGCAGGGAGGTAGCAGTTAGTGATAGCAGGAGAGAGGCAGAGTGATCTTGAGCCCAAATGAGAGTGGTTTTGATTTTTGTGAGGAAATCTCATCCTAAAAGGGGGGTGGGGCAGGTTGGTATAATAAGAAATGAGTGTGAAAGAATTTTGTTATCTACTAAACAAGTGATGGGGCCAGTTGTGGGGGGAAGGGGTTTGAGGGTTGCCCGTTAATTCCCATAACAGAGACTGAAGAAGGGAAACACGGTCCAGAGAAGGAGGGGAGTACAGAATAGGTAGCCCCCGTATCAATCAAAAAGGAGATTGACTTACCCACTACTTTGATAGTGACGCTGGGCTCAGCGAGAGTGATCGGGGTTGTTGAGTCCGGGCTCCCTCAGTCGTCAGTGTCCAGGCCCAAGCCTGTCGACAGTGGATTAGTGGGTGGAGAGTATGGCCTTCTGTGCTTTGACACAGAGGGACAGTCACTCTTCCAATGTCCTTTTAAGCTATACGCTGGACATGGGCCGGGGGCCGGTCGGGGCTGAGGGCAGGATCTGGCCCAGTGACCTTCCTTACCACACTTGAAGCAGGATCGGGGAGTTGCCAAGGAGGGAGGTCTTCTGTCACTATGTGCTGGCCTCAGGGCTGCTAGCAAGGCATTGGCCTGCAAGGCGGCCTTCTGGCGGGTCCTAGCTTCCCTATCTGCTTCTGCTTTCTCTTCCTGGGTGTTAAAGACTTTAAAGGCCATGTTTACTAAGTCTCTGATGGGAGTCTGGGGTCCCTCTTCAGCTTTCTTTAATTTCTTTCTAATGTCAGGGGCTGATTGGGTTATGAAATAAGTGGCTAGGACTGTGGCTCCAGCTGGAGAGGAGGGGTCTAGATGGGTAAATTGGGTAAGGGCCTCGGTTCAGGAAGGTGGCTGGGTTTTCACCCGGAAGTTGGGTAATTTCCCGGAGTTTGTTAAAATTAACTGCTTTGTGAGAGACAGCTTGTAGGCCTGCTAGGAGGCATTGGAGCATTTTATCTCTGTGGACCCTCCCAGTCCGTCCAGACTGGGTATCAGGCTGGTACTCCCAGCCTGGGTTGTGCACTGGAACAGTGTCTGCTCCAACAGGCATGGAGTTATCTGTTAGGTGGGTTTGGTCAGCATGTTCTTGGGCAGCACTAAGGACTCTATCTTTTTCGTCTGGGAGAAGGGTAGAGGAGAGGATGACATATATGTCATGCCAAGTCAAATCATAGGTCTGAGAGAGGTATCGGAACTCTTTGATGTAAGTAGTAGGGTCATTAGAAAAAGAGCCTAAATATTTTTCAATTTGGGACAAATCAGCCAGGGAGAAGGGGGCATGGACGTGTACAATTCCCTTAGACCCAGCAACTTTGCACAGGGGGCAAAGAAGTTGCTGGGAGTGGGTGTGATGGCTCACGGTAGAAGGAAGGGTAGGAGAGATGGAGGAGGAGACGTCTGGGAAGGTGGGCGAGATGGGAGAGGTAGAGGAGGAGGTGCCTGGGGAAGTGGGTGAGATGGGATGACAGGAGATTGTTGGGATAAGGGGAAGGGATGATGGTGCTATTTGGGGGAGAGGGGGTTGTGCTGCAACATAAGGAGGGGATCTGGGGAGTAGGGACAGGCTTTCTAGTGGGTCAGAAAAGGAGGAAGGGGAAACGGTTGGGTTGGTTTCTAAGGGGGAGAGAGGCATGGGTTTATGAGGTTTGGGGTTTTTGTGGGCAAGGAGAATCTGGGTGGTATTACATTTCTTACACAATGAGGGTTGGGAGTGCAAATAAAAGAAGGCTTGGGCATAGGGGACTTCCAGCCATTTGCCTGTGCCTTGGCAAAAATTGTCTAGGTCTGTAAGGATGTTAAAGTCAAAAGTCCTGTGCTCTGGCCAGTGAGAGCCATTGTCCAGTGTATACTAGGGACATGCCGTGGTGGAGTAAAAGATGAGGCGTTTGGGATGGATGTCCTGGTCTAGTAACAAGGGTTTAAGGTTTGCTAACAAACACCCCAGAGGGGTTGTTGGATCAATTTTGGAGTTTTGATTACCCATTAGTTCTGAGTTTTTCAGATAGGGCCACCAGGACCCTATGTCAGCTGGACTGTTTTGCGTAGGTGGATGTCTCCGTCTGATGCTAGACAGTCAAACGAGGGGTACACCCTCAGGGGAGGTAGGATGTCGGGTGTCCCCGAGCAGCTAGACTCCCAGACCATGAGGAGTTTCTGACGTGATACCACAATTTTTCTGGGGTTCCTGGAACCCTGTGCCAATGCAGAAAACTCCAAGACAAAACTCAGACCTTTGGGCAAGTCAACTCCCCAAAAATAATCACACAGGAGATATTACAAAAGGAAAGTAGTCACACTGGAAACACGTCCCAAGAACTAGTCAAATGCCTAGTTGTCTGCCCTCCTCTCAGGGATTTGAGTGAGTCTTTGGCTAAGGTGTCTCTGTATAAACCCCGGAGCGGAGGGCAGAGCCACACCGTTATGCCGATCCGACTTCACACAGAAATCACCTGAGGGCCCACCCAGACTCCGGAAAGTCAATTCCCCAAAAGTTATCACACTGGAGACATGTCCCGAGGACCAGTCAGATTCCCGGTTGTCCTCTCCCCTCTCAGGGATTTAAGTGAGTCTTTGGCTAAGGTGTCTCCGTATAAACCCCGGAGTGGAGGGCAGAGCCACACCGTTATGCCGATCAGACTTCACGGAAATTAACTGAGGGCCCACTCAGGCTCTGCGACCTAGATCTTGGAGCATCACAGACATATTCACACAACCTCTCAGTCAGACGCAGACAATTTACAAGAAAACCAATTCAAACCGTCTGGTAGTAGGCACTGGTTCATCACCCAGAGCCAAAAAATTAAAATGGCCTACAGGATGGAGGACAACAGAATACAAAATGTATGTTCTCCGGTGGGCATTGAGTAAAGGGTAAGATGTGACTTACCGGTGGTGGATGCAGGGTCCAATTAGCTGTTAGCATGGGTCTGCACTTAATTAGCATGAGGGGTCTTCAGAAGAGGAAGTTTGTCACTGCATGGGACTTTACAGTCTGGGTGGGTTCAGTCACTGCGGTTGTCTTATCAGGCTGTCTCATCAGGGCCTGACATCTGGAGGAAGCTGCCAACTGACATTTTGGGGCTTGAGTTTGCTTCAGCCTAACAGTATTGCATTCTATTGGCTAGGCTTTTGTTGAAGATTTTTTTATGTATATTCATGAGGGTATTAGTCAGTAATTTTCATATTTAGTGGTATCTTTGCCTGGTTTTGGTATCATGATTTGCTTCATAAGATGAATTTGGGAGTATTCCATCATTTTCTATGTTCTGGTATAGGTTGAGTAGGATAGATGTCAACTTTTCTCTGAATGTTTGGCAGAATTCTACAGTGACGTCATCTGGGCCGGGACTTTATTTTGTATTATTTTTTATGACTTGTACAATTTCTTCTTTTGTTATGTTTCTAATTTTTATTTTATTTTGTCAGTTGGTTCTTGTATTGTTTTCCAAAATTCTTCTAGAGTTTTTCTGTGTTTTCCTTAACTTTGCCAGTGTTTTCTTTGATTTTGTCACTGTTACCCTTCATCTGTCTTTCAAACCATTAAGGTACCAACATATAATTCTTTTGAATTCATTATCAGATGATTCTAATTCCACTTTTTCATCAGGGAGTTTCTCTTGGTTCATATTCTAGTTCCTTGTTTGTACTACTTTATCTTGTTTCTTTGTGTGAACTGGAATTGCCAATTGTCTCTGAGACATTGTGATTTCATTGCATTTACATTTAGGTTGTAATTGTACATTGGTGTGATTTGCCCAGGTATTTTTTTGTTTGTTTGTTTTAATTTATCCAAGTGACTAGGACTGGTGTGCTATTTTATTCTCTTTTTTGGAAGCACTTAGGCACTCACCACTTGATTTTTTGGTGTGTATTATAAAGGAAGAGAATGTGCACAAATCTATGTTAGCTGTTCATGTAGAGCCATTTAGGCCATGATGTGCTTGTATTTGCCACTATCTTTTGTTGATCATTTGGTGCAGAATCTGGTGGTAGCCCTCACCCAGTGTGTGGGTCTGCAAGATGTATAGATGTGATTGGTTCATGTGGGCATGGTTGCTGACCCCCCCAATAAATAAATAAATAAATAAAACAAAGAGAAAAAAAACTACAAACAGCATAAACAACCACAAAAAGAAAAATAAATAAAGAGGAATCAAATACAAAAGAAGGACAAATATGAAAAGTATAAAAACATTATTTGTGTAAGGGATAAAAGAAAAGAGAACAAGAGAAAAGGAAAAGTTTAAAAAATAAGAAAAATTTTAAAAAAGAAAAACAAGATATGGGAAAAATGGAAAGTGGAAAAAAATTATATAAAAAAGAAGGGAACCAGGAAAAGGAAAACAAATAATAATACAATAACTACAAAGGGAAAGAAAAAGAAGAAATAAAGAAAGGGTGAAAAAAGAATAATTAAAAAGAAATAGAAAACTAGGTGGGGACCAGGCACCCACCCAGGTAATATTCCTGCGAGCCAAACATGTGGCCTGGACCATGGCACCTGCTCCTGGAACTAGCTCCTGCTTAGCCAGAAAGCAAATGGAGGCAGGGTGCCTGTTCCCAGATGAGTTCCTGCTGACCCAGAAGATGCTTAGGGACGGGGTGCCTGGACTTGGAAGTAGTTCCTACCAGCCCAGTGGCTGGTAGCAAGTCACCTAGTTCCAGAATGAATTCTTGCTGGGGACAGGGCATCTGGTCCCAGGAAAAGCTCAGGCTATCTCTAAAGGCAGCTGAGTACTGGGCCCCTACTCACAGATAAAGTTCCTGGCATCCCAAAGACATCTGGTATAGGGCAGCTGATCTTGGAACTAGTTCCTGTCTATTCAGAAGGCACCTGGGGGCAAGAGTCTGCTCCCAGACAAGTTCCTGATAGCCCAGAAAGTGTCTGGGGGCAGGGTGCCTGGACTCAGAAAAAATTTCTACTTGTCTAAAAGGCAATTGTGAACAAGGCACCTGCTTCCAGAGGGAATTTGTGTCAGTCCAAAAGCAACTGTGGGCATGATGTCTGCTCCCAGACATAATTCCTGCTGTCTCAAATGGCAACTGGGTGAAGGGCCCCATTCCCAGAAAAAGTCTTTGCCATATCAAAAAATAGCTGGGTGTAGGATGCCTGGTCTCGGAAAAAGTTGCCACTGGCCCAAAAGGTACATGGGAGCAAGGTGCCTATTCCTGGGACCAGTTCTTGCCTGCCCAGAAGGCAGCTGGTGGTAGGGCACCTGGTCCAGTATGGAATTCCTGCCAGTCTAGAAGGTGAGTGGGGCTAGGGGATGGCCACACCTCCATTCACTGGGAGGGTATGAGGTACAAGTGGAACAAGGGGAATATCACACCTTTCAGGCTGTCAGCCACCAGTGTGGTTGCCCATGCAGTCCTCTCTGCAAATGGAACCAGTTATCAGATTGCTGCCCCAATTGGAACCTGCTTGCAAATATTCAAAACAGCCACACCCTTAGGTTAGTGGACAGTGCACAACTCCATTTCTCTCCTTATTCACTGTTTTCACTCAGTTTCTTCCACTAGTTGGTATTTAATTTGCTTCTTTATCCTTCCCTTTGAAGCTCAGGGTGTTAGGATTATCTTCTATATCTCTTTCAATTGGTTTCTCGTCTCTTTGTCATAGAAGGTCTGTATAGCTTGTCTGCATATAAACAATCTTGCCAGAAGTCCAAGATATCCATGGTATTAAGCATATTTTTTTGCTATTGCTTCAGATATTCTAGGCATCCTCTTCTGTGAAAAACCTTAGTGCCATAAGGAGAATTACAGCTTTCCTTGATGATAATATGAGCTGGATGCTTTCACTGGTGTCATGATTTTTTCTCTTGAAATGTCCATGAGATCACATAGAGAAACCCACAGCAGTAAAATTTC
>NW_006921720.1:1023035-1047425 GCF_000298275.1 Orycteropus afer afer
AGTTGTATCGTCTGCGTATCTCAGGTTGTTAATGATTCTTCCTCCAATCCTGATACCATGTTTTTCTTCATATAGTCCAGCTTCTCAGATTATTTGCTCAAAGATACTGCTTAGTATGTTATATAACCAAGAGAAGAATAAAATAGTATAAAAATAGAACTGAATATTTTTTGTTCAAGAAAAACATGCTTTGTCTTCATTTCAGCTGTTTGCATATATTCATGAATACTCTGATTTACGTGTATTATCTTTTCAGTGGGTACAATATGTGTCTATGTCGATCCAAACAGAAGAAAGTGTCACTTAATCTCAAACCCTTCTGGATTGTTAAAGGGACACTACAAGAAGTGATAGCATTCCCTTATTTTGTGCCTCATCTTGGTTTTCTTTCACAGTCTAAGGTGTTGGAGTTTAATTTAAAAAGCTATTGGTGTTTGAGGTCAACATTAACTCAGAAATCAATCACACTCTACTGTCCTTAACATCTGCTGATAACATGGCTCTTATCAGTCACAAACATGTCTTAGCTTTACAAAATTCACCTTCTGAGTTGTCCTTGAAGAAAATTATTTGGTGAAAGAAGGAGGTGTGCTTAGCTGCTTTTCAAAGCAGATACATCAAGAGATCAGTATAACGCATAGTTCCTTGAGGTAACTGAAAAGTGACTGAAAAACATCCCACCATGAAAGAAATTCTGTCCCATCACACTTTTAACCAGATTGCTTTTCCATGTGAGTTTTAAAACAATGAAGTTTAAGACAATGTATTCCTTTGTTCACATGTCTTCTTTTGTTTTGAACATGTTCATATATACAGTAGTTCAACTAGCGTAGTACCTAAGGCTCTTGACTGCT
The DNA here is from genome assembly GCF_000298275.1 of Orycteropus afer afer. Lineage (NCBI taxonomy): Eukaryota > Metazoa > Chordata > Mammalia > Tubulidentata > Orycteropodidae > Orycteropus > Orycteropus afer. The sequence goes on from NW_006921720.1 coordinate 1,023,890, forward strand.
AACCAGAAGGCTGGCAGTTCAAACTCACCAGCCACTCCTCGGAAGGAAGGTTGGGCAATCTATTTCCGTAATGATACCGCCTTGGAAACCCAAGGAGGGTCACTATGAGTCGGTCCAACTCCAGGGCACATAACAACAACAACAACAATGTATGTTCTCCAAGGATAGTAGTGAAGAGATAGTGCCACTTCTTTCTGTACAGAAAAAGGATGTTGCTGTTGTTATGTGCCATCGAGTTGGACCGACTCATAACGACCCCTCCTTGGGTTTCCGAGGCAGTATCATTAGGGAAGTAGATTGCCCCATCTCCCTTCTGAGGAGTGGCTGCTGGGTTTGAACCGCCAGCCTTCTGGTTAGCAGTCAAGTGCCTTAGGCACTACGCTACCAGAGCTCTGAAAAAGGATGAAATAAATAATGTTTTAAAGACTACAGTAAAAAAGCTGAAACTGAAACAAAGCCAAAACCAAACTCACTGCCATCCTGTCAGTTCCAACTCGTAGCGTCCCCTCCTTGGGTTTCGGAGGCGGTATCACTACCAAAGTATATTGCCCAACCTTCCTTCCAAGGAATGGCTGGTGGGTTTGAACCGCCAGCCTCCTAGTTAGCAGTCAAGTGCCTTAGGCACTATGCCGCCAGAGCTCCCTCCTTATAAATCCCTCCTTGAGATTATCTCTGACAAATCCAAAGTGTTACCTGTTGTTTTCTTCATATTACCCTTTTGTTATATTATTCACAGCACACATTCCTACTTTTTTTTTTTTCTATTTGTTTATTGTCTGTCTCTCCCACAAGAAAGTAAGCATCGTAGAGGGGTATTTTATCTTTCTTATTTACCACTGCACTCTTGGTACCTAGTTTAACACTTGCACATAGCATACAATCAACAAACATTTGTTGTTGTTATGTGCTGTCCAGCCGGACCCGACTCATAGCGACTCCTCCTTGGGTTTCCGAGCTGGTAGCTCTGGAGGGATCGCTATGAGTCGGGACCGACTCCACAGCACACAACAACAACAACAACATCATTACCGAAGTAGATTGCCCAACCTTCCTTCCAAGGAGTGGCCGGTGGGTTTGAACCGCCAGCCTTCTGGTTAGCAGTCTAACATTAGAAGTTTAAAAGGAGAATATTTCAATTTGTTAGGGTACTAAGGTCCTTTATAAGCAAGCTGTTTTATTTTTAGGATCATCTAGTACCCTGATGATGCTAAAAAAAGGCATTTTATTCTACTCTCATTAAGCATAATAGTTAAGAAAATTTAAAAATCGTATTTTGATTTTGCTTCAGTTAACAAATTAGTAAGAAGCAGAAAGTGCTTCATACTCCTGACCCATGAAATATATGCAAAATAGCTTTCTCACCTCAGAAAGAGATCTATTTTAGGTAGAAGATAAGGTTTCTCTTCTTAAACTAGATTACAAAGTTATCATTTGGGTGACTGATAATTTGCACATTCTTCACACTATGTAAATTTGGATTTTGAACGTTTGAATACATGTGGTGACTACATTCCCTGGGAAATATATTTTAAATTAATCTGTGGTCTTTCTCTGTGGGCCTTGGTAACACCTTCTGATGCCTTTAAGTCTGTAAAATATTATATTTGTTTTCAGAAAATGTTTCAGAATTTTAATTCCTTACTGTAACTTCTTAACTATTAGTAAACAGCTTTATCAATCCATTTGTGATTTACTTGCCTACATTACTGCTGAAAAGAAGAGGTTTTATGGACTGGACACTCCCACTTTCTACATTTCAAATTGATTTATTGGAGCTGGGAGTAGCAAGTCACATCTTGACTGAGACTGGCACTGGCTTGTTTTATCTCAGTGTTAAATAATTGAGTTGCAGTGTGATCCTCTCTTTTGCTTCTGTTACTCCTATTTCTTCATAACCAGAACATCTTTCTCTCCTTTTGGTGTTGACATTGGTAATCACCATTTCATTCACCTCACAGTATGACTCTTAGCAAATGTAAAAGTAACACTCACCCTTATCCCATCATTCCAAGGGGTTGCTCTTCTCCTTTAATCTTTGGGTGACTAACATAGTCTCTGCCACTAGGGAGCCATACCATTATACCTAGGAACATAAACCTAGAAAAGATCTGTTAATTTTTAGAAATTCAAAGCAATTATAGAAAGCATTTTTATTGGGTGGCCATCAGTTCTTTTTAAGTACTCCAATCGGCAACAGAAAAATATTGATTTCCTAAGAAAATATAAATGTAATTAAAGATTCTTTGGTAAGGAACTAAATTAAGCTTTATATATTTGCTTTTAGACTGTATGTTATTTTTTGCAGTTTTGTGACATGCATATTTATGTGTTTCCTAATAAAACCATTATAAATTCTGAAGGACCTTGTTTCAATTTGGTCAGCAAATTTTTTTCTTTTTAATCCCTTAAAATGTTTTAAATTACATCATAGATTTTATGATCCTGAATATTAAGTGCCTAATTTCCTGAAATTATATTCCAGGATTTTTTAATGTATAAACTATTCCTTTTTAAACTATCCCTTTTTAACTGATAAATTTTACGTAAGTGCCTCTAATATTATTAACAACCCATTATGTCCATTTGAGTGAGCTATAAAGTTCAGGAAACATTGCATTATGCCTTTAATATGTGTTCTTAGGACAAACACTGAAAGTAAAATGGCACCACATTTTTTTTTTTTTTTTTTAACTGCTTACCTTAATTCCCTAACAGAAGTCAGCAAACTACAGCCTCTGGAAGAAATCCATTCTGGCACCTGTTTTCATAAATAAAGTTCTATTGGAACACAGTTACTTCTATTTGTTAATATATTGTCTATGGCTGTTTTTGTACTCGAGTATTTGCAATGGAAACCATATGATCCATAGAGCCTGAAACATTTATTATTTGGTTCTTACAGAAGGAAAAAAAAAATGCCAACCCTTTCCCAAAACAGTACTTTCCAACATGTTTCAAGTCTTGGCACACATAGAAAATATTAATTATACAGCACATTGAGGTAAATGAGTGAAAATGCTTGCATAGAGAGTCGGGATTGGATGCCTGAGGTAGAAAGAATTGGGATCTCTATCAGTTCTGGAAAATTCTCAGTCATTATTTCAATATTTGCTCTTGCTTATAATCTGTTTTATCTTTATCTAGAATTCAAAATAAGGTGATTTTCTATCCTCCTTCTCTCATTACCTCTCTTCCATATTTTGTTTTTATTTTTCCTCTCAGTGATACCTTTTGCATAATTTTTGAACCTATCATTAAGTTCAGTTCTTTCTTCAGTTCTATCCAACCTGCTATTAAATATATCCATTTAATTTCAGTTATTGTCTATTTTCTTTTTTTATTTTTGGAGATTCTATTTGGTAATTTATAACATTTGCCATACAACTCTTTTAGTTTCCTTTTTGAAAGCAGGCATTTTTTTTTTTATATGTTTTATTTCTTTTAACATAACAAGCATAGTTTTTTATAATCTGCTGATGATAATTAGTACATTAGAAATTGTGAGTCTGTTTCTGTTCTCTTTTGTTTCCTCCTGTTTCTCACTCATTGTACTTACTTCCTAGTGTGCTGGGTTGTGCGAATTGAAAAAATATTTGTGAAGATTCTTTAAGGCCTAGGATAAAAATGCATCCCTGTAAAGAGGATTTGTATTTACTTCTACTAAGCACTTGGGCTTTAGCATACGACCTTTTTAGCACATAACTTTAAACTTGGGTCCCTTGAACCAAATTCAATATATAGTTTCCCTGGACCATGAAGGTGATATGAACCCAGGCTGAAAATCCACATGAGGGCTACATCATTGTTGCATTTTTTTAAAATATACATTTCAACATTTCCAGAAGTATATAATGGTAGTTTAATCTTTAAAAAGAATAAAAATGTCATTCCTGGAAATAAAAAGTCTGAATCAATGTATCCTCACATATATAAGTTTTAACAACACACTAGTGCCACAGCATACCTTCTTTGTGTTGTTAAAGCACAGATCTAATGTATTTTACCTGTATATATTTCCCAGCCTGTATATTTTCTGCCTTATATTAAAACAATTTTATATCTCCTTCTAGACTTAAACATTTTGAGGAGTGGAAATGTGTCATATTCATCTTTGTAAATTCTACTGTGTTTAACAAAACACCTTGCTGTTGAATTGATTCTGACTCACAAAGACCCCACAGGACAGAGTAGAACTGCCCCATAGGGTTTCTAAGGCTGTAAATCTTTACAGAAACAAACTGTCACATCTCTCTCCCATGGCTGGTGGCTGGTGGGTTTGAACCAATGACCTTTTAGTTAGCAGCCAAGGATTTTAACCATTGCACCACCAGGGCTCCTTGTGTCTCACAAAGAGATTTGCAAATAGTTAGTGCTCAATAAATTCATATATTTATTTGGCAAATATTTCTTAAGAACCTACTATTTACTCTGCTCTTCTTGTTGTCTGCCACATGTATCAGTGAACAGACAAATATACTGCTTTATGGAACTTAGCTAGGGAGTATGGTGAGGGTAGTAAGAACATAAACATAGTATGTAAATTTTGTAGTGTGTCTAAATATAAATATCTCATTGTAGGGATAGTAAATCAAGATAAGGATAATGTTTTTGTCCTTAGCTGCTGTAGAAGTGGTCCCCACCTCATGGTGACCCCATGTAAACAAAACAAAATGCAGCCTAGTCCTGCTCCAGCCCCTGTGGAATCGGACCATTATCATCCATAGGGCTTTTACTGGTTGATTTTTGGAAATAGATTTCCAGGCCTTTCTTCCTGACTTAATCTGAAAGTTCCACTAAAATCTGTTCAGTGTCAAGTAAAACTTAAGTCTCCACTGACAGAGATGGATGGCTAAGAATGAGGTGCATGGGTCAGTAAACAAACCCAGGTTCCTGCATGTTGATGCTGTTGTTGTTAGGTGTTGTAGAACTGGCTCCAACTCACAACAGAACAAAACACTGCCTGGTTCTGTGCCATCTTCATGATCCTTGTAATGCTGGAGCCCATTGCTGAAGCCACTGGGTTAATGCATCTCGTTGAGGGTCTTCCCCTTTTTCACTGACATTCTGCTTTATCAGGCATGACATCCCTCTCCAGAGGCTGGCCCCTTCTGACAATGTGACCAAAGTAGATAAGACAACATCTGGCTATTCTTGTTTCCAAGCAGCATTCCGGCTGCACTTCTTCCAGGACAGGTATGCTCATTCTTCTGGCAGTCCATGGCATTTTCAGTATTCTTCACCAACACCACAATTCAAAGGCATTAGCTCTTCTTCAGTCTTCCTTATTCATTGTCCAGCTTTCATATGCATATAAGGCAATTGAAAATACCATGGCTTCAGTTGTTGTTGTTATGAGCCTTCGAGTTGGACCGACTCATAGTGACCCCTCCTTGGGTTTCTGAGACAGTATCACTACAGAAGTAGATTGCCCCATCTTCCTTCCGAGGAGTGGCTGGTGGCTTTGAACTACCATACTTCTGATTAGCAGTCAAGTGCCTTAGGTACTACGCTACCAGAGCAGTTAGGCACACCTTAGTCATGAAAGTGACATCTTTACTTCTTAACACTTTAAAGAGGTCTTTTGCAGCAGATTTGCCCAGTGCAATATAACATCTTATTTCTTGCCTACGGCTTCCATGGGTGTTGATTTGTGGATCCAAGTAAAATGAAATCCCTGACAACTTCAATATTTTCTCCACTTACCGTAATGTTGCTTATTGGTCTAATTGTGAGGATTTTGGCTTTCTTTATGTTGAAGTGTAATCCATACTGAAGACTACAGTCTTTGATCTTCATCAGCAAATGTTTCAAGTCCTCTTCACTTTCAGCAAGCAATGCTGTGTTACCTGTATATTGCAGGTTGTTAATGAATCTTCCTCCAACGATATCCCTTGTTCAATATCCTCTTCTGAATCTAGCTTGAAATCTTGTCACTTAAAATAAGAATTCAAAAATGGTTACAGCAGTATAAAACCCCTATGTTGTTTGTAGTGTTTTTATACTGCTGTAGCCATTTTTGAATTATTATTTTACTTGCTTGTGATATTTATGCTGTTGTTCATCTGCATTTGTTGGATCACCTTTCTTTGGTGATCTTTCATTCAAGGTAGGATGTGACACAATGTTTTTCTGTAGTATGTTATGCCAATGGAGCTTGGTGTCCCCTGTGACAATGGTCCTGAGCCCACAGGTCTGACTACTCAGTCCCTCTGGGTAGCTGGCTGTGGCCAAGAAGTGATTACAACCTTGTCCCTTGTCAGCTCTCCTATATACCTAGAAATTCTTACAGAACATACAAATACACTTGTAGAAACATTGTCTGCCAACCCTATGCATGGTCACGGGCACACTCCCCCCTGCATAGACATACCTAAGAGTTCAGCCTGTCTACCCACCTGTCCACCTGTAGATCAATGTTTTCCTTCACTGGCAATGCAGTACTGTATGTGCAAAAAGGTTCATCTCTGTTGTTTGTACCTCCCATGCACCTCACTATGTCTCCCTCTTCCTCAATGCCACTGTATTGATCACTCACATTTGGTACATTACCCTTCCCTTCATCCAAGTCAGTACTTGTCTCTACCTATCTAGCAGTGTTCCCATCCCTCCCCTCCCATCCCTGATAACCAACAAAGTAAGTTTCCTTCCATTTATAAACTTTTCCTAGACTTTTTACAATAAAAGACTAATATAATATTTGTCCTTCTGTGATTGACTTATTTCACTCAGCATAATGGCCTCCAAGTTCTTCCACGATGTGTGGTGTTATGTAGATTCTGTTATTCTTTACCTTTCCTGTCCTTTTAATGATCTTTTTCTTTCTTTGTGTATGATGTTTTTGATGTTGTTGTTGTTGTTGTTGCTATGTGCCGTTGAGTTGGCCCCGACTCATAGCGACCCCTCCTTGGGTTTCCGAAGCAGTATTACTATGAAAGTAGATCGCCTCATCTTCCTTCCAAGGAGATGTTCTTGATACCATCCTACAACTCATCTAGTCTTCAGTCACTGGTGTTCAATACATCAAATCTTTTCTTCAGATTGTGTCTAAATTCAGGTGGGATATAATCAAGTTTTTATTTTGGCTCTTATGGATTTTTTAAAAAAATTTTCTTCACTTTAACTTGAACTTGTATATAAGCAAGTGGTGGTCTGTTCCACAATCAGCTCCTGGCTTTGTTTTGACTGATGATACTGAGTTTCTCCATTGCCTCTTCCATAGATATAGTCAACTTGATTCCTGTGTATTCCATCTGGCATGGTTCAAATGTATAGTCACCATTTATGTTGTTGAAAAAAGGTATTTTCAATGAATAAGTCGTTGGTCTTGCGAAATTCTATCATGAGATCTTTGGCATAATTTCTATCACAGAGGCCATATTTTCCAACTTACTAATGCTTCTTCTTTGTTTCCAACTTTTGCATTCCAATCACCAGAAAATATCAATACATATTGGTTATATGTTTGGTCAATTTCAGACCGCAGAAGTTGGTAAAAATCTTCAATTTCTTTGTCTTTGTCTTTAGTTATTAATGCATAAATTTGAATGATAGTAGTATTAACTAGTCTTCCATGTAGGAATATGGATATTATCACTGAGAATTATACTTCAGGATAGACTAGGAGGAAGGATGGGCCATCCACTAGTAAAAAAAATTGGCCACTGGAAACATTATGAGTAGCAGTGAAACACTGTCATCAGTGCTTACACTGTGTTAAACTTCTACTCGGTGTCTTGCCCCATCTACCCTCTTTCCCCTCTCATTCCCTGAAAGTCATTGAAGTTAGTTTGCAAAGTATTTACTTAAATGTTTTAAAAATCAATAAGTGCAAAACTTGGAATTTATCCATTATTTCTCACCAATTTATACTGTTCTTTAAGGTCTGGGGCTGATTCCAAAAGACCCTTTGACAGGATTTTTTAAATTATATTGTTAAAATATTAATGGACATAGTATTAATAGGTGCAACCCAGTGCTGGCTGGATAAGCCTTTGATGAACTTTTTAATATTCTAATGTCTGTGGTTCTATTTCCAAAAAAGCCTAGACTTTAAATTGCTGAAACTCCATATTAGGTAATTTTAGAACTATATTTTTTTCCAGCCTTTTGAATGACTCAGGCTAAAATTTACTCTTCTTACATATCCTATAAACAACAGACTAGACTTTTTTCTTAGTACTTAATTTGCTTTTTCCTTTTCTTATTTTAAGACTCAGAACTGCCCACTTGTACCATTGTAAAAAACATGATGTTCAATAATTAAAGATAGCTAATATCAGCTCTTCTTGGACACCATTAACAAAGCAATTCACTATATATTTGTGAATATTTCTTATGTACTTTACTAATATCTTTACTAAGTCATTTGAAATATCGATTCGAATAACATTAGTAAGTGTGAGATAAATATAAAGAAAATAGTTTTCAGATGTGATATTATCTTCCTGAGGTTATAGACTCAACTGTTGGGAGGAAAAGCAACAGGAAAAGAATGCATGTCAGAGTAATGGTTTAATTTTTAAAAAATTAAAATCTACCATTTAATTATTTCTCATTTTTTTGATATAATGTACATAAGTAATTATACTGAGGGTTGTAAAACAAAACAATACAAAACAAAAAACTATAACCATATTCCAAATTTTATTTGGAAACAATTGAGTACTATTGCTATTGACACATTTCACAAAGACTGAAAACAAAATAAGGCATTTTAAAAATATATAGAAACATGGTTTATAAAAACAATGTTGGGAAAGCTGCATTTGAAAAGATATAAATATCTTCAATATAATAGTAAAACAATACTGTTGCCAGCATAAAACAAACAGAAGGTTGTTTGGCCTTTCTCTCTCTTTCCTGCATGCAGCTCCTTTAGTATGAATCGATAAGTGACTACTTTTTGTTGCTATTAGTACAACTGAGTTTTGGAAGAACTAGGCAAATTTCATTGCCCTGAATGTTTACTAGCATCATAAGCCAGCTCTGGTCAGCAGGTGTACTCAACAGACAAGCTCAAAGAGGATACTGCTTTTTCCTCTCACTAGTAGATTGCAGTTATGTTCTGTAAAAGCATGGTTTTGTTTACTAGGCTTTGTAAAACTATATTTGAAGAAACAGCCAGGATTTGAAACCTGGTGCCAGATTTTCATTGGTCTGATTATTTTTGATGTGTGTGTGTGTGTGTGTGTATGGGTGTATTTTGAGAGAGTGTCTTAATGTCTTAATTGTCTCATGCTACTATAACAGAAATACCACAAAACAAACAAAAATTTATTTTCTCACAGTTTGGGAGGCTCGAAGTCCTAATTCAGGCCACTGGCTCTGGAGGAAGGTTATCTTTCTCTCCAGCTTCCATTTCCTGATTCCTTGGAGATCTCCAGCTGGCTTGACATCTTCTTCCCCCAACTCTCAGCTTGCCTAACGTGCTCCTTTTAAATCTTGTAAGACATTGACTAAAAACACACCTGGCACTAATCTGGCCTCACTAACATAGCAAAGACTTTCCATTCCCAAATGGAATTATAGCCACAGGTATAGAGGCTAGGATTTACAACATATTTTGGGGGGACATAATTTAACCTATAACATAAAGGAAGAGGGAAGTTGCAGTAGCATTGAAGAAAGTAAGAAAACTTCCAACCAAATATGTATTTTAATCATTTTTAAGAGTCACACTAGCGGCTACCCAGGAATTTCTTTCTGTGGATGGTTGTGTGTATGAAATGTACATTCAACTAAACAGATTCTAAACTTTCACTAACTCAACAAGATCCAAAAATATTTTCTGGCCTGCAAGACATACTTTACGCACACTCAGAGTGATCTTATTAGAAATGTAAAATTTTATTAATGTGCCATGTAGCCTCAAAATTCAGTTCCACAGTGTGCTACTAGCCAGTGTTGACAAACTACTAAGCTTCCTTTCTGGTAATTATGGATCTGTTATGGTTTGTAACTTGAGCCTGGACTGAAATAGGACGTCAGAGAAGGCCTACATCACCTCCGTACCTGTGACTTACTTACAAAGGAAATATCATGTGTTAGCTTTCATTTTTTTTTTTTTTTTTTTTGCCAGCTTTTAGTTTCAGGCTAAAGTATCTGAAACTTAGAAAGTAGAGAGTTTATTATCATCACTCTTCTAAATTTGTTACCATTCACCTCTCCTAAGCTAAAAACATCGAGAAAATAAAGGAATATCTGGTTATCCACACAGTTGTTACATATTCACCTAATGTTTGAAAGTAAAAAGAAATGCTTTATACAAAAAGTAAGAAAAAAACAAAAACAAAAGTTATCAAGTCAATTCCAATTCATAGTGACTCTATATGACAGAGTAGAACTACCCCATAGGCTTTCCAAGGCTTTAAATCTTTACGGAAGCATACTACCACCTCTTTCTCCCTCAGAGCAGCTGGTGGTTTTGAACCACTGACCTTTTGGTTAGCAGCCAAGTGTTTTAACCACTGCACTACCAGGGCTCCACAAACAGTATACGTAGAAAGAATTGGAAAGTAACTTAGAACCCAGTAGCCTACTTTGCAGCTTTGTTTGCAGATACATCTGACCACCCATGAGTCTATGTCACAGATGAGCATCTATCCTTTGACTAATGACTACAAATAAAAGACAGTTTATGCCTGAGCTCAATGGAGTTTCTATGTTGATAGATCTGTTGAGAACGAGCTGAGCACACAGATGTTGCTGAAAAGTAATATCACCTTGAAAAATGAGGACAGGATAATCTATTTTCTTTTTTTGCATTTCCAGACATTCAAAAATTATTGTCTTGTAAACCATTGGTTTTCTCTGAGAAGCTTTCCCTCACCTCTGGATTTTTATCTTTTGCTCTGCAACTCCATTTCTGTTTTTAAGCACCTAGCATAGTACAAGGAGCTCTGGTAGCATAGTGCCTAAAGCACTTGACTGCTAACCAGAAGACTGGCAGTTCAAACCCACCAGCCACTCCTCGGAAGGAAGATGGAGCAATCTACTTCCGCAGTGATACTGCCTCGGAAACACAAGGAGGGGTCGCTATGAGTCTGGTCCAACTTGACAGCATATAACAACAACAGCACAGCACATGGGATAGGAGGAAACAAACAAGCAAAAACTCTTGTGTTTGAGTTGGTTCCAACTCATGGTAACCCCATGTATTATAGAGAAGAACTGCTCCATAGGGCTTTCTTGGCTAAAGTCTTTACGGAAGTAGATTGTCAGGTCTGTCTTCCTTCTTCCTCAGTACTACTGGGTGGGTTCGAACCACTAACTTTAGGTTAGTAGTTATTTACAGACCATTTGTGTCACCCAGGGACCTTTTCTGAAGCTGGGTAGCTATTTAATCAATATTTGCTGAATTGAAACTTAATGAAGTATTTAATTTTACAATAAATTGATGAGGCAGTTTCCCTGTTTATACTGATCCATGTGTTACACAAAAAAGTGATAAAGAATAAAAATATGAATAAATAATACAATACTATTTCAGAGTTGATAGGTCATTTGGTTCAGTATGTAAGGCATAGCAGTCTTAAGTGTTCCTGAAAGTTAAAGGGTTTTTGTTCTTTTTCTTCTTCCATTTTTTATTTTAACAAGAAATAAATTCTTATAGCCACAAAAAATACAAAATGATTTGGTGTTCATGGGAGGAATTCATAATTCAGGCTCTTATTTTCACACTGCCTTTCAACAACACCTACGCCACCCAGAATAATAATGTGCTAAGCTGCAGTGCCTGCAAAGTATTTCAATAAAAGAAGGAAATTATTTTCATAATTACTGATAAGTTCTTAATTTGTTCTGCTAAATGGTAAAGCAACCACAGTCAGTGAAAAAATCAATTCTAATATGTTGATATTATAAGTTTAGGAGAGTAGGCTTACAGTTGTCTTGAAATGTTAGGGAGTGATAATTTAATTTTAAGAAGACAAAGGGTTAATCAGTGACAGTTCTTGGGTGTCAGTTCTTTGAAGCTCTGAAGGACAAATCTCATATTGCTTTTTTGATACTTAAATGCTCAGTAAAGTCATTTACAGATTTCTACGATTCCTTAAAGTAGACAGTAGTATGTTTTAGGGAATAGTGTAAAATGTTAACAGGACAGAAATCAGTTCAAACTATAATTAAACTTGTCAAAAATATTAACAGAAGAAGTATTTATTGAGATCTACTCTGAACACAGGCATAATCATTGACATTACAAAGAAAGTGTAGTGTTTCAGATTTTTAATGATGTATGACAATTTGGTGGTCAATAAATGTATATTAAAGGAAATATTTGCTGCATAAATGAATACATGAATGGACATTTACATTTTTGTTTGTTTGTTTGTTTTTGTCCTAATGAGCCAGACTCTCCATTGCAGATTACCTGGAAATATCACAGATTTTTCTGAGCCTCTTTTGTTACCAAAACCAAAATCACATCGACTGTCATCAAGTCAATTCTGACTCTTAGCGATCCTATAGGACAAAGTAGAACAGTCCCATAGGAGACTGCCTCATCTTTTTCCCAAGGAGTGGCCGATGGGTTCAAACAGAATGCTTTACCCACTCTGCCACCAGAGCTCCTTTATTGTTAGGGTTAAGTAAATAATTCACTGACATATCATTTATCCAGCCTCACTGGAGAATGAAGTAATCTTTGCACAAAAAATTCCAGTTAAATGAAGCTTATATATATTAGAAATTGTTCATCTACATCTTTCTAAAAGGTCCTTTATATCCTTACATCTCTATGATGAGTCTCTCCTAAGCTGAGATAGTATTATTTCCTGGAGCACTGTCTCTTTCCACCTGATTAACAGAATCCTAAAAGGCAGCATCACTCAACCATGGCATTGTAGCTCGTTTAACATCCCTGGCCTCTACTCACTAGATGAGCCAGTAGTAACAGCTCCCCCTCAGTTATGACAACTACAATATGTCTCTGGATATTGCCAAATGACCCTGAAATGGGGAGGATCATTCCCAGTTAAGAGCAATTGATATAAGTGGACTTGTTAAAAATGCAAATTTCTCAGATCTACTGAATCACAGAGACTTTGGGAGGAGCTATAGAAATACTGTGTACTTTTTTAGCATGGTAAACTCCTAGATGGATCCAACACACACTACATTTGAAATAACCATCATTGTTTTTCATTTTCTAAACTTCTGTTTCCTAGATGCAAAATCAAATAGTCAAACTGAGATTATAAATTTCATTTTGCACATATTTCTAAATTCCTGTCAGTTCTGCTGTTTATTTGATGTCTCTCCTACAAATAAGTGCATGAACCCTGAAACCATGTACTGCCTTGGACTCTCAGCTGTTGTTGAGCCTCTTAAGAAGCAGGTCCACAGTTAAATTTTATTATAATATAATGCCCTGTACTTCCCAACATGATGGGTGATGTCTCTAGAAAGATCATTCCCTGGCTCAAAGTGCCTTTTCTTCCAGGACCTGTGACAAATTATCTCAGACTAATCACATAAGTAGTAACCCTAGTGGATATGGCATAAACCTGTTTACTCCTCACTCACTCACTCATTACTTTAGTTATTAACGTATTTAATACATTCATGCATTCTTATACTCAAAAACTATTTAATGAGCATCACCATGTGTTGGGAACTTTATTAAGGGCACAAATAATAAGAAAGATGTGGAACTTTAAAATTTTAAGGGAAATATTAACAATATAGTCACAAAACCAAATAAAGCCTGCTCAACACCTTAATCATCAGATTAAGACCTTGATTTTTATCATCAAGGTGCTACAACCAAGATATTCATCTATGGGAGGTAAATTAGTCACTTATCTATTCAACAAAAAAAATTTGTCCTGATTGTCTGGAAAAGGTAATTTAATGTCTAATGTTTGCCCCAGTCATAACTAGTACCACAGGGGAAATTAACTTAAGAGTGCTACACATATTTCTTGGGTTCTTACTATTAAGGAGAGGAAATTTTCCTGAAATTTAATTAGATCACCATAATAGTTTAATTTTAGACATAAAAGTGTGTTAGAATAGCCTTTCATACTTTCTACTAATATTAAATTGTAAAAGCATTATATTGGAAATTTGGAATAATTTTTGACAAAATTTGGAAATTGTGGGAAAAAAATATCTTTTAACACTAAAATTGGAAAATAATTATTGTAGGATCCATTTCAGTTCTTGTCTGCAGCCTCTTTCCCTTGAGCCATCTGCAGGCATGACCTCTTTTTCTGGGTTCTGGATTCACTTTTCTCTTGCTTCTTTCAGGACTATTCTCTAGCAATTACTTCATCCCTTTTCTGTTCTATGATGAACTCTGGTGGCGTAGTGAGTAAGGTATTTAGTTACTAACTGCCAGATCAGCAGTTCAAGCCCATCAGCTGCTTCATGGGAGGAAGACAAGGCAATGTACTTCTGTAATGATTTGCAGCCTTGGAAACTCAATGGGGGTCATTATAAATTGTAATTGACTCAGTGGCAGTGGAGTTTCTGTTTCTACAGCCTGGCCTTCTCTACTAACTTTTCCGCCTTTGCTAGCAAAGATCCTTAGGTTCTATTCATCTTAAAAGTAGACTCCTTTTAACCTATTTAAATTTTGTAGCTATCCTCACAGGCTTGAATCATCTGTCTTATTCCCTCTTTCCTACTTCAAGTTCCGTGGGTTTTGTTATTGGGTGCCAGAAACATCTAGTACTGTTTCTCAGGTATTGATCCTGAAAGGAGGTAGAAAAGTAGAGTTACATGCTCATTGAAGGGAGTTCTGGTAGCATAGTGCCTAAGGCACTTGACTACTAACCAGAAGGCTGGCGGTTCAAACCCACCAGCCACTCCTAGGATGGAAGGTTGGGCAATCTACTTCCATAGTGATACTGCCTCTGCAACCTAAGGAAGGGTCACTATGAGTCGGGTCTGACTCGACGGCACACAACAACAATGCTTATTGAATAGCTTATTTGAAGTAACATTTCTAATTAACTTTTCATGAGTTCACTTCTTTCACAAACTAAATTATGAAGGTCTTAAGGAGAGAGACAAATTTTATTTATCTTTGCATCCACCTCTAACCCTGTTTCAAAGCTTCACCTACCTTTACACATAGTAAGTGATCAAAAAACCCTTTGTTAATGATACTTGTAATGAGCATGCAATATGTTAGCTATTTTGAGTCACACTCAAATAAATAAATAAATAAATATCCCTTGCTCAAGATGTTTTAGTTAATGAGGAAAACAGAAAAAATAAACAAATGACTACTGTTGATAAGCAAAAGAATACATATATGGTAGAACCTATCAGACTAGGAGAACTCCAGGGAAGATCTCTCAGAAGAAATGATGCCTGAACTGATTCCTGAAGGTATTAATCCATTAAATGGACAGGGACATGGGGGAGGAGAATTTCTTAAAACAGAACAAGCACTATTTGGAGTGGTGTAGAGGATAGCATTAGAGTAATAACTTATTGAGAATGCTTGAAGCCTAAGTTCCAAGCATGGAGGTGGTGGGCAGTTAGTCCCAAGAGATAAAGGTAGCCACGGACACAGATGGAAGTGTTGTGTTCACCTTGCTAAGGAGTTTAGATATTTTCTTAAAGGTTAGGAAAGCCACCAAAATTGTTTAAATCAGTGAAATGTGTTTGTTTCTTTGTATGTTTGTTTGTTTTTCCAAATAAAACACAGCAAACTTAGGTGTGACCAGAGTGGTCAAGACTAGAGGGAGAAAACTGCTTCAGAGGCTTATGCCAGAATCCAGACCTGGCACGAAGGGGCTTGCACAAACAGTGAGGAGAGGAGGTGGAGGTATGGACAGGTTGGAGAGGTTTCAATGACATAAAACCGCAAAATTTGGTAACCAACTGGACACGGGACAGAGAATGGGAGAGGAGACTAAGATAACTCTTAGAGAGGCCTGAACAGTGTATAATGAGGGTTTCTGCAACACTTTCCCCATGTGGACTCTTATTTTATTTTAGCAAGAAACTCAATTGATGTCTTTTTATGAGGCATAAAAATGATGACTCTCTTATGCTCTGACCAAGAAACTAATAATTGTTGAAATAATTAAAGATGAAAAGCCTACTTGTAGATTGCCCAACCTTTCTTCTGAGGAGTGGCTGGGTTTGAACCTCCAGCCTTCTGGTTAACAGTCAAGTGCCTTAGGCATTATGCCACCAGATCTCCCTTCTTTCCAAAAGTGTTCATTAATTGGTTGGTACTATGTTTACTGGAGGAGCTCCGGTAGCATAGTGCCTAAGGCACTTGACTGCTAACCAGAAGGCTGGCAATTCAAACCACTCCTCAGAAGGCAGGTTGCGCAATCTACTTCCATAGTGATGCTGTCTCGGAAACCCAAGGAGGGGTCGCTATGAGTCGGGTCCGACTCTATGGCACATAACGACAACAACATGTTTACTGGAAGTACCTCTGGTGGAGCAGTACCTAAGGCATTTGATTGCTAACCAGAAGGTTGGTGGTTCAAACCCACCAGCCATTCTACGGAAGGAAGATGAGGCAATCTATTTCCGTAAAAATTTACAGCCTTAGAAACCCAGTGGGGGTCGCTATGAATCAGAATCTATTAGATGGAAGTGGGTATATTTACTGGAAGAAGTAGAGCTGGAATGCTCCTTAGAAGAGAGAATGGACAGTCTTTGTCTCTCATACGTTGGTCATGTTATCAGAAGGAATCAGTACCCAGAGAAGGATATCATGCTTGGATAAGTAGGTCAGTGAAAATGAGAAAGACCCTCAATGAGATGGATTGGCACAGTGACTGCAATGATGGGCTCAAGCATAACAAGGTTTGTGAGGATGCCACAGGACTGGGCAGTGTTTTGTTGTGTTGTACACGGGGCTGCAGTGAGTTAGAATTGATTCAATGGCACCTAACAACAACAACTATGTTTACTAACAAAGTTGCTGGTCGTGATGTTTGCTAGACCAAACTGCTTTCTGATTCTCCACAAACAGTTGAAAAAAGGAAAAACAAATAAATAAAAGCTCCCATTGTGTCGATTCTCATTCATAACAACCCTATTGGAGAGAGTAGAACTATCCCATAGGATTTCCAAGGCTATGGCACAGTGCCTAAGCCATTTGACTGCTAACCAGAAGGTTGGCAGTTCAAACTCACCAGCCACGACTCAGAAGGAAGATGGGGCAATTTAATTCTGTAAAGATTTACCACCTTGGAAACCCAATAGGTCACTGTGAGTCAGAATCAACTCAATGGCAGTGGGTTAAATCTTTACTGAAACAGACCACTAAAGAGCAATTGATGGGTTCAAACTGCCAACCTTTGGGTTAGCCCTGAATGCCTCCTATAAATCATAGACTAATCCACAAATGCTGATTAATACTTAGCAATGAAATATCCATATCGAAATTAAATTGGCCCCCAAGAGAATAAAGACTGCAGGATTCAGCTGATTTTGAAAGCTAAATATTATGTGATTATAATTACATATGGTAATCTGATGTTTGCTTTCATTATTCCATTGAATATTTTTTTCATGTATCATTCCAGTCTTCATAGGCTGACTATCCATATAGAACATAAGATTAAACCAAACATAATTCAAATTACAAGGCAACTATGACATGAAAAGAACAAAAGCTATAAACCTATCTGGCTTTTAGGCTTTAGAATTTTAGTAAACACAGAAATCCTTCATAACTAACCCTCTCTGAGGTGGATATTGCCTTGTCTTAATTAGCCCAAGTGATAATTAATAAGGCCAATGTCTCTGCATGGCCTGGTGATTGTCTGCAGTCTACTTTCACATATGGCACCGTGGTAGTTCAGTTTCTGTGTCAACTTGGCTGGGCCTGGTTGAGTGGCTTCACAGCTGGTGGTAGTTATTCCCCATGATGAGAGTAGCAATCAACTCCATGCTGGGATCTACCACAAGCAGCTCAGTAGCTGCCTTTGGGATGTGGTCTGCCTTCTGTGTATAAGGAGAAGGCTTAGGAATAGTTGCTAGCGTATGGCACGCTTGGACCCTGCATGTAGCGTGTCATTGTTCAGCAGCCTGCCATGCTCTGCCGATGTTGGGACTTAAAATGGACTTAAATTAATGGCCTGCCGTGTGGTTTGGTAACATCGGGACTGTTCCTTTTTTATTTGTCAACCTTGGGTTTGTCAGCCTCAGCAGCCAGCAGCTGTCTGAGTGAAGAAACGCCTCTAGCTCCAGTGGGCTGGGAGGGGCTTTTACCTAGCCCCTAGAGCCTGGCACTTTGAACTTGGACTTAAAGCCTCCAAACTGTAAGAGAATAAACTCCTGTTTGTTAAGGCCATCCCATTTGTGGTATATTCCTGTCAAAGTGGCATTAGGTAACCAGAACAGGCACTTACTATGTCCACATATTCTAACATGTAGGACATATATGGGTAAAATAACAAGATTAATGAAAAACAGTAGGTTTATAGGATTGTTTTTATAATTTTGTTCTAAAATAGCCATCAGAATGGAGGCATTTGATCATGGCAGGCTTTCAGTAAGGAGTTTTGAGCGGGGTGTTGTGAAAATAGCATCCTCTTTATAACACAAAGAGAGAGGAAGGTTGGAGGCAGGGTTGTTGGGGCCTATGAATTGAGGAGGGGACAATAAATTTGTTCAAAGGCATAAACAACATGGTTAGTTAGTAAAGATATGAAAATTAGGCTGGTAAGGCAGAGAAATCTGGTTGATAAATAATAATAAAATTGAGGGTGTGAAAATTGGGTTAAGAATAAGATTTGTCAGTTTACCTAAGTATTTCAATAGCTTTGTCTGTCTGGAAGAAAGTTCAGTGCTTTGAATTTTTTACTTTTTAGTTCATGAGTTCTGGACATATGATAGACGTTTATTTATCTCACAAAGTAATCATGAAGTAGGTCCCTCAAACTGGACAAATAGGATGCCTGTTGAAATTTATTGCTCCAATGTCACAGGGATGGTACCGCACATACATGCATGCACACGCACGCACACACACACACACACATCCTTGTTTGTACTACTATAATCACTTTTTATTCCTATATGTTCTAGAATAATCACACAAGTTTTGACATTTTCTTGGTTAATATTGCATAGGCACAGAGCAGGGGTAAAAACTGAAATATAATGCCATTATGTTAGATGTTTTCTAAAGCACCTAGAATATCTTTGAAGACAATGAAAAGTCAGCACAATATTCATTGTTCTATCTCAGAATTTTTTTAAGCTCGTATTACATTTCTTTAGTGGAATTTTCTATATCTTCCTGGAACTTCTTAAATATTGCAATTGGAGTATTTCTGATATGATAAAATTATGACAGTCCCTTTAGGTCATAAATGAATATTTTAGCTTTCCTGATTCTTCACTACAAAGTGTTGTAGTCAAACTTTTAAAATTTAATTTACCATTTTTATGCAATGATGGCTAGTATCCATATGTAAAACCAACCAAAGTCCCAAAGCTATGTGAGCTTCCTTTAATTGAAGACAATTTTTATTTTGTATAAGGTAAAGAATTTCTTCACTTTCCTTGATTATCACTTTTAAATATATCGTTTATTATGTATGTCTGTTATACACAACCAGATTTTCCCTAAGGATAAGAGAAGCATTAGCAATTATATCTACTATTTGATGCCACTAAAATACTTATAAATATAAAAATCTCTCTGAATATTAGCACCCTCACTGCCTTTTTAAAATTCTCTAAGTTTTAGGATGTTAACTTAAAATCTGGTATTTTTCTGAACTCAAGTCACCATAATTATGGTTTGTGTTTAAATTTTTCTCTATCAAAATCTTAGCTTCTGTTTTTTTCTACTCCCATGACCCAGCTTTCATAAGTTAAGTTGGTACCCAGTTTTAAAAAGCATTGGCACACCCTGTCCAATTACAGTCTCAAGTTTACCATAGAAGATAGTGATATGTTTCTGACCTCCATATGTGCCTCATTTAATCTTGGGGAACACTTCAAGCTTCTAGAAAGTTTTGTTCTCTTGTGTTTTAACCACACCATACACTGCATTTCAAGTGAAATCTGAAGTGAATTGCACAGTCTCAAAGGAATCTAAATGGAATTTGCATTGAATCTTTGAAAGAAAGCAGAATCACATTCTCTCTGTAAGTTATGCTATTTGAATTTCTGCCTTACATAAATGCTAAACGTTGACCCTGATGTCCTCTAACATTAGAGTAAAGAGGACACTAAGAAAGTGATTTCACTTTAAAAAACTCTGTGTTGGATGAGCTGGTAATGAGAATTAAATTGTATACTATATTTAATTTTATCTGTAGAAATGTTCAATAATTTTTAAAGATAGGTCATGTTGATGCCACTTACAACTTTATGAAATTAGAGTATCTGTGACTCAGTTTAAGCTATGCACAATGAACAGCTTAATAAGTATAATACAACTGTAGCTTGAGATTTAAACATTCAACTGAATGGCAATATTGCTAGGTGAAGAGCTTTAAGCAAGATGATTTCATAGAAGAGTTTTTTTTTTTTTTTTTAATAGATAGATCATGGATGAAGTAATTAATCTATTGCTGAAAGTACATTGCATTTTTGGTGATCTTTGAAGGCTATAACTTCTCAGAAATTGTTAAATGAGAAATATTTCCTGCAAAGCCAAATGCAATATGCCCATTCAATTATGTCTGTGTACTTGAGATATGTTTTATCAGTAAAATCTACTTTTCTCTGGGGTAGCAGAATACCTCTAAATTACAAAGCCATTTCTAACACTAACATGACTGCATGCTTTTCTTGTATTAAAAAATGATTTATGTATCTATATGTCCGTGTATCTATGTGACTATATCCCTTCCTCCATCCATCCATCCATCCATCCATCGTCCATCCATCCATTATGTATCTATCTATCTATGTGGAGCTCTGGTGGTGCAGTACCTAAGGCATTTGACTGCTAACCAGAAGGTTGGCAATTCAAACTCAAGAACTGCTCCATGGAAGGAAGATGGGGCAATTTACTTCTTTAAAGATTTACAACCTTGGAAACCCAATGGGGGATCACCGTGAGTTAGAATCAACTTGATGCCAGTGAGTTTGGTTTTCGGTTTTATGTGTGTGGGTGTGTGGGTGTGTGGGTGTGTGTGTACACAGTATTATATAAGACTATAGGCTACATCAGATGTTGGAAAAATCTGGATATATCAAGTATATTGAAAGTGTTTCCTAGAATTTTTTAAATACACAAATATATTCACCACTGCTGCAAAATTATAGTCTTCCCTCAAAAGACCCTAGGAAACAGATTGTTGTTGTTGTTATTTGCCATCGAGTCAGCCCCGACTCATAGCGACCCCTCCTTGGGTTTCCGAGGCAGTATCACTACGGAAGTAGGATTGCCCAACCTTCCTTCCGGGGAGTGGCTGGTGGGTTTGAACCTCCAGCCTTCTGGTTAGCAGTCAAGTGCCTTAGGCACTATGCTACCAGAGCTCCTAGGAAACAGATAAAAATCTTTAATTTAAACATTTATGAGTTATTTTGAATGAAATAGTTGTAGTTATCCTTATGAAAAGAAAAAATAAAAATATAATTATATTAACATTAAAACCAGACATCTGTGACCTCATTTACACACCTGGAATTTAGATCATTTAAGTAATAATATATTATAGATCATTTAAGTAAATTACTTCTGACTTGAATAAACTGTCTCAAAATTATCAATTATTTTCCAGTCCTTATTTTACTCTGTGATACTTCACAGACAACAAAAGTAAGAGTACAGTTTACCTGAGTTCTTCCTCTTTGAGCACCAGAATCAATAAAGAAACACACCACCAAGTTCAAGCATTACTAACTTTGGATTCTATGAAGACAGCAAAATAATTTTTTTAAGAATGAAAAAAGCCATATTATGA
This sequence comes from Orycteropus afer afer, assembly GCF_000298275.1. Lineage (NCBI taxonomy): Eukaryota > Metazoa > Chordata > Mammalia > Tubulidentata > Orycteropodidae > Orycteropus > Orycteropus afer. The sequence continues at coordinate 1,045,744 of NW_006921720.1, forward strand.
GACATAAACTCATAGTTGTTGTTAAGTGTTGTCAAGTGAGCACCTACTCATTGTGGCCCTATGTACAATGGAACGAAATGCTGCCCACTCCTGTGCCAGCCTCACAATACTTGCTATAACTGATCCCATTGTTGCACCCATTGTGTCAATCCATCTCGTTGAGAGCCTTCCCTTTTTTCGCTGACCCTCCACTTTTCCATGCATGGTATCCTTCTTCAGGGAATGGTCCCTTCTGACAACTTGACCAAAGTAGGTGAGATGAAGTCTAGCCATTCTTGCTTCCAAGGAGCATTCCAGCTGCTCTTCTTTCAGGACAGATTTGTTAGTAATTTCCAGCAATCTATAGTACTTTCAGTATTCTTTGCCAACACCACAACTCAAAAACATCAGCTCTTCAGTCTTCCTTATTTATTGTCCAGCTTGCACATGCATATGAGGTGATTGAAAGTGTCATGGCTTGGGTTAGGTAGACCTTGAGCTCTGGTAGCATAGTGCCTAAGGCACTTGACTGCTGACCAGAAGGCTGGTGGTTCAAACCCACCAGCCACGCCTCAGAAAGAAGGTGGGCAACCTACTGCAGTGATACCACCTCGGAAACCCAAGGAGGGGTCGCTATGAGTCAGGTCTGATTCAACGCCATGTAACAACAATAATCTTCAAAGAGATATCTTTGTTTTTAGCACTATAAAGAGGTCTTTTGCATCAGATTTTCCCGGTGCAATACGTCTTCTGATTCCTTGACTGCTGCTTCCACTGGTGTTGTTTGTGGTACCAAGTAATATGAAATCTTTGACAACTTCAGTCTTTTCTCAGTTTATCATGATGCTGCTTATTGGTCCACTTGTGAGGTTTTTGTTCTCTTTATGTTGAGGTATAATCCATACTGCAGACTGTAGTCTTTAATCTCCATCAGTAAGTGCTTCAAGTCACCTTCACTTTCAGCAAGCAAAATTGTGTCATATGCATATGGCAGGTCGTTAATGAGTCTTCTTCCAATCCTGATGCTATGCTCTTCTTCATATTGTCCAGCTTCTCAGATTACTTGCTCAGCATACAGATTGAATAAGTATGGGGAAAGGATACAGCCATGACACACTCCCCTCCTGATTTTAAACCATGCAGTAACCACTTGTTCTGTTTGAATGATGGCCTCCTTGTCTGTGTACAGTTTCCTCATGAGCACAATTAAGTGTTCTGGAATTTCCATTCTTCTCAATGTTATCCATAATTTATTATGATTTGCACAATCCAAGGGTTTTGCATAGCTAATAAAACATAAGTAAACAGCTTTCTGGTATTCTTTGCTTTCAGCCAAGATCCATCTGACATCAGCAATGATATCCCTTGTTCCACATCCTCTTCTGAATCCAGCTTGCATTTCTGGAAGTTCCCTGTCAATATACGGCTGCAACCATTTTTGAATTATCTTCAGCAACATTTTACTTGAGTGTGATATTAATTGTATTGTTTAATAATTTCCAAATTCTGTGGGATCACCTTTCTTTGGAATGGGTACAAATACATAGTAACTGATAGTTACTATGCATTAAATTGGGATGCAATGTTTCTTAATAAATAATTACCAATTTATTTTACTAACAACAACAAAAATCCAAAAGAACTGTATATATTATCACATCATATCATTAAAGAAAGGGCATTTATTACATTTATTATTATTA
>NW_006921720.1:1047664-1054186 GCF_000298275.1 Orycteropus afer afer
GTGTCCTTCTTTTCTTACATTACTGCCCTCTGCGCTATCTCCCTGTCCAAATACCTACCTGGAGTAAATGTTTACCAGTCTATTGTTTAGCTGGAAGCCACAGGGAAGGGTTCAGTTCACAACTTGAAGGGTGACTGGGGGCCATAGTCTCAGGGCTTCAGCAGTCTCAATCTGACCAGTAAGCCTGTTTTTTTTTTGTTTTGTTTTGTTTTATGATTTTGAGATGTTTTCTACATTTTCCTCCCACTCTATCCAGGATCTTGTGTACTGATTCCTTTCTGAGTAGTTAACAGTTGGTATCAGGGCATCACCTATTTCTTCTGGTCTCAGGGTTATGTAGGCCAAGGTTTATAGGTCCAATAGTCCCTTGGACTAATTGTTTCCACATGTCTTTGGTTCTCTTTGTTCTTCTTTGCTCCACACAAAAAGAGATCAATTGTTGCATCTAGATAGCTGCTTGTAAGCTTTTAAGACACCGGTTGCTACTCCCCAAAGCAGAATGTAGAACATTGTTTTTGTGTAGTATGTTATACCATTTGAGCTTGATGTCCCCCACAACCATGGTCCCAAACCCAGAGGCCCAACAACTTACTTCTTAAGGGTGATTGGCTGTGACTAGGAAATGATCATAACTTTGCTCCCTGTTAGTTCTATTTATATGGACATTCTATTTGTTTGTTTGTTTGTTTATAGATTTATGAATCTCTATTTACAAAAACAAAGATGTTTACTTTAACAACCATAACCAAGTGAAACAAAACAGAAATATTGAGCAAGAGGAAGAGGAACGAACAAAAGAGACAAAATGAAAGTAGTGTACTTCCTGTAGGTACTTGTCTTATGATGCTATATTTCATCTGTCATGTCCTGCTTAGAGATCACTTTAAAATAACTAAAACTCAAGTGCAGTGATAATGCTTTTTTAGTAATTCAATTTTTAACTTTCTTAAAAAAATTGAGGCAATCTTAAGAGGAAAAAAAAAACATTTGGAAGGGTTTTTATGTTAAAGCATGTGCTGATAAACTTTTCTTTCCATACATATGGACAGTTGTTGTTGTGTTGTTGTGTGCTGTCGAGTTGGCCCCGACTCATAGCGACCCCTCCTTGGGTTTCCAAGGCAGTATCACTACAGAAGTAGATTGCCCAACCTTTCTTCCGAGGAGTGGCTGGTGGGTTTGAACCACCAGCCTTCTGGTTAGCAGTCAAGTGCCTTAGGCACTATGCTACCAAAGCTCCTACATATGGGCTAGTATAACATAAAAGAACAGTGAGATGAGATAGTGAGGAAGAAAACAGTGATATGGAGGAAGATATACACTGAAGTATGTGACATGTTAATTTGATGTTGGGTTTGATGTAGGACCATTTTTATGATTAATATCACTGAATTGTACATCCAGAAATGTTGATATCACAAATTATTGTTATATATGTATTTACTACAAAAAGCATTTTTCTTAAAAATTAGGAAATGTGAACATAAATCTCAGAAAAGAATCCAGAAATTGACATGGTAATTTAAAAATCTATTAATTTACAAGAGACCACATTTAAGAGCTAGTATGGAGTTCCTGGGTGGTGTAAATGGTTAAGCACTAGGCAACTAATGTAATCAAATCTACCCCAAAGAGTCTTCTGGCTATCTACTTCTGAACCATCACAGCCATTGCAAACCTTCAGGTGCATAGTTCTCTGAAATATATGGAGCTACCATAGTCAGAATCAACTTGACCAAAACCAAACAAACAAACAAAAAAATCCATTACCATCAAGTCAATTCCCACTCCTAACAATCCTATAGGACACAGTAGAACTGCCCCCGCAGGGTTTCCAAGGCTGTAAATCTTTGTGGAATATAGATTTCGTTGTTTTTATTTTTTGCAAAGAAAGTTTCCTTCCATATATAAACCTTTCCTTGATTTTTTACAATAATGAACTAATACTATATTTGTCCTTCTGTGATTGACTTACTTCACTCAATAAAATGTCCTCCAAGTTCATCCATGTTATGCGATGTTTTGCAGATTCTAGGTTATTCTTTAGGGTTGCATAGTATTCCATTGCATGTGTGTGCCACAGTTTGGTTATCCATTCTTCTGTTGATGAGCACGTAGGTTGTCTCCATCTTTTTGCTATTGTAAATACTGCTGCGATTAACATGAATGTACATCTATTTTGTCCTTGTCCTAGCTCTCACTTCCTTAGGATACATACCTGGTAATGGGATTGCTGGGTCAAATGGTATTTCTAAATCCAACTTTTTAAGGAATCTCCATACTGTTTTCCACAGTGGTTGTATCACTTCACATTCCCACCAGCAGTGTATGAGATTCCCAATCTCTCCAAATCCTTGCCAGCATCCACCATATTCTGTCTTGTTGAACTTTGCCGTTAGTGCTGGAATGAGATGGTATCTCATTGTTGTTTTCATTTGCATCTCTTTGTTGGCTAATGATCGTGAGCATTTCTTCATATATTTGCTGGCCACTTGAATATCCTCTTTAGTGAAGTATCCATTCATGTCTTCTGCCCATTTTTTAATTGGATTTTTAATCTTTTTGTTGTTGAGGTGTTGGAGTTTTCTATAAATTTTAGAGTTAAGTCCATTGTCAGATATGTAATTATCGACAAGTATGAATTTGTTGCTGTCATTTTGTTATGTGCTTTTTCATGTTGCTGATTTCTTTGTCCCATATGATTTTCTGTGCTGAGTTCATTTTGTTTATGAATCATATTATTAATTCCTTGATTACTATTGATTTAGTATTTGCTAATTTTATTTTGATGTGAAGGTTTATCATTTTTCTTTGAGGTTACCATGTGATTTATAATTTCTTCCCAAGTTTAGAATAGTCCATTCTCTTTGTAGTTGTCTTGGCTTCCCTACCATTTAGAAGTTCTGAATTGACAGACTATTTTCCCTCTTTTTGGTTTGTAGTTGTCTTCATTTGTCAATTGATGTCTCTGGTTCCCTGTTTACAATCTTGTAGACTTATTTACTTTGTATACTTCTTACAATTGGGTTGGTTTCTGGGTTATGTCATCATATGTGTTAATGGTCAGTTGTTTGCTGTTGTTGGTGCTCTATCCAAAGGACTTCCTTTAGCATCTCTTGTAAATTTGATCTAGTTTTAACAAATTCCCTTAATTTCTGCTTATCTGGAAATGTCCTAATCTCACCATCATATTTGAGGGATAATTTTGCCAGGGATGTAATTCTTGGTTGGAAATTTTTCTCTTTCAGGGTTTTATATATACCATTCCATTGTCTTCTTGCCTATATGGTTTCTGCTGAGAAATCCAAACTTAGTCTTATTGGTTGCCCTTTGTAGGTAACTTTATTTTTCCTGTGCTGCTTTTAGGATTCTCTTTTTCTTTGGTTTTAGTGAGTTTGGTATGATATGTCTTGGTGATTTTCTTTTGGCACCTATCCTGTTTGGGGTTTGTTGGACTTCTTGAATGGATATATTCTCATCTTTCATCATACCAGGAAAATTCTCTTCCAACAAATCTTCAACAATTTTTTCTGTGGTTTTATTTGCCTCTTACTGTTCCAAAATTTCTATTACACGTAGATTATTCATTTAACTCCATTTAAATGAAAATGTCATCAGTATCAAGCACTTCTCTGGTGTTTAGATATCCCTTAATTATCTTAATCTTAAATAGCTACAATCTGTGTTATGACATGTACAGTGTTGGTATTAACATCGATTTCATCTCAATGGTTCACAACCAGACATGATTTTATCCCCTTGGGAACATTTCACAATGTCTAGAGACATTCCTTGTAGTCACTACTGTGGTAGGGGAGTGCTGTTGGCATCTAATGGGTAGAAGCCAAAGATGCCACTAAACATCTACAGAGCACAGGAGAGCCCCCACAAGGAAGAATTAGCCAGTTCAAAATGTCAATAATGATGAGGTTGAGAAACCCTTTTAAACCATTCTTCATGTTTAACCTTAGGAACAAGTGAGGCCATATTGTTCAATTGGCTAAGAGAGTGACAACTTCTGTTTTGATGGAGCCTACATTTCTCTGCTTTCAAAAGCAAACCAAATCTGTTGCCACTGAGTCTATTCGAACTCATAATGACCCTGTAGGACACAGTAAAACTGCCCATAAGGTTTCCAAGGTTGTAATCTCTACAGAATCAGACTGCCATGTCTTTATCCTGTGGAATGGCTCGGAGTTTCAAACCGCCATCATTTCAGTTAATAGCCCAACATCTAACCACTGCATCACCAGGGTTCCTTCTCTACTTTCAGATTCTACTAAAACTCTCATATGTCTAGTGCTGATTGCCATGTATATTTCAGATGTGTTATTAATGGACAGTCCCTCAATTTAGCCTGTACATTCATACAAAAAACAAAAAATTAAAACCCAAACCCACTGCCATAGAGTCGATTCCAACTCATAGTGACCCCCATAGGGTTTCTGAGGTGGTAAATCTTTACCGAAGTAGATTGCCTCATGTGGAATATGCAATATTTTATAGTCCTTCATTTCTTTACGTGACTATTTGTGGCTCTTCCATAAATATTCATAAAGAACAAGGTAGGAAAAAGTGCAGTAATTTCAAATGTAGAAAATATTTTTAAAGTCTGTTTTGTAAACCTCTATCAGTTATTTACATTTGAACAAGTTAAATGATAGTATTTCCTATGAAACAACAACTCCTACTGGTCTCTCAGGATATTATTTTAACTATCATTAGGAATACATGTTTCCAGGGTCTTTGGGATATATATGAGTTTCCTTTGTTGTAGTGTAAAATTCTGTGTAAATCATTCTGTGTATATATGTGATTTTAATGTCTCATATTCATTTTTTCTATTAATCTTTTCTACTGTTTTTGATTATGGTGCCCCCCCCCCAATACATTCTGGGAAATATACTTCACCATTCTCTTTGGGGGTTTGAGGTGAATTGCTTGATGTGGCCCTTCTAGCCATTGTCCTCCATTCTGTCATGTATTGTAAATCCTATCAACCCTGTCTGTTTGGGTTGGTGTGTTAATTAAGGTCGGTGTCAATTTGGCTGGGCAGCTGGTAGTAGTAGTTCTCTATAATGATTGGCAATCAGCTCTGTGGTGGGATTTGCCTTGAGCTGCTGATTGTTAAAGCCATCCACTTAGGTTATTTCTGTTGGAACAACACAGGTGGAATGTGTCTTTAGTCCTGCCTTGCTGGAGGGTATAATTCAAACCACTATCCTTAGATTCCTTGACGGTATACTTACGAATCTCCTAGGAAGGTTCACCCTCCTCTTACTCCAGTTCTGTGATTTGGCTCATCCTCATCTCACCCCTGGATTTGTGACAGTAGCTGTCATCTGTTCTACTGATTGAGGTTCATCAAACCCCGAGAATTGGGAGGATCCTCCAGATCCTCTCACGGACCCGGGACTCGCCAGCCTGCCAGCCTCCACCACCACTACTACATGAGACAATCCCTTGGGTGTCTGTGAGTTCTGTGAGGCATTACAGCGAAATTCAGAACCCTTAGAAATTACTGGGAAAATTACTGGGAGGAGGAGGAGAAGTTAATGTCTGAAAAATGATGGAGTGGCACGGTAGTTTGGACATTTGGGACATCTTTAACCTCCGCCTCATGGGGACTGGCCTTGTGCTGATCTTTCTGAGAGAAATTGTTCAAACAGGGTTGTAACTGGATTCAGAATAACTGAAAAAGTAAAAACCAAAAAGATCTGTTCCAATCCATAAAATGTTCTCTTGGAGAATAGTGTCTTGAAAATGAGTCTCAAAAAGTTATTTATACTCTGAGGTATGAATAACGTCCAACAAATGTCATGTATTTTATGCTTTTGTTTAATTTCATCATATAATTGAGAGGTACATCCAGTTTGTTGTCGTTGTTATGTGCCGTCAAGTCAGACCCGACTCATAACAACCCTTCCTTGGGTTTCTGAGGCAGAATCACTACGGAAGTAGATTGCCCAACCTTCCTTCTGAGAAGTGGCTGGTGGGTTTGACTGCCAGCCTTCTGGTTAGCAGTCAAGTGCCTTAGGCACTATGCTACTGGAGCTCCTACATCAAGTTTAATGTACTATATGTGAGATTCTTTATGTTCAAAGTGATAACCCAAGAGACAAGAAAGTTATCAGTAATGAATTTCAGCATCCAGCAGAAAAGATAAGAAATGCATGCTTCCCTAGACTAATGTTTTTCTCTGATTCAGATCCCTAAAAGAAGTTGTTTTTGTTTCAAGAGAGAGGGAGAGAAGGAAAAAAAAAATTAAACTAAGTTCTCACATTTCATAATTATTAACTAGTAACATTTTACTCAAGTGAAACAAATGACCTTCTCCTTCTCCTATATTAAATTCCTTTTTGCTGTGGAGACCAATGGAAACATAAGTGCAGCTATCACAGATCATACGTTGGCTTCTTACCTCAAATTAGATAAGGCCCTGATTCTATTCTGATTGTTAGATCTTATTTATTTATTTTTAAAGAAAAGAAAGAAACCTTAATAATTCCAGAAAGATAATTACTA
>NW_006921720.1:1054741-1055803 GCF_000298275.1 Orycteropus afer afer
CTGCTAACCAGAAGGCTGGCGGTTCAAACCCACCAGTCACTCCTCGGAAGGAAGATGGGGCAATCTACTTCCGTAGTGATACTGCCTCAGAAACCAAAGGAGGGGTCGCTATGAGTCAGGTCTGATTTGACGGCACATTACTACAACAACAACATTAAATTTTTAGTTTTTAAAGTACATTTTTATTTCCTTTTTAGAAAAAAAAAAGATGTAGATTTATTAAAAGGAAAGAATCAAAAAATGGAGAGAAGGAGAGAGAGAAGGAAGGAAAGAGTGAGGAAGATAGAGCACAAAGGAGAGAGGGGAAGAAGAAATGAAGGAGGGAGGGGAGGGAGGAATGATGGAAGTACAAGCCTGTTGAGCTCAGATTATTACAGACCTGAACAAGCATCTCCGGACTCTTAGACAATAGTGATGTGCTATTATGATCCTGGGAACAGGAGATAAAACATTTTCTAAATTTTAAAGTAAGATTTTATTTTCTACCTCATTTCACAGATTGAGGGCAGTTTATGTAAAATCTCTTTTTAGTGATTTACGTGATTCCTAGGGAATCCTCAAGTAATTAAAGTGAAACATGCTGCTTAAATGAATATTGTGGTTCACTGGGGGTAACGTAGATAGACAGATAGCATGGATTGTTGATCTTCAAAGGTCTACATAATACAGCAAAATAAAATTTGGCCTAAATTTTTCTTCAAACAGTATACAATGTTATCTCTTTACTTTTACTCAGAAGGTTACTTTGAGACCTCGATGACTCATAGGGCCACTAGTGCAAATATTAGGTATAGTAAGTATCATGTACGTGTGTTACAGAACATCTGAGTCAAATTGGCACTGAATTAACAAAAATTGGAAATTATTTAATTTTATTTGGGTTTTTTATTTGCTATATATGTCCTTCTTATGAAAGTGGACTGTGAAAGAAATAAATTTTAACTGCTATTTGTTTACTTCCTGAGAAATATTATTTGGTGACTCACACTGTGTAAGAGACACTTATGTGATACTCCTCACGTCTAGAGCACTATTCTAAGTGCTTTTTAAAAAAATAAATTT
>NW_006921720.1:1055903-1100852 GCF_000298275.1 Orycteropus afer afer
TTTCATAAACCCCTATAAAATAGTATAGTTTTAATTCCTAAAGAATTAAGCTTGGGGGAAAAAAGATAGTATTGTCCCAATTTTACACACTAGGAAATGAAGAACGGGGATTTAAAACTCTTATCCAATATCACTGAGCTAGTGAAGATAGAATGACATTTGAACCCAGACAGTCTGTTTCAGCATTAATGTGCTTGCTCCTAAAATAATATGTCAAGTATCTTCATCTTCAAAACATTTAAATACAAAGTGTTCACAGGCTATGGGTTTGAAACTTTCATATTGGAATCATTTAAATTTTTTATTGTGAATTGAGAAAATTATCTCAGGCAGCAGACAAATACCTTTCTCAAAATTCTTATAAATCAGGTAAAATAGATCCATATGAGGTATACTTTAGAATAAGGCTGCAAAGATATTTCAAGTGGTTGTATTTTTGTACATTTTTAAAATCTTTTTAATGTACATCTAAAACTTCATTCAAGAAATGTGTTTCAGCTTTTAAGAAGCAGCTTTTTAAATACATCATGCTAGGGACCAGGGGTTGCTGATGTTGTGATTGAGGTCACGTTCCCTGGTCTAAAATAACACCACCACAGGTATGAAGTGATGTTAGGCACAGATCAGTGAGCAGCAGAGCTACAAAGGTAGGGTTGGTGGAGCCCGCATGGAAAATATTTTGTAATTTTGTACTGATTACTTGATAAGAAAAAATCTACCTGGTGCCACATCTGATTTATGGAACAGATGGGACTTGTAATGAGAGTCCATATATAACTGACCTTTTGCAAAGGAAGTTGCAACCTTTTTTTGATATACTTCATGTGTGGGCTCATGAATAAATTATCACTATGCAGTTTTTCATAGTTTTCTGGAGCTCATACTTATGTTTAGATTTATTCAGAGTTCTTTACAAAAATAGACAACCACAGAATCCAGAGTATAATTCATTTCATTCTTTTCCTGCTGCATTGTTTAAATAAAAAAGCATTGTGTTATATTGTATATTTGTTTTCATGACAACAGCTCCAACAAGAAAAATATATTGTGAATAAATTCATTTCCATGGTATTCTCAATATGAAAATTTCAAAGTGCTCAGATATTGTCATCAAAAAAACTAACAAGTAAAAAAAGTTTCTGACCTCTAAATGGAGGATGGCATAACCCTTGTTGGGGCATATATGCATGAATTTCTGGCAATATTGTAGAGAGAATACAAATGCTTCTGGTGTACTGAAATTCTATTACATTTAGAATAAGTGGGTTATAACCAGGCAATTGTTATAATATTTGCTGAAATGAAATTTAGACCATGCCAATACATAAGGAGAAACTCATTTTAATTGAACAAAGTAAGTATTAATAAAAAATATTTTATAAAACTCTACTTAGATGACTACATTAAAGTTTTTTTTATATAGATTTAATTATAAGTGTCATAACTAGAGTGTGCCAATTGTCAATGAGGTAAAATCTCCTTACCTTCTGTCTCCATAATAATATTTTCTAATGTGTTGGTTAAGCTAAAAAAAAAAAAAGTCTCATTTAGCAATGAGCATTTGGATATTTATTAATTGTGACAAATCTATGGCTATTATCCAATTTTTGAAAATCTTTTATCATCTCTTAAAATGTCTTAAGGATTTTAAGCAGTCTTTTTTATGGCTGCTACCCTTTAATTCCATCTGTTGTGAATTGTCAAAGTAATGAAGAAGGGTAATTGCATGGCTCCTCTTGCATCTGCACTCAGAAAACCTCTCTTGGTCATCTATATTTCCAAGTGACTTTGAGCAAAATACATTTATAATTAAAAAGAAGCATATATTAAGGCAGAAGTATTGGTGTTTAAGAATTATCAGGTAGTGAAGTGGGAGAAGTTGTATGCAGACTAATTAACAATTAGGTCCTATCTCTCAAGGCTTTGATGGGTGCTGTCATTAATATTTAAATTATAAGTGAATATGCCAAGCAAGGGAGCTCTGGTGGTGTGGTGCTTAAGGCATTTGACCGCTAACCTGAAGGCTGGCAATTCAAACCCACCAGCCACTCCTCGGAAGGAAGACTGGGCAATCTACTTCAGTAGTGATACTGCCTAAGAACCCCAAGGAGTGGTTGCTATGAGTCAAAATCGACTCGACGGCAGTGAGGTTTTTTTTTTTTTTTTTTTTTTTTTCGGTTTTCGATGCCAGGCACTGAGTAATAATGTGCTATGAAGCTGGAATTTGTGTTTATATCCTGGATTCCCTGACATTTTATATTTAATGCATTCAAGGCATGTTGTTGTAATTTGCCATCAAGTTGGACCTGACTCATAGCGACCCCTCCTTGGGTTTCTGAAGTGGTATCACTACAAAAGTAGACTGCCCAACCTTCCTTCCCAGGAGGGGCTTGTGGTTTGAACCACCAGCCTTCTGGTTAGCAATCAAGTGCCTTAGGCACTACGCTCCAGAGCTCCTATTCAAGGCATAAGACAGTATAAATTCTCCTTATTAAATTATAGTTTGAGACTTTTTGTTTATTTTTATTAGGTTGTTTTCAGTCTTTTGTTAAAAATGTATAAAAATAATAAAATTATAGAGTGAAGAATATTCTGCACTGTACTATAATACAATGAGGGAAACATGTGGAAACTCCAAACCAACTACTATTTGAGGCAAAGAAGCAACAAATAACATTGAAAACATTTGTTTCAGTAAAAATATCTTTAGTTGTTTGATAATTCAATAGTTCATTCATCTATTTTCTGGTAAGTCATTTTTCTGGAAATTTCTAGGAAAAAATCCATATTTAAACATGTGACCTGCTTCAAAGAAGTTTAAGCAAATATGTCTGTTCTGGTTTATTGTCCATTTTGGTCCAGAGATTTTTCTTAAAATATACTGTAATTTTAGAATACTAATGCCATAATTAACATATATATTTTTATGATATTTTCATATCATTTGTAATGTGGAATTACTTTAACTCTTATAACTTTATATCAAATACCTTAAAATTGATCCTCAAATAAGTAAAGTTTAATCAATACTAGTAATACTAATAAGTGATATAGGAAAAGATATATAATGGATATAACTTGTGCTCCACAAATTTAGGATTGCAAGAAAGGGGCAATTTTTTTTTTTTACCAAATCAATGTAATCTGATTCTTGAGCCTTATCTTACTAGTTTATCTGGAAATTCAATCTACTAATATAGCATTAGGAGCTCTGGTGGCACAGTGGTTAAGGTATTTGGCTGCTAATCAGAAAGTCGAGGGTTCAAACCCACCAGCTGCTCTTCAGTAGAGATGAAGCAATTTGCTTCTGTAAAGATTTACAGCCTTAGAAACCCCATGGGGCAGTTCAACTCTGTTCTGTAAGATTGCTAGGAGTCAAAATTAACTTGATGGCAGTAGATTATTATAACACTAACTTTTTCTCTTTCCCACCCCACCCTTTTCCTCCTCTCAACATTTAATGGTCCCATCAGCAGAAGATGTGAGGTTGCCTTCACCCTGGCTACCATGGATGAACTCATTTTCCAGACTGAGGGTCCTTGAAGGCAGTATCTCTGCTGCATTCTAGGCTCTGCTGAGCATGGGGATCTTTCCTGGCTGTGGTTCTAGGTTTGTTATTAGGTGCCGTCGAGTCGGCGCTGACTCTTAGCAACCCTACGTACAACAGAACGAAACGCTGTCTGGTCCCGTGCCAGTCTCACAATTCTTCTGAACCTGAGCCCATCATTGCAGCCACTGTGTCAGTTCATCTTGTTGAGGGCCTTTTCCTTTCTCATTGACCCTCTACTTTACCAAGCATGATATCCTTCATTATCCATTGTTATTTCTATCACTAAGGCCATATTTTCCAACTACAGTTATTCTTCTTTGTTTCCAACTTTTGCATTCCAATGACCAGTGATAATCAACACATCTTGATTACATATTTGGTCAATTTCAGACCACAGAAGTTGGTAAAAATCTTCAATTCCCTTGCTTTGGCATTGGTGTTTGGTGTGTAAATTTGAATAATAGTCATATTAACTTGTCTTCCTTACAGGCGTATGGATATTATCCTATCACCGACAGCACTGTACATCTTGAAACATTCTTCGTGATGATGAATGCCATGCCATTCCTCTTCAATTTGTCATTCCCAGCAGAGTAGATCATATTGTTGTCTGGTTGAAAATGGCCCAAACCAGTCCATTTCATCTCACAAAGGCCTAGGATATTGATCTTTATGTGTTCCATTTCATTTTTGACAACTTCCAATTTTCCTAGATTCATATTTCATACATTCCATGTTGCAATTATTAAGGGATGTTTGCAGCTGTTTCTTCTCATTTTGAGTCATGCCACATCAGCAAATGGAGGTCCCAAAAGTTTTACTCCATCCACATCATTAAAGGTGGCTCTACTCTGAGAAGGCAGCTCTTCCTCAGTCACAGTTTGAGTGTCTTCTGACCCGAAGGGATCATCTTCCCGCACCATATCAAAGTGTCTCAGGGCTATTCATAGTTCTCCAGTAAAATATCAGACAGTGTTTTGCTGCTATTCATAAGGTTTTCACTGGCCAATTATTTGAGAAGTGAATTGCCTCTTCCTTCTTCTGAGTCTGTCTTAGTCTGGAAGCTCCACTGAAACCTGTCCACCATGATTGACTCTACTGGTATTTGAAATACTGGTGGGATAGCCTCCAGCCTCACAGCAACACACAAACCACCATAGTACGATAAACCGGCAGACATGGGGACAGTGATTTGAGGATATGCCATTCTCTGACCCCTTAGTCTTGAGAAAACTCTCACCCTCTCTAGTCCAACCTCATAGTTCATCTCCCACTCTCAGCCTCATCCCTGTCAGGTCTACTATTCTTCCTCAGTGACTTTGTTGTTGTTGTTATGTGCCATTGAGTCAGACCTGACTCATAGTGACCCCTTCTTGGGTTTCCGAGGCAACATCACTACGGAAGTAGATTGCCCCATCTTCCTTCCAAGGAGTGGCTGGTGGGTTTGGACTGCCAGCCTTCTGGTTAGCAGTCAAGTGCCTTAGGCACTAAGCTACCAGATTTTATAAAAGAAAAGTCATTTGGTATTCAAAATTACCCTATGATGGTAATACTACAATTATCCCCTTCTTATGGAGAAGAAAACTAAGGACAGGACAGGTTCAGTAGCATGCTCAAGGTAACATAGCTGGCAAGTGGTAGACCCAGATTTGAACACACTCTGGCACCAGATTCCCAGACCTGTATCTGAGGGAGATCTGGTTAGCTTGTTGAATAGGGGAACAGCAAATACTAGAAGAGAAAAACAAATCAACAAATTATTTGGCTAGACCAGAGTTTCTCAAATAGTACATCATTGGCATTTTAGGCTTGGTAATTCTTTTTGTAGAGGCTGTCCTTTGTGATTTAGGATGTTTAACAGCCTCCCTGGCCTTTAACCACTAGATGCCAGTAGCACTCCCTCAACTGTGACAATACAAACCCTAGTTATTGTCAAATGTCCCTTGGGAGAGAGGCAAAATCTTTCCAGTTGAGATACATGTATACACGACTATTTGTATAATCAATGTACAATTTTATTTGTTAGATATGCATCAATTTAGTATAAAATCCTTTTAATCTCTTATTGAAAGTCTATCATGGTAAGATGTTAATTTAAGTTTAAACAGTCAGGTCACCTTAAAATGCCAATTCACTTTACAACTGTGAACTGTCATTTGCTAACTCTCAGATCTGAATGCATATTGCCCAGGCTGCTGCTAAAATAATCTAGAGTTGGTTTTACAGTTGATCAGCCTCCTAATGAGTGTTAATTCTTCTTGTACAGCTGCAAATTAATTTTCAGAAAATAATGTGCTTTATGTACTGTTTTGTCCCTTGGGAAAAAAGTTCATTTTTTTTTTTTTCTCTTAGTTGTTGTGTACTGTTAAAATAACTAATAAGTGCAGAATGAAGTACTCAACTAGAGAACATGGGACTAGTCATATTAAAAGTAAAAAAAAAAAAAAAAATCAGACTGCTATGATCCAAGTACAAAACAGGTTTTCATAAGAGCTTCTTTCTTAAACATGTATCTGAAATAATTCATATGCAAAAGTTAAGTATAGGGATTACGATTACTTGACCAAGGCATGGTTGTGCACTTCCAAGTTTATGGTTGTAAAGAGCTATAAATTGCATTTAACTGAATGGCGGTGTATAAAGCTTAACAGTCTCAGATTGAAATCTTCACCTCTGCCACATACTCATTTTATTGGGCCTTATTTTTTCCTGTTCCAAATAGTATGGAAAAATGTGAAAAAATGTATGCATGTGCCCGGTTCCCTCCAAAGGGAAAATAAATCACCCTTTGAAGAATATCTAAATAAGTAAGAGCCTGTGTTTCTCAACCAACTCATTTCAAATACCAACACTGTTCACAGCCATTTGCTTGCCATGAGAATTCAATGGATTCAGCAGTTTTCCAGAGACTTTAATGGTGCTCTATATTGTAAAAATGGAAAAGGCACTTTTCTCAAGACTTCTATTGTAAAGACGTTTCCTTCTAGGAAAGCATTCATCACAAATTATTTGTTCTCACCTGCACTATCTGGTGAGAAAGAGCTCTGGTGGTGTAATGATTAAGGCTTATGGCTGCTAACCAAAAGATCAGTGGTTCATACCCATCAGCTGCTTCAAGGAAGAAAGATGTGGAAATTTGCTTCTGTAAAGATGTACAGGCTTGGAAACCCAATGGGGGTCACTATGAGTTAGAATCGACTTGATGACAGTGAGTTTGTTTTGGTTTGCACTATTTGCTAGTGTAGATCTGGCCATGGTACAGTGGCAATGTAAAAGACAAACAGAATGTCTAAATAGCTGAAGGCTAAATATATCATGATTTAAATATGCAAAATGTGTTTCACGAAGGGAACTTTGGACCTGGGTAGAGGTTTCCAGCTTCCTGAAGGATGGAAACCTTCCATCAGGGAAAAAAAAGAGGGAAACTTTTGGTCCAGTTACGTCAGTTAATCAAGATTCTGGCCAAGTTCTCCAGTCTCTCAAAACATGTTTACCTTCATCCATGATCATCATGCCATTATTATACATAACTCTGTTCCATGATTATCTTCCCCAAAGAATATCTAAATAAATCTTTGATGTTCTTTCTAAAAAGCAATACAATAGATTCTATGACTAATCTTTGTTAAGCTTCTCTAAGAAAATTACATGGTGTGTGTAAGTGTGCTTTTCTATTAATTAGACTTTTTATTTTTAATAGCAAACACCGTATATACATTTCTTGTTAGATACATGGACAAGAGAATTGAAAATTCAGGTTTCCTAAAATTAACAGTTTTCTCTTTCTTAAAGTATTGAATGTAAGCATAAAGATCACTTGTAACATATTATTTGAATGTTGTTATTGTTAGGTGCCTGTGAGTCGGCTCTGACTCGTAGCAACCCTGTATAAAACAGACTGAAACTCTGTGCAATTGTACTCCAGCCTCACAACCCCTGCTATACCTGAGCCTGTCATTGCAGCCACCATGTCAGATCATCTCATTGAGCAACTTCCCTTTTTCACTGACCCTCAACTTTACCAAGCAGGGATGTCCAGGGAATGGTCCCTTCTGGCAACATGACCAAAGTAGGTGAGACAAATTCTGGCCATTTTTGCTTCCAAGGAGCATTCCTGCTACACTTCTTCCAGGACAAATTTGTTAGTTCTTCTGGCAGTCCATGGTATTTTCAGTATTTGCCAACACCACAACTCAAAAGCATCAATTCTTCTTTGGTCTTCCTTATTCATTGTCCAGCTCTTACATGCATATGAGAGTACTGAAAATACCTGAGTATATAATATTAAATATACACTGCAATGTATTGAAGGAGTTCTGGTGGCATAGTGCCTAAGGCATTTGACTGCTAACCAGAAGGCTAGCAGTTCAAACCTGCCAGCCACTCCTCAAAAGGAAGATTGGGCAATCTACTTCCCTAGTGATACTGCCTTGGAAACCCAGGAGTAATCACTATGAGTCAGATCCAAGTCATTGGCAGTGAGTTTGGTTTTTTTTTTTTTTTTTTTTTAAATAATATATTGAATTCAGCCATTTAACAAATATTTATTGAATGTCTAATATGTGCCTAGCACAATCTTAGAAATAAAAAAGATTTGTTTCTTATATCCCTTCTTAAATTGTAGCTTTCTCATTGTGAAAAAATCAACCTAGAGTGTGTGAATTTCTTGATCACTAAATGCAGGCATACCTCAGAGAAATTGAAGGTTCAGTTCCAGGCAATAAGAATTAAGCTATGAGGCAGTTCTACTCTGTCCTATAGGGTTGCTATGAGTTGGAATGACTCAACATGAATGGGTTTGCTTTTTGGTTTTTCAGACCCTCCATGGTACAGACAAGATGAGGGAGGTGCAGTCAAATGAACTTGAGTGCCAATATCAGCTCCATTTATAAGTAGCAAGTTTATTTTTCCTGAATCTCATCTCTGAAAGAAGAATGAGAATGCCTACACAAAGGGCTGTTGTGAGATTTAAATCAAATATCATATGCAAAATACCTAACCTCTCGGAGCTTACAATGTCGGAATGAGGAAGACACACACTAAAGATCTCATTGTGTGTGTGTGTGTGTGTGGCAAATTGTTTTAAGGACTAGGATGGAAAAGAACAAAAGGACTAGGAGGGAGAGAGAACAATATGGTGTAGGCCATAATTTAATTTGGAAAGTACAAGAAGGCCTTTTTGAGGAAGTAAAATCAAGTTGATACATTGATGACAGCTAAGAATCATCCAGGGAAAGAGTTGGAGAAAAAGCATTCCAAACAGGAAGTCAGGAATGATGAAGGCCTCCAGGCAAGAAATAGCTTGCTGCCCTTAGTGATCTGAAAGGCCAGTGGCAGGTGGTGGGGTTGGGATGCCACAGGGCATAAATTAGCTCTCATTTGGAAGATGATTACATAATTGATATTCTAAGCTGGGACGCTTCAAAATGAAAATGGTAGTGAAGGAGCAATATTTAACATATGTAGGCGCAACAGGCAAAAACCAGGACAGCGATGGACACAGTACTACATGGGGCCCCTACTAATTGGCCAGGTCAAAGAGGTTTTTTTGTTTGTTTCTTTGCTTTTAATTCTAAATGCAATGGGAAGCCACTGACAGGCAGTCCATCAGAGAGTGAAGTTATCTGATTTATGTTTTAATAAAAACTTTTACTCAAAGTATCCTATAAGATTCTGGGATTATTATATTTTTCTTACATAAACAAAAATTTTCAAAGCCCAATTTGATAAAATAGTTTTGCCAAAGTTTCATTTTTAGAAAGTATATTTCACTAATGAAATAAATGGTAAAGAAGGAGAAGTGTCTTTTGTACTTTGAGGAGGGATTTGGGAGTTCTTTTACTGTTGCCTATTGTTAGGCAGGAGCTCTGGTGGCATAGTGCCTGAAACATTTGACGGCTAACCAGAGGCTGGCAGTTCAAATCCACCAGCCATCTGGAAGGAGATTGGGGAATCTACTTCTGTAGTGGTACTGCCTAGGAAACTCAGGGAGGGGTCACTATGAGTCGGATCCTACTCAATGGCAGTAAGTTTACTTTCTTTTTGTTTTTTACTATTGGGCATGCTTCATGAGTTGCCTAGGGGCAGTGAAGTCTAAATCAACAATGCAGTTCTACTCCTCCCAGTCCCCATTTCCTTTGTTCCTTTGTACTTAAGTATGTGGTTCTACTACTCCCCACAGAGCACAAAAGAAATAAATAATAAAAGGAGTAAGAGGTAATATTGATTGAGTACTTCTGTGTGCCAGTAAGCATTTTATGGGCTTCACGTTCTTTGTCTTATTTAATTCTCAAACTGTGAGGTAAGTATTATTAACCTACTTTATATACTTGAGAAAATGAAGCTTATAAGGGTTAGACAACTTGTCCAATTTTACATAGCCAGTAAATAAAGAAGGAGCTCTGGTAGCATAGTGCCTAAGGCACTTGACTGCTAACCAGAAGGATGGCAGTTTAAACCCACCAGCCACTCCTAGGAAGGAAGGTTGGGCAATTTACATCTGTAGTGATACTGCCTTGGAAACCCAAGGAGGGGTCTCTCTGAGTCAGGGCCGACTTGATAGCATATAACAACAACAACAACAACAACAAGTAAATAAAGAGTCAAAGTAAATCCCAGGTTATATGATGGCAGAGCACCTGCTCTAAATCCCTATACTGGGGATGGCAGGCCAGGTACTATTGAGAACTGCATTTCGGTGATACAACAGGGAGTTGAAAATGAGGTAAGATTGATTATTATTTGATAGGTGTAGTATATAGCAAGTCTTGCTTCTAAGGCCAGTTCCTTGGAACAGTAAACAGTGTTATGAGTAATTCTGCCATTTTGAGGTAGCATTGTCATTACTGTTTATTACTAATAATCTTAGTACTTTAAAAAATGGAAAAAACACAGTGGTGATTGCCTTCTTTGAGTATTTTATCAGGTGAACTATTGTTATCACTTTGAAGTTTGGTATTCATTCTGGAATAGCTCCCACTCTTAATATAAAACCAACCAAAAACCAAATGCACGCCATAGAGTCGGATCCAACTCATAGTGACCCCTCCTTGGGTTTCTGAGGTGGTATCACTGCAGAAGTAGATTGCCAAACTTTCCTTCTGAGGAATGGCTGGTGGATTTGAACCACCAGCCTTCTGGCTAGCAGTCAAATGCCTTAGGCACTAGGCCACCAGAGCTCCTGTTCTTAATATAATGACATTAAAATAGTCTATGTTTTGAGTTACAGAAGGAATAAGGCCATAAATATTTTGTACATAATACCCCTAAGACTGGTGAACAATTTATGATTGCCTAGTAGATTGCCCCATCTTCCTTCCGAGGAGCGGCTAGTGGGTTTGAACCACCAACCTTCTGGTTAGCAGTCAAGTGCCTTAGCCACTATGCTACCAGAGCCCCCAAAGCACTGTTGTTGTTGTTGTTGTTGTTATGTGCCGTCGAGTCGGCCCCGACTCATAGCGACCCCTCCTTGGGTTTCCGAGGCAGTATCACTACGGAAGTAGGATTTCCCAACACTCCTCGGAAGGAAGGTTGGGCAATCCTACTTCCGTAGTGATACTGCCTCGGAAACCCAAGGAAGGGTGGCTATGAGTTGGGTTCGACCAAGGGCAGTAAGTTTGGTTTTTTGAGTAACTCTTTGTTGAAAAATTAAAAAGGATAAAGGAAAAAAAGGGTATCAGTAATTAGTTACAGAATTGCTATGGAAAAACAGAACTTACTAGAAAGAAGTTTAAGTCTCCTGTGTAGGTAAAACCTCATTGACTCTTGCTGAGTTTTTGTTTGTTTGTTTGTTTGTTTGCTTGCTTGTTTGTTTTTATACATCTGAGAATACAACCGAGTTCTTAGCATTGCTCATCAAGGCTGTTTCATCTTTATCTTTCCCTTCTTCCTGTTTAAAGTGGTAGAAGATAAGGAGTTGTTTTAGAAAATAAAGAAAATGATTTAAAAAAAAAAAACTATCTTATAATTCAAAGCCTATCAAAAGTGGTGAAGTACAAATATTTAGTACATAATTTTCAGTCTGTTGACAGTACCAGGGGTTTATAAAGAAGGCATGAAAATTAGCAACCTTCTTAATGCAAGTATTTTTTACCTGTAGTTTACATATGGCAAACATTTTAAAAATCTTGTTCTTCAGCTTCTCACTGGAATATGTATGATTAGACTTTTCATTTGTGGAAATGACCAACCTCACAAAAACAGAGAACAAGTTTAGGAAATTTTCCTTAAAAATAAGTAACACATTTTCATCATTATTCAGAATATCAAATGGATTTGGTTTTTTAATGATTAAGTTGTTAATGAAATATTATTGTGGTAAAAATATATCTTTTATCAATAAATAGTATGCCCTTCACACAGAAATATTAGAGTCCTATTCCATTTAAACACATTAGAATCACTTAGGGCCTTTCCCAGTAAACCCTTATTAAAATATATTACGTGGATGGTTTGCTGCTCAGCATGTATTTCCATTCCTTCTGGGAAGAATAACACAACAGTCCATAGCGAAGCTATTCATTCCTCCATACAAAACTGTGTGTTTTGTGGGGGATTGACGTCACTTCTAACCAAGCAACAGGATATGTTGACTGGCCTAAATCTGTTTGCCTGGGCCATGAGATTGATTTGGGGGTAAGCACATGGGCTAAGTTAGTCCAATTAAACCACATCTCATAGCTTTTTCTGGGACAACAAATCACCCTTTTTGTGGCCTCGAGTACAGGCACCCTGTAGCCATGGTTGCAACTGCAGCCATTTTGCAACTTTTGGTGTGAACCAGTGTTAGGATAAAGCTATCATAGAGGTAAGAAGCTTAGAATAATGAAACAAAAGCATATCCTTAGTGATACTGTGGAGGTTCTGAGTGAAGTCACACCTGAATTTAGTACCATCTCTAGATTCTTCAGGAGCTCTGATAGCATAGTGCCTAAGGCACTGGACTGCTAACCAGAGGGCTGGCAGTTCAAACCTACTAGTAATTTCTCGGAGGGAAGATGGGGCAATCTACTTCCGTAGTGATACTGCCTCGGAAACCCAAGGAGGGGTCGCTGAGTTGGGTCTAACTTGAGGGCACATAACAACAACAACTAGATTCTTCAGTTATGTAAGCCAGAACAGTTAGTCAGTTTGAGTTGAGTTTTTTGTGACATGACACCAAGATCATTGTAATGGAGCAGTGAACTATTTTTAAAGAAAATGTCATTTCACCTCAGAGTTGTGAAAAGCAGAATAAAACAATAAGAACATATGAACCATCTGGCCAAAAAAACTTTCTATAATAACTTTTTTTTTTTAATCCAGTTGTATGGCATATTGAGTATGTGTTGGGATATGGATCATTTTTCTGTTGACCTGAAGCCATCATTTATATTGCCACTGGTTTGGAATCCTTTCAAGGTCATAATGTATAATCATTTGAGGGCAAGGATCTCCAGATGGCAAATGGACTCCATGATATTTAGGGATAGGCCAAGCTTATAAGAAACAGATCTGAAAATGCAGGGCTCAAATAAGAAAGCAGTTTCCTTTTCTCTCATTAACACTCTGTAGGTAGACAGCATTCCAGAGAGGGTAGAAGGCTGTGCTCCAAATATCATTCAAGAACCCCCCAGCTGGCAGTGCTACTTTGCCATCCTGTACATTGGCTTTCATACTCGATCCAGGGCAGATGCTCCACTTGTCATTCTTTCCTAGTCAGCAGAAAGAGGGAAACATAGGAAGTGTAGAGTAGCCAATTTCCTTTATAACATGTGATTTGGAAGCTGATCTCATTGCTTCTACTCACATCCCACTGACCAAAACCTTAGTCAAAATCGTATGACTCCTTAGTTGCTGTAAAGACTGGCAAATACAGTTTCTGGCTAAAATTCTCTAAGGTCCTTATTCAAAAAAATAGGAGTATATTTTGGGGACAATTTGAATACACACCACAAACACTATTCTTCATCTTTCCATACATAAGTATAAGAAAATATATCCATATCTATTCATCCATATCAATGTAAATATATTAACATGCATTCTGCTCCAGTTACCATTAAAATACTACTTTTTCTTATTATGTGAATTTAAAATTATAAAATATATTAAAAATAAAATAACAATTAGTAATCACAAGTGAATGCATAATTCTCAGTAAAGTGGGGAATGCAAATTTTCATTTCAAAGCCTTATAAATATTTGTAAGAAGCTACTAAATTTACTCGTATATAACCTAAGTTCAGAATGTATAATGTTTGTCACATTTTCTGGCATGAAAATGTGGAAAGGATAAACTACATGATTGAGGCTATTAGTCAATTATTTTGCTTCTGGGAAGTGATTTATTCAAAGCCATTTTATAAGCAGGAGTGGGTATAATATTTATCTTTATGACTTTTCCTAATAATGTGTGCAGAATCAAATATTTGAATGACTTTAACTTTAGATCTGATTACAGATTTTCATTACCTACTCTCCTGTGTTCCTAGGTTATTAAAAAAAAAAAAAAAAAATTCTTTCCAGTAGATGCCACCTGATTATGACTTAACCCTGTAGGGTTTCATGTGTCCAGAACAGTGAAAGGCCCAAAATAAAGACATAAACTCCCTGCCTTCAAGTCGATTCAACTCATAGCAACCCCTCCTTGGGTTTCCGAGGCAGTATCTCTATGGAAATAGATTGCCCAGTTTTCCCTACGAGGAGGGGCTGGTGAGTTTGAACCGCCAGCCTTTGGATTAGCAGTTAAATGCCTTAGGCACTACACCACAATGACATACTGGGATGGAAAATGAAGTATCCTAATAACATCTTGACATAGCTCTCATCTTACTTTTCTCTTTTTAAAGCCACTAGTCCCTAAGTGCAGCTCTGGTTGCACAGTAGTTAAATCATTGGGCTGCTAACCTAAAGGTTGGCAGTTAGAACTCACCAAACACTGCACAGGAGAACGATGAGACAGTCTGCTTCTGTAAAGATTTATAGATTTGGAAACCCGATGGGGCAATTCTACTCTGTCCTAAAGTATTGCTATGAGTCGGAATCAACCTGATGGGAGGGGGTTTGGTTTTTAAGTTTGGTTATTCCCTAGGTATCCACCCTGTTCCAGGCACTGTCCTAAATCCTTTCAACTTAACACTTATAACAGGTAAGTGTTATTATCACTGTTTTATACATAAAAAACCTTAGTTTAGAAAAGTGATGAAATAGTTCAAGGTAGGACTGAGGCCCCCTCTTCTTCTTCTGACCACAAATCTCTTGACAATTACACAACTTTGTGTTTACATCTAGACAAAAATGGATTTTAAAATAACACCCCAAACACACCCACCTTACGTCTAAGCCTCCTTTTATTCAGTAAAGACACAAAACTAAAACTAAATTAGAGAAACTGTCTTCAGGCTTTCCCCAACTTGTGTAGAGCTGAGGATGAAAATTCTTTGTCAAGACACAGAAGGGTTTCAGTGTTGTGACAAATAGAATTGTCTTTGATTATACTCATATAAGCTGTAGGAGGGATCAAGGAAAATAAAGGAATGTGGATGCTTATTTATACTCATTGAGGTAAAAATGGAAAGCAATTTCTTGCCCCAGGTGACATTAAGAAGGTGGAATTTCTGCAAGTATTACGCAACAGCTGTGCCTTCTTTAAGGTTAACACTATTAGAGTGAGATGAAGGTATATGGTTTTCAGAAGAAAAGTTTCATTAGCAAACTAACCGTCCTTGGGTAGGTGTCTCATAGCCTGGGGCAGAGTTTTGTGAAAGCACATTACGGCAGTGGGCATGCTGGGCTTACTAATGTGCCTCTGCCGGCGTGCATGCTTCATTAGTGCTTTCCAAGGAGGGCTCGGCATTGCAAGCACGGCCCTTGGCTAGTGGACTTCAGTGCAATCTGCTTCCTAGCTGCCCCTTCCCTATAGCTACACCATGCTGCCTTCAGAAGTCAAAACCCCAGGAATACTTCCTCTACCTCTGACTTTTTTTTTTTTCCTCTTACTGCAAAAATAATATATCTTCCCTGAATACAAATTAGAAAAAAGGATAAGAAAAATACGTACATACATATATACATAAGTATTACGAATTCAACCACCTATGTTGGTACATATTGTCAACAACCTTTTAGTTTAACATGAATATTAGTGTGAATTTGGCCATGGACATCAGCACAGTATCGTTTCAAAATGACTTTTTATTTTATATAGTGTTTTTGTGCCTTGTTTGTTTATTTACTATGACATTAATGTAGTTCCATGTCAAAAGATACTTTTCTATAAGAATTGTTGGGGCTGCATAGAATTCCATTACACTGATACTACTACTGTTGCAATGGAGTATATAATCTATTAGTAAAGTATGAAGTATGTTATTCCACCATAACACACATTCCTGAGACTTTTGTGGTTTTTGGGCTACCAAGTATACATTTTTTTTTTTTTTTTTTTCTGCTTGAACCAGAAGTAACAGAAAAAGATTTCTTAGTATATTCTAAATCACCACCTACTAATAAGTAATATTAGAACCATTTTACTGTAAGCTGAATTCTTGGAGGAAATAGGTAATATTTCAGGAGTAAATATTAGTTTAAAATTTAATTATCTTCACAAGTTCAGGAAGAAGAGTGATGGATCAAGAGAGCTGTTTTTAAATTTTTCATTATTATGAACTTTCAAGGAAGCAGGCATCAAACCCAAGAAAAATTTTCAGTGTCCTCTATGTATTGTCTTGTCTTCTTGTGTCTGAGTATGATGTGTTTTATTGAATTAGGTTAAAATTAAGTTTGGGCACTTATTATGCAGTGGTCTCCAAAGAGATCACTTTTTCTTCACCACTTCTTGTTTTGTGGATTACATTTGCCCACAATGTAGAGCTGTATCATTCATTTCTGGAATGATTATCTCAAAACATGTAAAGATGATCACAGCATTGTCTGATTGCAGCATTCAAATTTTTGTTCTGTGTTTTTCTGACTCTCCCACCAATGTATGTATTTTCCAAAGTCAAAATGATAGGAATCTAATTAAAGCTTTTAGGCTAATTCTATGAAATATAGCAAGAATTGCTATATACCAATAGTCAGGGTAACTGGAGTCCCGATATCAATGAACTTGAGTAAGCAACCACCTCCCAGTTTCCGAAATTATAAAATAAGATGATTGAACTAAAGGAGGCTTCAGATCCAGATACTAGAAATCTGGTATAGTACTCCCCCTCAGTGACGAGAATCCTCTAACTCATGCATTGATGACTGGGAACAATCCTCAGATTCTGTCTAGTCACAGTTAAATTGCCAAGAAACTATCAACTCAACTAGTCTGAGCTTCTGGAAGAAACTCCCAACAGAAAATTTGGCCAGCTGCTTGGGTATATGCTACTTCTGCTACAATCAAGAAGCTGCCTGTAAGAGTTAAAGACCAAGACTACCAGGGAAAGGTCCAACTAAAATGTACCCTAACTAAATGGATGCCTAGTTTCCTCTCTCTCTCATCATTTATCTCAGTTCTAAATTCAGGCCTCAAATAAATGCATGTGATTAGAGAAACTTAAATATTATTCAGAACCTTAGCTGCAGGGGCCTCTGGGACACATCACATTTTAAATTTCCAGCCTGTGCAGTTGAGGACATCACAGCAGACAGAACTTGGATTAGATATTGAGGGAGTCAGGGCACAATATCTCATTCTCAGTATGAGATTGATACCACAGTGCCATAAACAGGTCACTGCTCTATCAAAGTAATGTGCCTTCATTATTATCATAGATTAAATTGTGCCCCACCAAAATATATGTCAATTTGTCTAGGCCATAATTCTCAATATTATGTTATTATCCACCATTTTGTGATCTTATGTCATTATTTTATGTGTTGTAAATCCTAACTTCTACGATGTTAACAGGGAGCTCTGGTGATGTAGCACCTAAGGCATTTGACTGCTAACCAGAAGGTTGGCGGTTCAAACCCATCAACCACTCCTCAGAAGGAAGATTGGGCAATCTACTTACATAGAGGTACTGCCTCAGAAACCTAAGGAGCTGTTGCTATAAATCCGACTCAACAGCAGAGAATTTGGTTTGTTTGGTATGATGTTTGGTATTAATAGCACAGGATTAGAAACAGTTATGTTAATGAGCCAAGATACAATCTAAAGGATTAGGTTTTATTTTGAGTCAGTCTCTTTTGAGATATAAAAGAGATTAAACAGATGAGCAGAGATCAAAGAGACCTGACTACCACACAAAAAGAAGAGTAGGGGTCAGAGAGAGACCTTTGGAAGCAAGATCCCAGCTCTGCAAACCTCCTAGACACCCAGGGGAAGATTGATGCCAAGATACATGGAGAATTGTAATGGACACTGAGCCCACAGATGTTGAAGGGAGACAAGGAATTTCCTCCAGCACAGACAGAGAAAGAAGCCCTTCCACTAGAGCCAGTGCTATAGTCTCCTAATCTATGAGACTAATTCCGATTTCTAGTCTCCTGAACTATGAGAGAATAAATTTCTGTTTGTTAAAGCCATCTACTTGTGGTATTTCTGATATAGCAGCATTAGATAACTAAGACAATGTTGTAGCAAGTACCTATACTTATTTTTTAAATGGGAACACATTATTGTATGTTGTTGTTGTTGTTATGTGCCATCGAGTCGGACACGACTCATAATGACCCCCCCTTGGGTTTCTGAGGCAGTATCACTACGGAAGTAGATTGCCCCATCTTCCTTCCGAGGAGTAGCTGGTGGGTTTGAACCGCTAGCCTTCTGGTTAGCAGTCAAGTGTCTTAGGCACTGTGCTACCAGAGCTCTTACATTATTGTATAAGGTTTTAAATGTGATTATTTATTAATAAATAAAATTTGTATATGATATTTCTATAATAACAGTGTTTTTTGGTAACAATACTATTAACATTGTTCTTTTTTTCTTTTGAAATAATGACCATTTGATAAATATGCCCTAAAAGAATATGAGTTAAGCTATAATTTTGTTCATATTTTATCCTAGTCAGAAAGAATTAGAGCTGTTATTGGATGAACATATATTTGTGCTTTACATTATAGATTTCTCTAAGTTGATGTTTGTTATTAATAGCATTCTGAGTCCTCATGCCACTATATAAATATGCTTTTGCCATTTAATCACTGTCAGAGAAAGTGATTTACACACAAGTCTGAAGTTATTGATAATTGTATTTTCTATGTCTGAATCACAGTTATTTCAAAGAAGACATTGATGGGTGGCTCAGTCTAGGAGCAGATTGTTTGCATGGAACTTGTTAACCTATGATAAAATATTAAATAAATAGGAAGAATTATTCATTCATTCATTTAGCAAGTATTTATTTGTGCCTACTGGATTGGAATATGTCAATGAAAACAACAGACAAAAATTCCTGTCCTCTTGGAGCATATAATCTAACAGAGGTAAACAGATAATAAATAAGAAACATAATAAATAATCACATTATAATATAGAAGGTAATAAGTACTATCAAAAAATAAAAAGCAGAATAGCGTGATATGAGTGGATATTGTGGTGGGAGTGGTCAGCAAAGGCCTTACTGACAAGGGTGATTTGAACAAAGATTTAAAGGAATGGAAGAAGTCATTCTTGTGAATATATAGAGGAAGACCAGTCCAGGCAGAGGGAACAGCTACAGTAAAAATGCTAAATGGGAGAGTACTCAGCTGGCTCAAGGAAGAGAAAGGAGACTCGTGTGGCTGGAGTGCAGTGAACAAGGGGATAATTATGAGGTGAGCTCAGAGAGCCCAGAAGGCTACGTAAGGGCTTTATAAGCCATTACAAGGACTTGGGATTTGGCTCTGAGAAAATGGGGAGGGATTTCAGGGTTTTGAGCAAAGGAATGTTATAAACTTACAATTAAAAGGATCTCAAGTTAACTACTGTGTTGTCAACAATGTTATAGGCTGGAAGGGGAGAAGCAGGAAGACCAGATAGTAGTTTGTCACAGTAGTCCAGATGAGAGATGCTGGAGGCTTTGTCATAGTGGTAGCAGTAGAGGTGGTGAGAAGTGGTTTGATTTTGTTTTGAGATGGAGGATTGCATTTAAAATCACTTTTAAATGAGGGAAATAAAGGATTCAAAAATGACTTCAAAGATTGGCAGGAACTACTGGAAGAATAGAATTTCCATTAAGTGGCATGGGAAAAGCTATAAGTTCATGGGATAGGAACAGTAATTCTGCATTATTTTATTAAAGACTGGGGAATATGTGTTTGTATATTACATCATGTTTAATTATGGTCCCTGGACCTGTAGTATCAGCATCCCCTGGGAACTTGTGTTGTTGTTAGGTGTCATCGAGTTGGCTCCCCCTCATAGCAGCCCTATGTACAACAGAACAAAACATTGCCTGGGCCTGCACCATTGTCATAATATTTGCTGTGTTTGAGCCCATAATTGCTGCCACAGTGTCAATCCATCTCGTTGAGGTCCTCCCCTTTTTCTCTGGGCCTTGACTTTACCAAATATGATACCCTTCTCTAAGGAGCTTGTTAGAATGAAAATTTTTGAGCTCCATCCCAGACATATAAAATCTTGGATTTGGGGCTCACCAATCTGTGCTTTAACCACTCCTCCAGGTGTTTCTGATACATACTCAAGTTTCAGAAACTCTATATGTCCCTGCCAAAAGTTGGAATGGGAACATCATGGGTTTTAGAGATAGACCTAATGAGTTTGGGACAAGACAGTTACTCTACCTGAGCCTTAATTTCTATGTTTTAAAAGGGTAGATAGTAATGATACTTACGTCACCAGATTAACTTCAGGGTTCAGATAAAACAATGTAGGTTAAGAACCTATACGCTGTATGTTAAGGACCTTATAAGTTTTGCAGCTAGAGATGGGAGACTGGAGATGGGGATGGTGCAACAGAATTTACCCCTAGTTGTCACTTTTATTTTCTGGCTTTCAAGAAGAAATAATAATGCTTACATGGAAATTCAGAGTTACTCTTGAAGTCTTGCTAGACTTTAGAAAAAGATGAAGGCTTTTCCAATTTAATACTATGTGCTACGTCTGATTCATTGGAAATAGGAGCTATATTTAATGATGTTTTTTACTAAGCATATGTAGAAGGAAACAAATCTGTGCTTTTGAATAATAAATGGAAAAATTGTTTCCATTTACTTCCCAAGTTTATCTTTGTTATCTTTGTATGTTTGTTTAAATTTGGTCTTCAATCTTCAGGACTGTCTTTCTCCTTTCACAAAGTTGGATAAGACATCTATGGGCTTTTAAAAGTCTCTAGATGTAGTAGGAACGCTCGGGGTGCAATAGTTAAAGCACTCAGCTGCATAAGGTTAAAAATAAGAGGAGAAGTAGTTGCACTATTTTTCCAGGAAAATAATTCTTTCATTTTTTTATATAGGAAAAGATATTCAGGCTACTTGCTAACATCAAGTCTATGTGATGGGAAAGCAATGACTTAAGGTTTAAAGGACTTGTTATATGTCATGGGTTTTTACATTTAAGGTACCTAACAAATCCTTCCCCTTGACAATGTTTTAGCCAGAAATATATATGGAAAAAACAGCTTAGTTCTGCCAACAGATTTACAGACAAAAGTGTCAGCTAACAGATAGTCAGGCTGATCATTATTCTAGGTTTCTGACTGAGGAGCTATTATGTGCTACATTGAAATGAATAAATTTGCAGAATCAGAGAAGGTCACTAGGCTGGGAAATTGCAAATTAACTACCTTTTTGTATTTTTACACAATCCGTAGAGAATGAAGGTAGTATATGCATAAAGACAAAATAATAAGTCGTGTTAAAAAGGCTTGCTTCATATAAGTAATACTTAAATCAAATCTCATTTTCCAGTTTTAGAAACTTTTGCTTTCTGCCTTTTAAATTATCTGATATTGGAGATTCTTCAATATTCAGCATATATATATTGAGAACTTACGATCAAATAAAAACAAATACAGGAGAGACTTTTGCAAAGATATTGTTGTGATACTAGATGTATGATTTTCATGTTGTTGT
The DNA here is from genome assembly GCF_000298275.1 of Orycteropus afer afer. NCBI lineage: Eukaryota > Metazoa > Chordata > Mammalia > Tubulidentata > Orycteropodidae > Orycteropus > Orycteropus afer. The sequence continues at coordinate 1,077,445 of NW_006921720.1, forward strand.
TGTTAGGTGTCACCCAGTCAATTCCAACTCATAGCAACCCTATTTACATCAGAACGAAACACTGGCTAGCCCTGTGCCATATTCATAATCATTGTTATGCTTGAGCCCAATGTTGCAGCGACTGTGTCAATGCATCTCATTGAGAATCTTCTGCTTTACCAAACATTATTAGTACTCTTATTTAGACTTCTGGGACTGATTTCCCCTTGGCATATTTTAGGTAATCTGTAAATATTAGTTGATTGAGTGCTACAGGATAAAGAATAAGGTAATACTTATGGAATCATTTCCTGCTTGACATCCTATGAAGCAGTATTTCCACATGAATTGATTGATGTGAATTTGAAACCAATTAAACTTGGTATTTGTCAATTTTGCTGTCATTAAAGATGTTATTCCTAAATTGTAATGCCCAAACTGGATTTTTTTTACCACCTGTTGCATGAAGAAAGAAGTTCCATTCTATGAAATATCCTTTTGACTCAAAATTACATGTTTCTCTCTATCATGATAGGTCCTGAGCTGTGTTCTGTGTCTTTACAATTCTATTTCTGATCTCTGACTCCTGTTAAAATTGATCTTGTATAGGTCAGCATGACCCATAAACTACACAAAATTGTTTTTGATATTCGAAGCCTTAATATTAGATAATGTTTAAATTTGCCATAAAAATATCCCATATGCTCTTTGTTCCACAGATAGTAATTAACCTGCTTTATAACTGTATTCAAGTTTTACAGGTTATGTTGCTTTAAAAAAATCCTTAAAGAAAAACAACCATATTCTTCTGTTGTTAAGCCTCACAGTATATTTTGAGCCTGACTGTATATATTTTTTTTTTTTTTGGAAATTAAATATTGATACTAAACTCTCCAAACTCACTGCCATTTAGTTAAATAGAGTCTTTCTTTCATAAATATTTTTTTTTTCCTTTTCCTGAAGGAAATGACTACTATTATAAAACTCACATTATTTGTGTTACTTTCCTGATTTCACATTCTTAAACATGGGTTGAGTCTCTCATACTGGATTTTTTCCCCCTTGTCTTAAAATTCATGCTGTCCATTAAACTGACCCTTTTTTTACCCAGCAAGTGAAGGTGCAGTAGCCTGGAGAGGTCACAAATATTCCCAGCTTGGTTTTTACCTTATGCCTAGGCAAGGCTGAATTACAAACTGGAGAAGAAATAATTGCCATCAGTTTTGCATTCTCTTTTTTGCTCTTACATATTATCATTCTCTTTATATGGAAAAATTGAAATTAAGAGAGATAGGGGAGGATATATTTTGCCCCTTACTTCTGTCACTTGCCAGCTATGAAACTTTGAACAAATCACTGACCTTCAGTGGATCTTTCACCTTCCATAAAACTGGAGATGATTAGGTGAAATCTCTTTGTCCAGGAACTAATGTTGTTATTATTGCCATCAAGTCAGACTCCAACTCTTGACAACCCCATGCCAATGTGCCACCCAGTCCTGCACCCATCCCTGGGATAGGTTGCAGATTGAATTGTTGTGACCCATAGAGCTTTCATTGACTAATTTTTAGAAATAAATTGCCAGAATTTTCTTCCTAGTCTTAGTCTATAAGCCCTGCAGAAACCTGTTCAGAATGATAACAATATGCAGGTCTCCACTGACAGATAAATGGTAGCATTACATGAGGTGCCTTGGACTGGAATCAAACCCAGTTCTCCCACAGAGAAGGTGAGAAGTCTATCACTGAACCACTGATAGCAGCATTAAATGAGGTAGGTTATATGAAAACCGCAATTTAGTCATAGAGCAAGATAAACTCTGCATTTAAAATGATGGTGATGATGATATGAAAATAAACTACTTATAATAAATAAATGAATTATATTTATGTTGGGAGATCATGATGCTGTAGAAAAAAGCATAGCAGGGATAAGGGGAATAAGAGGTACTATGGGTAAAGGGCAAATTACAGTATTAATTAGGGTGATTAGAATAATCCTCAATGAAAAGTTGACATGTGAGCAAAGATTTGCAAGTACTGTTTGGGAGATGTTCAGGGAAATAGCCTTCTAGGCAGAGGAAACAGAAGGTGGAAAGACCCTAAGGCAGGTTCATGTCCACCCTGTTGATGAAAGTAAAAATGGCCAGTGTAGCCAGAACCCAGTGAGCAAGGAAGAGAGCAACCAGTGCTGAGGTCAGATGAGGTCAGACCTTAAAGGGCCTCACAACCATTTTAAGGATGTTGGCTTTAACTCCAAGAGAAAATGAGGAACACTTGTAAGGTTAAGAGCAGAAAGGGGCATAACCTACCATTTTAAAACATCATTTTGACTGCTATGCTTAGCATAGACTCTTCATGTAAGTGTGTTTTGTTTGTTGCTAGCCAGTTTCTTTCATAAGAAATTCCTTTTCTTCTTTTTCTTTCTTTCTTTTTTTTTTTTTTTTTTCTTAAGGCAAGAGTGTTGCTTTACTTTGTATTACTTAGGTTGTTGGCAGTTTAACTGCTCTAATAAAAGGCCACAACAAAATAGTGGTTTGACAAGATAGACATTTATTTTCTGCTCTTACAAAAGCCAGGGAAGGAAATCAAGGATTGGTCTGGAAGCTCCACAGTCATCAGGATATCAGGCTGTCTTTGCTGTTTTGCCCTGTCAGCCACATGTGGCTTCCATCATATGGCTTCCAGGTGAGAGCTCTAGTGCCACCATCACCGTTTAGGTAATCAGTGAAAAGAGGGACAGAAGAAGAAGAGGGCATGTTACTCTCTTTAAAGGAAGCAATCAGAAATTTCCCAGATCATTTCTATTCACATCCTTTGATCAGAACTTAGTTAGTTGATCACGATTAGCTGCAAGGAAGACTGGGTAATACAGATATTAGCTGGGTGGCCATGAGTGTAAGAAAGAGTGAGTAGCTATGGGGATACAACCAGCAGACTCTCCCTTACTTAATTTACAGTGTTTTAGCCAGACTCTCCCAATGACTAGAATACCATGTCAGGGCATTTGGTTGAATCGGTAGTTCCTATAAGATAAGGTATGTATAGGTTATATAGCCCAATGTTGTTTTTTTTTTTCCCCCCCTTCATTTCTTGAAACTACATGTATTCAGTTATGCTTAGAAAGGATTTGTGGAGCCCTATTATGTGGAAAAATGATAAACTAAATGGTGGAGGACACAATATTGAATAAAAATTAAACTTTTCACCCAAGGATCTTGCAACTGGGGACATCAGTGCACACACACACATACACAAATGCAGTGAAGGGGAATGGGGGAAAGTTTAGAACCACAAGAAAACGGTAAATGTAGACTGAAAATGGAAATAGTTAGGCTCAAGATTTTAATTTGACCTTTTTTCTTTTTCTTTTCTTTCTTTTTTGTTAAGTCCATCCCAGTGAGATAGAAGTCATTTAAAAATATCCATGTTTTGAGAGAGGAGACCACTTTAGTATCCATTGCCAGCAGTGAATCAGAACTTAACACTAGGCCTTGATGAGACACAACAAGAAAACTTAGCAGCATATTGCTTCCCTGTCTCTTTACATTTAGAGAGGAGAGAAAATGTGCTTTCCCTATAGAAATAATTATAATACCAAGTGGAAAGGCACAGGTGCCATAAAGGAAGTTCAGAAAGAGTACTGTGAGAGTTTAGGTAGCTGAGGTATTGTTTCCAGCATGAGGAGTACAGCAATGAAATAAGGGTCGCTTGATCAGGGCCCTAGAGAAGAATAAGTAGCATCTATATCATTTTCCATGAGGCATCAGTGATTGTCTTAGTTATGTAGCACTGCTATAACAGAAATAATACAAGTAGATGGATTTAACAAACAGAAATTTATTGTCTCACAGTTTAGAAGGCTGTTGTTGTTGTTGTTGTTATGTGCCGTCGAGTCATACCTGACTCATAGCGACCCCTCCTTGGGTTTCCGAGGCAGTATCACTACGGAAGTAGGATTGCCCAACCTTCCTTCCGAGGAGTGGCTGGTGGGTTTGAACCGCCAGCCGTCTGGTTAGCAGGCAAGTGTCTTAGCCACTATGCTACCAGAGCTCCCGTTTAGAAGGCTAGGAGTCCAAATTCAGAATGCCAGCTCCAGAGAAAGGCCTTCACTCTCTCTGCTGGCCCTAGGAAAGGGTCCTTGCCATCAATCTTCCCCTAAGTCTAGAAGTTTCTCAGTATAGGAATCCTAGATCCAAAGCATACACTCCACTCCAAGCTCTTCTTTCTTAGTGGTAACATGTCACTCTCTTTGTTCCCTTCTCTCTCCTTTTATCTCTTGTAAGATAAATGGTGATGGAAGCCACACTCCAGCAAAACTCCCCTTACATTGGATCACAGCTGTGACCTAAGTAAGGATATAGCATCCCATATAATCCCTTTAGACTGACTAGCTGACTACATCAGATCATGGGGGTGGCGGGGTGGTGATGATTGCATCATTATGTAACTGCCAAACCAATGAGAATCATGGCTCAGTCAAGTTGACACATGTTTTTAAGGGGCACAATTCAATAGATGACAGCAGTTTAGTGGTGGAATGTCAACTTCCATACTAGAGATGCAGGTTTGGTTCTTAGCCAGTGCACCTCAAGCACAACCACTGCTCATCTGTCAGAGGTGGATTGTGTATTGATATGATGTGTGTTTAAACAGACTTCTGGACTAAGAAAGACTAGGAGAAAAGGCCTGGCAAACTACTTGTGAAAATCAACCAATAAAAACTCTTTAGGTCATAATGGCCCAATCTGCGATCAACCATAGGGATGGCACAGGATTGGGCAGCTTTCATTCCCTTGTGCATGGGGGCACTATGAGTTGGGCCAACACAACAGTGACTAAGAACAACAAATATTATTCTCCACTCTTAATCAGTTAATCAAGCATTTTAATTCATGTTTTGTTGTTGTTGCTTATATGCTCGTTGAAGGACACAGAAGAATTCTAAGATCTAGCCCACAAAAAATTTAAAATAAATTTGTAAAACTGTCTGTTGATTGTGAATAAGAAAGAAGGTGGCAGAAACACTAGCCCTTAGTGTTGTGGAGTGTGGAAATCATAAGATTTTTGAGTCAGTTTCTAATACAATTTCAACTCAATAACTGAGTAGAATAGAAAAATTTGATAATTTGAGACATGTCATTTAACCTTTTTCTGTGTTACATTCCTCTGTTATAAAAATGAGAATACAATACTAACCACTCACAAGTATTTAAAATTCAATGTATAAAACACAGCTTTTGGTTTATGGCTGGAATGTAGAAACTCAAAAAACGCAACCCTTACAAAGAAAACTATACAACACTACTTTGAGAACCATAAGAAATCTACATAAATGAAAGAACATATCATGCTCATGAACAGGAAGATTGAACATCATGAAAATGTCAATTCTACCCAAAGCAATCTATGCATTCAATGCAATCCCAATCCAGATCCCACCAACATTCTTTAAGGATATGAAAAAACCAATCACTAACTTTGTATGGAAAGGAAAGAGACCTTGGATAAGCAAAGCAATATTGAAGAAGAAGAACAAAGTAGGAGGTCTCACACTGCTGGATCTCAAAACCTACTATACAGCCACAGTAATCAAAACTGCCTGGTATTGGTATAATGATAGACACATAGACCAGTGGAATAGAATTGAGAACCCAGGAATAGATCTATTGATCTATGGTCAGCTGATCTTTGACAAAGATTAAATGAGGAAGAGAATGTCTGTTTAATAAGTAGTGCTGGGAAAAGTGGGTATCTGTTTGCAGAAAAATGAAACAAGATCTGTACCTCACACCATACACAAATACTACGTCCAGATGGAGCAAAGACTTAATTGTGAAACATAAAATAAAGTTCCTTAGGGAAAAACTAGGGACAAATTTAGGGGCCCTAATATATGGCATAAATAGACTATCAAGCATAACCCAAAATGTACAAACAGCAGAAGAGAAACCAGATGAATGGGACCTTCTAAAAATAAAATTTTTATGTGCTTCAAAAGACTTCTTCATAAGTGTCAAAAGTGAACCTAGAGATTGGGAAAAAATATATGGCAATCGCATATCTGCAAAGGAACTTCTCTCTAGAATTTATAGAAAACTCTAACACCTCAACAACAAAAAGATAAATAATCAAATTTAAAAATGGGCAGAAGACATGAATAGACATTTCACCAAAGAGGATATCAGGTAGCTAACAAACATATGAAGAAATGCTCATGATCATTAGCCATTAAAGAGATGCAAATCAAAACAATAAGATACCATCTTGCCCCAGCACTAGTAGCAAAGTTCAATAAGACAGAAAATAACAAATGCTGGTGAGGATGCAGAGAGATTGGGACTCTCATACACTGCTGGTGGGACTGTAAAATGGTACAACCACTGTGGAAGGCAGTATGGTGATTCCTTAAAAAATTGGAATTGGAAATACCATTTGACCCAGCCATTCCATTATTAGGTATATATCCTAAAGAAGTGAGAGCCAGGACAAGAACAGATATGTGCACACCCACATTCATTGCAGCACTATTTACAATAGCCAAAAGATGGAAACAACCTAGGTGTACATCACCTGAAGAATGGATAACCAAACTATGGTACATACACACATGGAAAACTATACAACCCTAGAGAATAATGTAGAATCTGCAAAACACCACATAACTTTATGCTGTGTGAAATAAGTCAATTACAGAAGGACAAATATTGTATTAGTCCATTATTGTAAAAAGTCAAGGAAAAGTTTATATATGGAAGGAAATGTTTTTTGATGCTTACAAGGAGTGGCTGGGGAGGGGAGGGAAAAATCAAAAAGAAAAAAAAAAAACTTAACCTTGCTTCCTTCATTTGTATTGTATAAAGCCAGTTTTATTCCAGGATAGATCAAGGTCTTATTTAATTTATTGTGGTTTTTTTTTTCTTTAAATTCTTCATATTGTTACCAAGACAGAAATCATATTTTCATAACTATAAATGTTAAATTTTGGTTGTGTGTATGCCCTAGTGGTCTGAGAATGTGTGTGAGGCAGGACCTAGAGAGCAAAGTTACAGGCCAGATAATATCTGTTCCGTCTGCCACGGCACTTGGACCCTGATGCCCTTGAAGTTCTCTTTCATAACCTCCCACTTTTCCCAGAAGAGATACTAGAGTTGTCTCCCTACAGAGAAAGGAAATTGAATGCCAAGAGTCACCATAAAGTCTTCATATGGACAGATTATCCATTTCTTAAAAAAAAAATCCAGTTACTCCCTTTCCAGTGAGAAAAATAAGGTAGATTGTGTCTCATCTATGAAAGGCACAGGCTGTGAACTGCCTGTAATATGATCAGTATTTAAGACACATCTTATGCTCACTGTCACCTTTCTGTTCATAAGAAAAAGTATCTAAGAGCTACTCCTTTATTTGAAAGTCAAATGTATTTCTGTATCTTTGCCACATCAATTTTACTTAAAGACTTGATTCCCCAAAGCCAAAATGACAAAATCCACAGCTGAGAGTCATTTATTAAAATTTAAAGCCTCAGCTTAAGTTAAGAGGGCTGTTAGGGGATCTTGTGCACCATGATTTGAAGATATTTATTCTGATTTGAAGAAATAATGGTAATTTACAATGTTCCTTCTCTTTCTGTAATATTTAGAAATTGTAATCGTAGAATTTCTTCTAAAATCCCCTGTCACTTATGAATCATATAGTATAGACCCGCTCATCCCCCACACTCAAAGGAAAAGGAAAAAACAAAAACAAAAATCCCTCCAGGAATCATTGATTTATGCTTGAAACCAAGCAATCTATTCTTAGTACTTTCTCAACAGGCCACACAATAAAAATGTGAATGGAATGGTGCTACTTTCTCCTCAGACTCTTTTTCAAAGTATTAGTTTGTCACTGTTTAAATTGTTTCTTTTTGGACCATCTTCAAGGAATTTAGTTACTCCAGTTTTAAGGCCTGCATACTTCAATATCATGTTAATTGTAATCTCATGTTTTTTATAGTTTTATAATATTTGGTCTTTATAAATAAGGATTAACTTGAGATATCGTAACCACTCTGGTTGTTGAATTAGCACTTAGTTATTTGAGTCCATCAAAGTTTTTCTGTGACTCATAGACCAGATCTTTTCAGATTATTAATTCTTTTCCCATGTGGCATGTTTTCAGTCAGCATCTCCCTTTGGAATGTGATTTACCTTGCTGGGACACCACTGGATTATAAACTCTGTGAACCCATTGCCATCAAGTTGATATCAACTCATAGCAGCCTTATAGGACAGAGTAGAGCTGTCCCCGGCGTTTCCAAGGCTATAAATCTATGGAAGCAGACTGCCACATCTTTCTCCTATGGAGCAGCTAATTGGTTCAAACCACCAATCTTTTGGTGAGCAGCAGAGATCTTAACCATTGTACCACCAGGGATTTTTTCCTTATGAACACAAAACCATGTTTTTCATCATCTGTGTTACTTAGGACCTAACCCAGTGCCTGGAGTATGTAATATCAGATAACACTTATGAAGTACTGACTGTGTATGCCAGGCACTGTTCTAAAACATTTACCCATCTCTGTCTCATAATTCTATTTTGTGTCTCTGTAAACAGTCTGCTCTAATTATTTGTAGCCAGTTTTTGGAGGGAGTTTTAGACATGTGTGGTTGGTGACAAGGATGATGGGAGAGCCTTGGTTATCGTTCTTGTCATACATTGTTCTTTACTCTCCCTCTGTGAATCATAATGAGCTCTGGTGGCACTATGGTTACAGCATTGATTGGACTGCTAACCAAAAGGTCAGCAGTTTGAACCCACCATCCATCCCTCCACAGCAGAGAGATAAGACAGTCTGTTTCCATAAAAATTTAAAGCCTTAGAAACCCTATGAGGCAGTTCTGCTCTGTCCTATAGGGTCACTATGAGTTGAAATCAACTCAATGGCAGTTGTTTTTCTTGCTTTATTTTTCTATATATCATTCTTTAAAAATCTTCTCCCTGATCATAAGAACTAACATATATATTGCACTTTTCAGTTTACCAACATATTTCTCCAGTATTATTATTACCCACGTATAACTAAAGCAAAATTAGATAAGGAACTTGCCTGTGATCATAGCTAGCATGGGGCATAGATATCTGGAACTCAAGTTGTCTACAGTCAATCCTATGTTCTTTCTACTCTTTTATTTTTACTTAATTTTCATGGAATGCACATAATTTTTTAATGTATATGAAGTCCAATATATATTTATCTTTTGTTCATTAACCATTTACTGTCTAACAAATAACTACGATCTCTACTTATCTATTTGCTACTTATAGTAAAAAATATCCTGTTTAAAAATAGTTTTATTTACAATTGAATTAAAATTTAAAAAAATTTCAAAACAGTTTAATTTCTGGGATTTGCTCAACCACACTGATCTTTTCAACATATTCTGACTTGCCTTTTTCCTTTATTACTCTCTGATGCATTTGACACTGATCCTTCTACTTTCATTGTAAATCTTTCCTTACCTGTGACAATCAGAACTTTGATGGTCCTCTGACCCTTTTCCATAGCTCATTTCTGCTTTCTTGTTATTATTGCTCCTCATTATAAGCAAGCCTCAAAAACTGCCCTATGAATTTTTTTGTTCTTACTTATATGAACTCTCTCAGGAGACCTAGTGGCCCAAACTTTAAGAACTACTCTGCTAACTGAAAGGTTGGTGGTTCAAACCTCCCCAGTTTCTCTGTGGGAGGAATACCTGCCAATCTGCTCCATAAAGATGACAGCCTAGAAAACCTACTCTGTCACATGGAGTCACTATGAGTATAAAATCTACCTAACAGCACCTAGGAGCTCTGGTAGCATAGTGGCTAAGACACTTGCCTGCTAACCAGACAGCTGGCGGTTCAAACCCACCAGCCACTCCTCGGAAGGAAGGTTGGGCAATCCTACTTCCGTAGTGATACTGCCTCGGAAACCCAAGGAGGGGTCGCTATGAGTCGGGGCTGACTCGACGGCACATAACAACAACAACAACAACAACAGCACCTAACTGCAACAACAACAACAACATATGCACTCTCTCAGAGTGCTTATGTCACAATTTCTACTTACATTCTCTATGCTGGTGGATCCCAAAACTACATGTCTAAACTTTTACCTAAACTATATTCTTTGAAGTTCCTAGAGAGCATCTGAGAGATCACACTGTCTTGACCACCTTAAGTTAATATGCTCAGCTCAGAACTCATTTTCAGTAGAGTTCTTCCACATGGCTTATATCATTGACTGTAGCTCATATTCTTCTAGGAGTGCTGTATTGAATTTAAAATGAAAAATGAGTGAGGTAGATTTAGAAATTATTCTCCACTCCCCAACTCTTTTATTCTTGCCTTGTTTCCTGTCTTTTGTGTTATTTAAGGCTGTTTGATTCCATTTTTCCCTTTTCTGCCTTTAGAAGTTGTACATTCTATCACTTTTTCTTTTAGTGATTATCCATTATATTTAATTATACACTTGATTTAACAAAATCTAATGTGTCTGATATATTACTGGAAAACTTTATGGATAACCCAGACATTGTCTGATATAGTGACAGAAAATGAGCCCCTCAGGTTGGAAGGCACTCAAAATATGACCGATGAAGAGCTGCCTCCTCAGAGTAGAGCTGACTTTAATGATGTGGATGGAGTAAAGCTTTCAGGACCTCCATTTGCTGATGTGGCACACTTCAGGATGAGAAGAAACAGCTGCAAACATCCATTAATAATTGGCACAAAGAATGTATGAAGTATGAATCTAGGAAAATTAGGAATTGTCAAAAATGAAATGGAATGCATAAAGATCAATAATGGACTGGGTTTGACCATTTTGAATCAATCTACTATGCCAGGAATGATAAATTGAAGAGGTATGGCATGGAATTCATCATCACAAAGATTGTATCAAGATCTATCCTGAAGTACAATGCTGCCAGTGATAGGATAATACCCATACACCTCCAAGGAACACCAGTTAATACTACTATTATTAAAATTTGCACACCAACCACCAAAGCCAAAGATGAGGAAATTGAAGACTTTTATCAACTTCTACAGTCTGAAAATGACCAAACACACAATCAAGATGTGTTTATTATCACTGGTGAGTGGAATGCAGAAGTGGGAAACAAAGAAAAATCGCCAGTAGTTGAAAAATAGCCTTGGTAATATAATTAATGCTGGAGATCACATGGTAGAATTTTGAATGACCAACAATTTATTCATCAAAAATCCCGTTTTCAACAACACAAATGGCAGCTATACAGGTGGACTTCACCAAATGGCATACACAGGAATCAGAACAACTACATCTGTGGCAAGAGGCAATGGAAAAGCTCAATATCTTCAGCCAAAACACGTCCAGGAGCTGACTGTGGAACAGACCATCAACTGTTCAAATCAAGTTCAAGTTGAAGCTGAAGACAATTAAAACAAGTCCATGAGAGCCAAAATATGACCTTATTGTATCCCTCCTGAATTTAGAGACCATTTAAGAATAGATTTGATGCATTGAACACCAATGACCAAAAACCAGAGGAACTGTGGGATGACATCAAGAACATCATCCATGAAGAAAGCAAGAAGTCATTAAAAAGACAGGAAAGGAAGAAAAGACCAAAATGGATGACAGAAGGGACTCTGAAACTGGCCCTTGAACAGAGAGTAGCTAAAGCAAATGGAAGAAATGACAAGATAAAAGAGCTGAGCAGAAGATTTCAAAGAGCAGTTTGAGAAGACAAAGCCAATTATTATAATGAAATGTGCAAAGAGCTGGAGCTAGATAACCAAAAAGGAAGAACATGCTTGGCATTTCTCAAGCTGAAAGAACTGAAGTAAAAAATTAAGTCTTGAGTTGCAATATTGAAAGATTCCATGGAAAATATATTGAATGATGCAGGAATCATCAAAGAAAATGGAAGGAATACACAGAGTCACTGTACCAAAAGGAATTGTCGATGTTCATCCATTTCAGGAGGTAGCATATGATCAAGGACCAATGATATTGAAGGAAGAAGGCAAAGCTGCACTGAAGGAATTGGTGAAGAAAAAGAGTCCAAGAATTGATGGAATACCCATTGAGATGTTTCAACAAATGGATGCCCTGCTGGAGGCACTCACTCGGCTATGCCAAGAGATTTGGAAGACAGGTATTTGGCCAACTGACTGGAAGAGATTCGTATTTGTACCCATTTCAAAGAAAGGTGATCCCACATAATGTGGAAATTATCAAACAATATAATTAATATCACACTCAAGTAAACTCTTACTGAAGATAATTCACAAACTGTTGCAACAGTATACTGACAGAGAACTTCCAGAGATACAAGCTGTATTCAGAATAGGATGTGGAACGAGAGATATCATTGCCAATGTCAGATGGATTTTTGCTAAAAGCGAAGAATACCAGAAAGATGTTTACTTGTGTTTTATTGACTATACAAAAGCATTCAATTGTGTGGATCATAACAAATTACAGATAACACTGAGAAGAATGGAAATTCCAGAACACTTGATTGTGCTCATCAGGAGCCTATACTTAGACCAGGAGGCTGCCATTCAAACAAAACAAAGGGATGTTGTTGTTGTTGTTATGTGCTGTGGAGTCCGACCCCATTCATACCAACCCCTTCTTGGGTTTCCGAGGCAGTGTCACTATGGAAGTAGATTGCCCAAGGGGATAGTGCACGGTTTAACATTAGGAAGGGAACGCATCAGGGTTATATCCTGTGGTGATTGTGTTTCTGTGTCAACTTGGTGGGCCTGATTGAGTGGCTGGACAGCTGGTGGTAGTTATTCCCCATGATGAGACTGGCAATCAACTCCATGGTGGGATCTACCACAAGCAGCTGAGTATGTGGTCTGCTTCCCACATATAAGAAGCAGCTTTGGGAATGGTCTCTAACTTATGGTACACTTGGGCCCTGCATGTAGCTGTGTCTTTGTTCAGCAGCCTGCCATGCTCTGCTGACCTTGGGACTTACAATGAATTAATGGCCTGCCATGTGGTTTGGTAACATCAGGACTGTGCCTTTTTACTTATCAACCTTGGGCTTCTCAGCCTCAGCAGCCAGCAGTTGTCGAGTGAAGAAATGCCTCTAGCTCCAGTGGACTGGGAGCAGGAGGCAGAGCTAGACCCCAAGGTTGAGGGGCTTTCACCCAGTCCCTAGAGCCTGGCACTTTGGACTTGGACTTAAAGCCTCCAAACTGTAAGAGAATAAATTCCTGTTTGTTAAAGCCATCCCATTTGTGGTATATTCCTGTCAGAGTGGCACTAGGTAACCAGAACATAGCCTTTCACCATACGTATTCAATCTGTATGCTAAGCAAATAATCCGAGAAGCTGGATTATATGAAGAAGAATATGGCATCAGAATTAGAGGAAGGCTCATTAATAACCTGTGATACGCATATGACACAAGTTTGCTTGCTGAAAGTGAGGATGACTTGAAGCATTTACTGATGAAGATTGAAGACTGCAGTCTGCAGTAGGGATTACACCCCAATAGAAAGAAAACAAAAATCCTTACAACTGGACCAATAAGCAGCATCATGATAAATGGAGAAAAGATTCAAGTTGTCAAAGACTTCATATTACTTGGTTCTATAATCAACACTAATAGAGACAGCAGTGAAGAAATCAGACAACATATTGAATTGGGCAAATCTGTTGCAAAAGACCTCTTTTAGGTGCTGAGGAGCAAAGACAGCTCCTTGAAGACTAAGGTGCACCTAACCCAAGCCATGTATTTTCAGCCACCTCATATGCATGTGAGTACTGGACAATGAATAAGGAAGACCGAAGAAGAGTTGATGCTTTTGAGTTGTGGTGTTGGTGAAGACTACTGAAAGTGCCATGGACTGCTAGAAGAACTAACACATCTGTCCTGGAAGAAGTGTAGCTGGAATGCTTCTTGGAAATGAGAATGGCCAGACTTCCCATCACCTACTTTCATCATGTCAGAAGGGACCATTCTCTGGAGACAGATATCATGGTTGGTAAAGTGGAGGGTCAACAAAAAAAGGGGAAGGGCCTCAATGAGATGGATTGACACAGTGGGTGGAACGATGGGATCAGGTATGACAAAGGATCGTGAGGCTGGCATAGGACTGGGCAGTGTTTCATTCTGTTGTACATAAGGTAGCTATGAGTTGGAGATGACACGACAGCAACTAACAACAACAACCATGTGGACCAGTACCTCAGCCCTTTTCCCGCACTATACAAAGGTTTGGAATGCTTTTATTCCTGCCTAATACCTTCCTGAATTATTTTTTATTATTTTCCAGACTTCCATATCTACCTTACATTCATAACTCCCCAGATTTTTTCATTGTTTTTGTTTTTTTGTTGTTTTATAAATCTGTGCTTGTTAAGTTTTACTTGCAAATAGCAAAATCTTTGCTCAGTATTCCTTTTGACAGTATTTCCAAATCCCCTATTGGGTCAATTTTCTTCTACTTTAGTAGTTCCTTCAACTAACAAATCCTATTAGAAACCTCTCTCAGCCTTTTTCTGAGCATGTATTTTTTTATTCTATCTTAATTATTCAATGATATATTGCATGAATTTTTCTTTGGCTCCTTTTTTTCCAAAATTGTAATTATGTTTTGCTACGAAAATAAAATCTCCAGATGAGACTTACGAACCAGAGAAACTAAATGATGCTTTGGAAACAGGCCATGAATTTCAAGTGTTAGAAAATAGCCATTAATTATGTCAAGATGAAAACCTAATATAAATTAGAAAATAAGAAAAAGAATGCTTAACTCAATAACCTTTCAGTATAAGCCCTTTAATTAGAAATTATGGGATTATCACATAGGTCATATTTTAGAGTACAGAAAGCTAATATTGGAAATTACCGTTAGCTAAATGGGGTAAAGAGATGTCACTGAAAAATCCTCATTATGTTGAGCGCCAAACAGCACTGAAGAAAGTAATTTTAAGTTTGGCTACAAATCCATGGTGTGTAATTCTCAAGGATCATATATTCTATGTGTGTCTGCAGAGTTGTAGCATAAAAATTAAAAGGGGCTTATTAAAAAATTTCACTCATTATTTGCTACTAACCATCCATTCCAGCTTCCACATTTTACTGTCACCATTTATGTGCTCGACTCTTCTCTCCCAATGCACTTTTAGCCTACACTGAGGGCTCAGGTCAAGTCTATTTTCCTTTGAAAGCTTTCCTTCATCATCATAAACTCCTGTAATTATAGCTCTAATCATTTATAATGTCCACCACACATTGCATTGTTTTATTAGCTAACTTCCATGTCTTATTTTGCCAGTTGCCCTGTGAGAATGTATTTGAGATTCAGGGCCACACCTTTTACTTCTTTGCAACCCCCATAGCACATCATATGCCACATTACACACATGATTCTTATGCATTTGTTAGTCCAGTAGTAAAACATGAGAAGTTAGGAAGAAAAGGAGAAAGGAGGGTACAAGGAAATTGAAAAGCTTTACCTTTCATGAACTTCCAAACCAAACTCAGTGCCGTCAAGTCAATCTTGACTCATAGTGACCCCTCCTTGGGTTTCCAAGGCATGAACTTAGGATGTTAATATTCTAATTGAGCAAATACACACCTCTATGTAACTAAATTAATTAGAGAACAATTTTAAGATCATACACGAGTATATAAGGAAATCCATGGTAGACAGCTAGGTTGCAAAAGAATAAGAGCATCTCCATAGAATTCACTAAGTCAGAGAAAATTAACTACTGGAATATTTTTAATGTGCATTTTTTTTCTAATTATAAGCTTCACCTTTAGCATGCAAATAATACCTGTTGATGGTGATTTCTTTTTGTTTTGCTTGTTTTCTGTAAAGAGAAACTATTTTCACAGTATTTTTTAGGAGCATAAATTTCAATAGAATTAGAAATTCATTAAAAGGAACCCCTGGGTTCTCTCTACAGACAAGATGTTAAAATAATAAGATTTTAAATTCCAAATAAGTAACAAAGCTAATTATGCTAAGTAGTGACCTTTGTTTTCCATTAGAGACACCTTATCATGTGTTTTCTGCTGGAAGTGGCCTAACAAATACAAATACTATTCAGCAAAAATCACAACTACATTTTATTTGGTAAAGATTTTGGTGCATTACCTAAAGTCTTTTTAAGTAAAGTGTTTTTAGATTTTCACCTCTTGATATTAATTTGAATGAGGTCCATAAAAATTATCTCTGAATGCTAATTTAATGCCAAGGGAAGTGTAGTCATATTTTTAAAAGTTCTCTTAATTCAGAAAAATAAGATACTGTCTTATGAGGAGAGAGGAGAGGATATATATGAATTAATTCCTACAAATAAGTTTGTAAGTACAGACCGCATGGCATTTATATTTTTTATATCATTATTAAAAAAAAATTCTCAGCTCAAGAAAAGGCAAGTTAAAGCTTATTAATATTACGAATTTGTAGTTTCTTGCATCTAAATGATGCCAAAGGACAAATTTTGACTCCAACTTGGAAAATAAAGCAACTCATGCTTTTTTTTTTTTTTCTTTATGGACCTATGATTACCAAAAACATGTCTGAGCAGAAAAGGTCCTTAATATCCAGAAAAAGAGACTGTAGGAATAATTAGGAGAAGAAAAAATACCAAGTGTTGAATTTGGAAAAGTCATAATAGGTTAGTTGTAGCAATAAACAGAAAGTAAAATTATAAAATGATTATTCTACAATAGATTCCTTGTGTAATTGAAATTAAATAAAATAAAAGGAAATGTACCAGGATATATGTAACTTTGATTTAGACTTCACTGATGAAGACAACAAAATGAAGTAATAACTTGTGATATTGCCTTCCTAGTCTATTCTTTGGGAGCTCTGGTAGTGTAGTGCCTAAGGCACTTTACTGCTAACCAGAAGGCTGGCGGTTCAAACCCACCAGCCACTTCTCAGGAGGAAGATGGGGCAATCTACTTCCTTAGTGATACTGCCTCGGAAACCCAAAGAGGGGTCACTATGAGTCGGGTCCGACTCAACGGCACATAACAACAACAACAGTCTATTCTTTAATTAAAATGGTTTCAGAAAGATTACCTTAATTTGCATTAATATACATATATATGTATCCAAAATACAAATCAGTTGTCATCAAGTTGATTCTGACTCATGAAGACCCCATGTTTTAGTCAGCTTAGAAGTACACTCTGTAGGGTTTTCAGTGGCTCTGATCTTTTGGAAATAGATCACCAGGCCTTTCTTCTGAGGCCTCTCTGGATGGTTGGAACCAACAACCTTTCAGATAGTAGCTAAGTACTTAACTATTTGTACCACTCAGGGACACTATATATATAAATGCATGGATATACATAAAAATTGCATGTATGTGTATGCATATATTATTATAAGGAGCTCTGGTGGTGCATTGGCTAAGGCATTTGGCTGCTAATCAAAAGGTCAGTAGTTCAAACCCATCAGCCTCTCTGTGGGAGAAAGATAAATCAGTCTGCTTCCATAAAGATGTACAGCATTAGAAACCCTATGTGGCAGTTCTACTCTGTCCTATAGGTTCACTATGAGTTGTAATCAACTCAATGGCTGTTTGTTTGTTTGTTTGTTTTTTAATAATATATGTTATTATATATACATACCAAACTCCAAACTCATTGCCATCAAGTCAATTCTGAGTCACAGTGACTCCCTTTGGGTTTCAGAGGTGATAAATCTTTACAGAAGTAGATTGCCACATCTTCCTTCTGATATATACATACATATATATGCATATAGCTATAAATAAGTATAAAATACAGTGCCTATAAGAAATATTGAACATAAGAAATGGAATCCTGAGTAAAAGAGTTATTTTCTCCCATATTCTGTAGGTAAAAATCGTGTCAAAGAATAATTTCTGGAAGAATACAATTATAACCCATTATTGCAGGATCAAAAAATTTAACAATGTATGACTAACATCCATTATTCTATATGAATGCATTATGCATAACTATAAATAGGCTTTTCTTCATATGTTGGTTGGCCCTTGCTAAATGATACTCAATTTTTTATGCTGCAAAAACATACAGACTACTATATTAAAATGTAATTACTTTCTTTTATTTAATATTAAACTCATCTACTTCTACTGAATTTGGAATTCAGTAAACAAATCCATTTTCTTCTAAAAATTTCCTTGATGATTTCATTCCTTTTGGTTAGTCTCAACAGCCCCCCCCTTTTTTTTCTGTTTTCCCCTTAATGATGAACAATTTTTATTTTCTTCAGTCTTTAATCTTTTACCCTTTGGTCATTTTAGTTCCTCTTCTCTAAACCTTCTTCATTCCCTTTAGTAGCCATAACTATTTATACAATCCAGAACATCACATAATAGCCTATCATGGTGATCTGTGTTTCTAAGGAGAATATTCATCTTTCTACTTTGAATAATGTCCAGCTTTCTGTTGTACTTTCTGACTGAATAAATACATTATCGGTAAAGAACAGGAAATATCTTCTCTAGGACCAACGACTTCATTGAGTGTAGAACAGATTTCAACCCCTAACTATTCTTTTCCAATTGAAATTGCCCCTTCTCACCCTACCCCACTGATGTAACTATGTTTCTTTTTTGTATCATCTTTGTAGTCTCAAATGTGAAATTATAAGAGATGGCCAATGTGGTTCCTTATAGTATCTACATTTGGTGAGTGACTGATGTGTAATCTTAGTGCAAAAATCGTAAATAAAAGTTTTTCTCCTTATCTCTATGTAAAGTTGTTTTTGTTTCTTTCATTCTCCAAGCAACTGTTACCCTCTCTTCAGTAAATTACATTTAAATATACTTTCAGTGATCGTATCCTTTGTTATGTATTCCATCAATTCAGAAAACGATAAAGCAAACCTATGAAAATATATTTCCTGTGGTTTGTTGAATAGTCCAGATGTACTCATTTGTGCTGTACTAATTTAAAAACAAATACAAATGCAGACAAGCAAATATTAGTAATTTAAAACAACAAAAGATTTATTTCTTGATCTTACTTCATACCATTTTGGGTCAACAGGAGACTCTGTTCTTACCCCACTGTAGGGGATAGAGAAAATGTGTTGGGTCATACACTAGCTGATTTTCCAATCATATGGCTATGCCTAACTTCAAGGAGGTAGGAAAGTCCAATCCTACCAAGGTTGGAATATGTGTAACTAAAAGCTAGGAAACATTACTAATGGCTACTGAACCACCCACAGTACCAACATGAAAGTACCATGAGTGAAATTCTGTGTTATAGGTGGAAAACACTTTATAATAATGATATATATAAAACTGGTATCCCAAAATTGGTATTGACCTTATAGACTTAATTTCTGATTTTTGATTCATTGGTATCCATATCAAAACCAAACTCACTGCCATCAAGTCAATTCCAACCCACAGCGACCCTCGTTAGGTTTCCAAGGCAGTAAATCCTTATAGAAGCAGATTGCCCCATCTTCTTTCCACAGAGTGGCAGGTGAGTTTGAACCACCAACTTTCTGGTTAGCAGCCAAATGCCTTAGGCACTGCACCACTAGAGCTCCTTTTGGTATATCATATGTTAAGAAATGGCAAAATACCAAATATGAAAGATAACATCTATTCCTGTATAGATTTCCCCTGAAACAAACTAGCTTTTCAGGTGTAAGATGTTTCTTAATCTGTAGTACTAACTGCACTAATTGCTATAGTAACTAGTCCCTTCATATACAGTGGCTCAACACAATAGATATCTTTTCATTCTTCATGTTAACAGAAGAAGGTGAGGAGGTTGGTAGGATGACCTTCCCCCAAGCTCTGATTTAGCCATTCTGGTTGATGAAGCTTTTGTCATCTCCAGCAAGATGTCTTCTCTGGTGCTTTTGGGTCAGATCCATACCCCCAAAAAAACCTCACTGCCATCAAGTCAATTCTGACTCATAGTGACCCCATTGGGTTTATGAAGTGGTAAATCTTTACAGAAGTAGATTGCCCCATCTTCCTTCCACAGAGCAGCTGGTAGGTTTGAACCACCAACCATCTGGTTAGCAGTAAAATGCCTTAGACACTGAGCCACTGGAGCTTCTTCAGGTCCACACCAGTCAACAGAAAATGGAAAATAACATGGAAGGGCAAGTGTGGAAAGAGACCATTTGGCAAGGACCTTGCCTTCCAAACTCTGGATGTTGGCCATACCCTCTTAGTTCTGAGTAGAGACCCCTGAGCCTGGGCTTCAGCTCTACCACCTAGCTCCACTAGGATGACAGCTCTACTCCCCTGACTTTAAGCAGCCACATTCTCCTAGTCTATCTGAGCAGTTAACCCACTCCCTTCACCCCACTAGCTCTTGTTTTTTTCTGCTCTTTGGCCATGGCAGCACCACTCCGTCAGCTTTGGGCAGCAGCTACACCCCCCTGGCATTAATGAACAGCAGCCCCACACTCCAGAACCAAGGTGGTAAAGACCTATCTCTTTGAAACCTAAGAGGCCATAGTTTCAAAGGCTCCACCCTTTGAAACCCAACAGGCTATAGTTCTACCCTTTGAAGTAAAGGCACTCTGCTTCCTGTGTGCTCCTTCCAACAGTTCTACTGCTTGGAGGATGGCCCATGTCTTTACTTGGAGGAAAACAGATATACTTCCGTTGGCCTGTTTTCTGCCTATAGAATTCCAAGAGACAGACAGAATTTTCTCCTCTCCTTCTTTGTCCTTTGTCAGTCTAAGTGGATTTTTTTTTTTTTTTTTTTGCTGTGATAGTTGGTTCAATCCATCAGTCACAAGCCTAAACTATACAGTGTAGCCAGGTATTGAGAAAAATTTAGAATATGTGTCCTGAATTTGTAGAAAAGAATCTCCCAAATCTTTATTTATTTTCATTTTCAGTGCTTCATTTTTCAGATCTTTCTCCTCCCATTTTACTATAAGTGGCAAGGTGAAATCACA
Organism: Orycteropus afer afer; assembly: GCF_000298275.1. Taxonomy (NCBI): domain Eukaryota; kingdom Metazoa; phylum Chordata; class Mammalia; order Tubulidentata; family Orycteropodidae; genus Orycteropus; species Orycteropus afer. Next base: position 1,098,356 of record NW_006921720.1, read on the forward strand.
TGGCCTTTTAAAGATTTTGCTTATAAATTTTCATAGCTAAATATCTAAGTTCATCACTTATAAGTTCTACCTTCCACCAAACATTTGAACATAATTCAGATTATTTCTTTGCCACTGCATAAAAAGCACATCCATGTTCATCACAGCACTATTCACAATAACAAAGAGATGAAAACAACCAAAGTCCCCATCAACAGATAAACAGATAACTAAACTGTGGTACATACATATCATGGAATACTATGCAAGATTGAAGAATAATGAAGAATCAACTCATAATGTGGATGAACTTGGAGGACATTATGTCAAGTGAAATAAGTCAATGAAAAAAAAGACAAATATTGTATGTGTCCATTATCATAAAATAGTCAAGGAAAGTTTATACAGGGAGGGAAATTTTCTTTGTTGGTTACCAAAGATGGGAAGGGAGGAGAAGGAAGGAAAGGCAAATAAATGGGTAGTTAAGAGACAGGTGTTGATATGGGTGAAGGGAAGACAATATAACAAAAGTGTGTGACTGGCACAATATCTCTAAGGAAAAGAAAGACACAAAGAGGTGCACATTTGGCACAGACAATAAAGATTAATATTATTGCACAATACTGGATTATGAGTAATAAGAAAATACAAGTAGATACATAGTTGGCCAGACAAGAAGATAAAGTATAGATGGGCAACTGGGAATATAGGCACAGTCATACTTAGGTTTGGCAGATGATATTCCTTCATACATGTTTATATGTGCTATAAAAATGTCCATATGCAGTATAAAGCTAATGGAGGGCAAAGTTAAGATAACTTCTTAGGCACAGCTGGGGGTCATGGTAATGGGGATGTCAAGCTCAATTGGTAAAACATAGTACACGAAAATATTTTTCTACATCTTACTTCGGTGAATAGTGACTAGAGTCGTAAAAGCTTGCAAGCGGCCATCTAAGATGCAAACTTTGGTCTCTCTTCGTCCAGAGCAAAGAAGAGTGAAGAAATCTAAACCAACCAAAAACCAAACTCACTGCCTTTGAGTTGATTCGACTCATAGCAACCGCTCCTTGGGTTTCCAAGGCAATATCTCTGTGGCAGTAATGTATCAGACAGTGTTTCTCTGCTATTCATAAGGTTTTCCCTGGCCAATTCTTTGAGAAGTGGATGACCACCTCCTTCTTCCTAGGCTGTCTCAGTCTGCAAGCCAGGCTGATACCTGTGCAACAGGTGCACCTCACTGGGTTTGAAACACCAGTGGCACAGCCTCAAGTCTCACAGCAACATATCACCACAGTAGGATAAACCGACAGACAAGTTTGAAACCTAAGATACATTACTGTGCAAATTTATGAAGAGTCCAGAAACATTGTCCAATACAGAGGAGGAAGATGAGTCACTTAGCTTAGAAGACTCTCAAAGTAGGACTGGGAAAGAGCTGCATTATCAGAGTAAAATCAGCCTTACTCACATGGATAAGGTAAAGCTTTTGAGATCTCCATATGCTGACATGACACCACTCAAATTGAGGAGAAACAGTGGCAAACAACCATTAATCGGAACATGGAATTTATGAAGTATAAATCTAGGAAAATTGGAAGTTGTCAAAAATGAAATGGAACACATAAAGATTGATACCCTAGGCATTAGTGAGCTGAAATGGACTGGTTTTGGCCATTTTGAATCAGACAACTATATGATTTACTATGCCAGGAACAACAGTTTAAAGAGGAATGGTGTGGCATTCATCATCACAAAGGATGTTTCAAGATGTGTCCTGAAGTACAATACTGTCAGTGATAGGATAATATCCATACGCCTACAAGGAAGACCTGTTAATACGACTATTATTCAAATTTATGCACCAACCACCAAAGCCAAAGATGAGGAAATTGAAGATTTTTATCAACTTCTGCAGTCTGAAATTGACTGAACTTGCAATCAGGATGTGTTAATTATGTCTGGTGACTGGAATGCAAAAGTTGGAAATGAAGAATCATTGGTAGTTGGAAAACTTGGCCTTGGTGACAGAAATAATGCTGGAACTTGCATGATAGAATTTTGCAAGACCAACAACTTCTTCATTGCAATCACCTTTTTTCAACAACACAAATGGTGGCTCTACATGTGGACTTCACCAGATGAAACACACAGGAATCAGATTGACTAAGTCTGTGGCAGGAGGCAATGGGAAAGCTCAGTATCTTCAGCCAAAACCAGGCCAGGAGATGATTGTGGAACAGACCATCAACTGCTCATATGCAAGTTCAACTTGAAGTTAAAAACAATTAAAACAAGTCCACGACAGCCAAAATATGATCTAGAATATATCCCTCCTGATTTAGAGACCATCTAAAGAAAAGATTTGATGCACTGAACACCAATGACCGGAAACCAGATGAATTGTGAGATGACATCAAGAACATCACCCATGAAGAAAGCAAGAGGTCACTAAAAAGACAACAAAAGAAGAGAAGACCAAAATGGATGACAGAAGAGACTCTGAAACTTGCCCTTG
>NW_006921720.1:1101942-1104575 GCF_000298275.1 Orycteropus afer afer
GATTGCCAAAAGAACTAACAGATCTGTCCTGGAAGAAGTACAGCCGAGATGCTCCTTGGAAGCGAGAATGGCCAGACTTCGTCTCACCTACTTTGGTCATGATGTCAGAGGGGACCATTCTCTGGAGAAGGATGCCATGCTTGGCAAGGTGGAGGGTCAACGAAAGAGGGGAAGGCCTTTGATGAGATGGATTGACACAGTGGCTGCAACAATGGGCTCAAGTATAGCAAGGATCATGGAGCTAGCGTGGGATTGGGCAGTGTTTTGTTCTGCTGTGCATGGGGTCTCTATGAGTTGCAAATGACTCAACAGCATCCAACAACAGCAACATCTCTGTGGCAGTAGGTTGCCCAGTCTTCCTTTTGAGGAGTAGCTGGTGGGTTTCAACCACCAGCCTTCTGGTTAGCAGTCAAATGCCTTAAGCACTACACCACCAGTTAGTCCAAAGAACTAATGGGCCATGAAAACTTCAGCCTATCTGACCCTGAAAGCAGAACTAAATGGTCCCCAGCTACAAATGGCACTCACTCAGAAAGGGGTCAAAATTGGAGATCCTAGAAAATGTGAGACAAAAAAAAATGTGGAACAAAATTTAAAAACATAAAAAAGACTAGGTTTACTGGTCAGATAGAGACTGGTGAGACCCCTGAGTCTATGGCTTCAAGTTATTCTTTGGACCTGGAATTGAACTGACTCCTGTGGGTGAACCTCAGCCAAACAATAGACAGGCTTACAAGTGAAACTTCCGAAAAAACTGGCCAGTGAAAACTTTATGAATAGCAGTGAAGCACTAGCTGATATATTACAGGAAAACTTTATGTATAGCCCTGAAGCATTGTCTGATATAGTGCCAGATGATGAGCCCCTCAGGTTGGAAGGTACTCAAAATATGATAGGATAATATCTAAATACTTCCAAGGAAGACCACTTAACTCTACTGTTATTTAAATTTATGCACCAACTAAAGCCAAAGAGAAAGAAATTGAAGACTTTTACTAACTTTTGCAGTCTGAGATTTACCAAACATGCAATCAAGATGTACTGATGATTGGAATGCAAAAGTTGGAAACAAAGAAGAATCACTGGTAGTTGGAAAATGTGGCCTTGCTGATAGAGGTGATGTCAGAGATTACATGATAGAATTTTACAAGACCAATGACTTACTCATTGCAAATACCTTTTTCAACAATGTAAACAGCATCTATACATGTGGACCTCACAGAAGGAATATACAGGAATCAGATTGAAATTGACTACATTTGTAGGAAGAGGCTATGGGGAAACTCAATATCCTCAGTCAAAATAAGGCCAGGAGCTGACTATGGAACAATCAATCAATTGCTCATATGCCAGTTCAAGTTGAAGCTGAAGAAAATTAAAACAAGCCCATGAGAGCCCAAATATGACCTTGATTGTATCCCACCTGAATTTAGAGACCATCTGAAGAATAGATTAGATGCATTGAACACCAGTGACCAGAAACCAGACAAGTTGTGGGATGACATCAACAGCATCATACATGAAGAAATCAAACCATCATTAAAAAAGACAGGAAAGGAAGAAAAGACCAAAATGGATGTCAGAAGACATTCTGAAACTTGCTTTTGAGTGGAGAGTAACTAAAGCAAATGGTAGAAATGATGAGATAAAAGAGCTGAACAGATTTCAAGGGCAGCTCAAGAAGTTAAAGTAAATTATTATGATGAAATATGCAGAGACTTGGAGTTAGAAAACCAAAAGAGAAGAGCACACTTGGTGTTTCTCAAGCTAAAAGAAATGAAAAAAAATTCAAGCCTCAAGTTGCAATATTGAAGGATTCTATGGGCAAAGTATTGAATGATGCAGGAAGCATCAAAAGAAGGTGGAAGGAATACAGAGTCACTGTACCAAAAGAATTGGTCAACGTTCGACTATTTCAGGAGGTAGCATATGATCAACAACTGATGGTACTGAAGGAAGAAGTCCAAACTACACTGAAGGAAATGACAAAAAACAAGGCTCCACGAATTGACAGAATACCCATTAAGATGTTTCAACAAATGGATGCAGTTCTGGAGGCACCTACTTATTCAAACCAAGCAATTTTGAAGACAGGTACCTAGCCAACTGGCTGCAAGAGATCATATTTGTACCCATTCTGAAGAAAGATGATTACCCACAGAATGTGTAAATTATCAAACAATATCATTAATATCATATGCAAGTAAAATTTTTCTTAATATAATTCAAAACCATTTGTTGCAATATATAGACAGGGAACATCCAGAAATTCAAGCTGGGTTTAGAAGAGGATGTGAAATGATGTCAGATGGATCTTGGCTGAGAACAAAGAATACCAGAAATACATTTACTTGTGGTTTATTGACTATGCAAAAATATTTGTGTGGATCATAACAAATCATGGATAGCATTATGAAGAATGGGAATTCCCAAAAACTTAATTGTGCTCATAAGGAATGTGTACATAAAGCAGGAGGCTGTCATTCAAACCGAACAAAGGAATGCTGCATGGTTTAAAATCAGGAAGGGAGTGTATCAGGGCTGTATCCTTTCACCATACTTATTCAATCTGTATGCTGAGCAAATAATCTGAGAAGCTGGACTATATCAAGAATAATGTGGCTTCAGGATTA
>NW_006921720.1:1105225-1118191 GCF_000298275.1 Orycteropus afer afer
CTAGAGCCTGGCACTTTGAACTTGGACTTAAAGCCTCCAAACTGTGAGAGAATAAACTCCTGTTTGTTAAGGCCATCCCATTTGGGGTATTTCTGTTAGAGCAGTATTAGGTAACAAGAACACCTGTGGAAACAGCAGTCAGGAAATCAGATGTCGTATTTTAACAGGGAAAATCTGCTGCAAAAGACCTCTTTAAAGTGTTGAAGAGCAAAGATTTATTTTGAAGACTAAGGTGCACCTAACCCAAGCCATGGTATTTCCACTTACCCATATGCATATGAAACCAGGACAATGAATAAAGAAGACCAAAGAGTTAATGACTTTGAATTGCAGTGTTGGTGAAGAATATTGAAAATACCGTGGACTGCCATAAGAATGAACAAAGCTCTCCTGGAAGAATTAGAGTCAGAATACTCCTTGGAAGCAAGAATGGCCAGATTTTCTCTCATCTATTGTGGTCATCTTGTCAGAAGGGACCATTCCCTGGAGAAGGTTATCATGCTCAGTAAAGTAGAGGGTCTGTGGAAAAGGGGAAGACCCTCTACAAGATAGATTGATGTAGTGGCTGTAATGATGGGCTCAAGTATAGGGGAATATGCACAACCAGGCAGTGTTTCTTTCTGACTATGAGTCAGAGCCACTTCATGGTACCCAACAACAACAATGACAAGCCCAACAGCTACGCCAGGGAAAATCACTCCTTAGAACCAGCAGTCATGGGAGAGCAGAAAGGCAGCATTTCACAGGCAGACAGGTCAGGAGACAAGAAGGATCAAGGGAAAGGGAGCCAGAGGGGAAAGACAGTGGAGAGCTGTTACACTGTGGGGAATGTAATCAGTGTCACAAAACAAAATGTGCATGAACTGTTGAATATAAAATGATCTGCTTTGTAAAATTTCACCAAGTCACAATAAAACATTAAAAAGAAAAAACAAGCATTGCTCTTCTTTCATTATTCATCATTTTCTTTCAGAGTTTCACCAGAAGCACATTTAACATCCATATTTCTAGCTCATTTCCTTCTGAGCCCTCACCAGAATTGCTTTTGATGTGCATTATTCTACCAACTGTCTCTTCAAGGCAATCTAGGCTTTTACTATTACAAAACCAGACTCACAACCATCAAGTCATAGAGACATCAAGGCCATAAACCTTAACAGAAGCAGACTGCCTCATCTTCTGCAGAACATCTGGTGGGTTCAAACCACCAACCATTTGGTTAACAGCCAAATGCTTTGACCATTACAACACCAGAGCTACTTGCTTTTACTATTAGACACCTTTAAATTCTTCCAGCTTCCATCAATACCAAATACCAAAATCATTTCTACATTTTAGGTATTTGTTAGAGCAGCACCTCACTTCTCGGTACCAAATTCTGTCTTGGTTATCTAGTGCTAGTACAATAGAAATACCATAGATTGATAGTTTTTAAAATAGAAATATTTTCTCACAGTTTTAGAGTCCATATTCAGGGTGCCAGGTGTAGGGGAATGCTTTCTTTCTCTGTCAGCTCTGGGGGAAGGTCCATGTCTCTTCAGCTTGTTTCTTGGTTTTTAGATCTCCATGTGAGTTGGCATCAATCTTTCCCAATCTCTGTTTTTTTTTTCATTTTCTTATTTAATTGCTTTTATTTCTCAAAAGAGATTGATTTAAGACCCCACACTAATTCTGTCTTATTAACATAACAGAGATAACCCATTCCCAAATAGGACTACAACCTAATACAGGATTGGATTTACAATAGACATTTTTGGAGGACACAATTCAATGCATAACAAATGGTCATACCTAACTGCAAGGATGGAGCCTAGAATATATGGTGCACTGTATTCTCAAGAAGAGCTCTGATGGTGTAGTGCCTAAGGCATTTGACTGCTAACCAAAAGGCTGGCGGTTCAAACCCATCAGCCACTCCTCAGAAGGAAGAGTGGGCAATCTACTTCCATAGAGATACTGCCTCAGAAACTCAAGGAGGAGTCACTAAGAGTTGAATCGACTCAATGGAAGTGAGTTTTGGGGGGGGGGGTGTCCTTACAAAGGAGCTCTGGTGGCATAATGCCTAAGGCATTTGACTCCTAACCAGAAATTTGGTGGTTCAAACCCACCATCTGCTCTGCTAAAGGAAGATGGGGCAATCTACTTCTGTAAAAATTTACCACCTTGGAAATCCAGTGTGAGTCACCATGAGTCTGAATTGATGTGATGACAGTGAGATTTTTTGTATTCTCAGAAAGAAGAAAAAGAAACAATTATTTTAGATCAGCTGGTACTCACTGCCACATCTACTTTAATCACCAATATCCCCAAATCAGGAAAGGGATAGTAGAAAATGAATAGCTACAGACAGATTGTGGTTCACTATTTCAAGGTCTTTGGTGTGCCAGCAGTGTATTCAGCTGCCAATTTCCAGAGTTGTTTTGGGGCTCAAAGCGTAGCTGTATAATGTTTCTAACATGGTACCATCATTTTATATTTGCAGTATACTGAAAACTTACTTAACAGCTGCTAGTATTCAAGCTTATTGATACTGTACAAATGTTCCAAAATGAGAATGAGATTTAGAACAAATCTTAATAACCCTCACCTTCCACACACTCATTGACAATAATTTGATTCTTTCATCATCTTCTGTCTCCACCAAAACAAAACAAAAAAAAAGTTTTTTTGTTTTGTTTTGGTGGAGACAGAAGATGATTCAGTGTCAAGTTCTTCTGTAATTAAAATGAGTTTTTCATTGGAAGATGTTATTTTTTTCCTTCAATTTCAAATTGATGAGAGTTACAATATTAAGTTTATAAAATACTAAGTTAATAAATTATAATGAGGAATAAAAATATTCCATTGTACAGCTGCCATTGAGACTACAAGAGAGAGCTGTATGGTGAAATTGACATCATAATTCAAGTGACTAAGGAAAGCAAAGGTTATAAGAGGGAAAATGTTAATGTGAGAAAAATTGCTTTAAGCTCATCAGAAGACTCTAGAGGGAAATATTATTTGACTTCAAAATTAACTAGTACATGGCTCTATAAAGAATAAACAGTTTCTGGTTGAAGGAGTTCTGGTGGTGCAATGCCTAAGGCATTTGACTGCTAACCAGAAGGTTGGCAGTTCAAACCCACCAGCCACTCCTTGGTAGGAAGATGGATTAATCTACTTTTGTAAAGATTACTGCCTCAGAAACCCAGTAGGGGTCACTATGAATCAGAATTGACCAGATGGCAGTGAGTTTGGTTTTATTGAATTTGGGTTTTGAATTATCTAAGCCCAAGAAATTATATTTGAAAACTGACAGTAATGGAGGAAAATGACTCAACATGAGGTAACTAGAAGGCAGGTACATCACCAAATCCTTTCACTTAACATTCAGTGAGTCTGATGTTGTTTTTAGTTTGTTTGTTTTCTTCCCAACCCTCTTTTCATGCCTCTTCACCTCACCCCCCATCCCCCCAACACACAAACCGGATACGTGGTTGTATGACCAGCCAGGGCTTTCCCTCCCAGCCGAAGTCCCATCCTGCTCACCTGTCCTCACCTCATTCACCTCACCTCTATCAACACTCACCCAGCCTGGTAACACACCCTCAAGGCTGTGTTCCTTAAAGACAATGGAGCAAACAAATGCCTGTATGACTCACTGATATGAAGGTGGTTCTGCTATGCCCTATTTATACCAGAAGTAAATACCGAGGCAAGAATTTCAGACATTGTGCATTCAAAGAAAAATATATTTTACTATTAGTATATCATTATTGCCCCTGAAATTATAACACATATATATTTGATAAGGTTGTGCTTTATGTGGAGGACTTTTTTCATTTATTTTTGCATGAGCTCTGGTGGCGTAGTGCCTAAGGCATTTGAATGCTAACCAGAAGGCTGGTAGTTCAAACCCACTAGCCAGTCCTCAGAAGGAAGATTGGGCAATCTACCTCCATAGAGGTACTGCCTCAGAAACCCAAGGAGGGGTCACTATGAGTCGAATTGACTTGATGGCAGGGAGTTTTTAATGTAATTAAATTATTTATATGTGTGTGACTGTGGTAGTTAAGGTTATGTGTCCACTTGGCTGGATCTAGTTTTGAGTGGCTGGGTAGCTGGTGGTAGTTATTTCCCATGATGAGACAGGCAATCAACTCTATGGTGGGATCTACCACAAGCAGCTGAGTAGCTGCTTTAGGATGTGGTCTGCTTCCCATATATGAGAAGAAACTTTTTCGCATGCTTGAACCCTGCATATAGCCAAGTCATTGTTCAGTAGCCTGCCATGCCTTGCTGTTCTTGATCTTTTCTGGACTTGAATTAGTGGCCTGCTGTGTTGTTTGGTAATATTGGGACTGTGCCTTTTTACTTGTCAACCTTGGGTTTGTCAGTCTCAGCAGCCAGCAGCTGCCTGAGAGAAGAAAGCCTCCGGCTTCAGTGGGCTGGGAGCAGGAGGCAGTGCTGAAGCCCAAGGTCGAGGAGTTTTTACCCAGCCCCTAGAGCCTGGCACTTTGAACTTAGGCTTCTAACCTCCAAAGCTGTAAGAGAATGAATTCCTATTTGCTAAAGCTATCCCGTTTGTGGTATATTCCTTTCAGAGCAGCACTGGTAACCAAAACAGTGACTGTTGTGTTGTTGTTGTTGTTAGGTGCTGTCAAGTCAGCTGTGATTCATACTGACCCTGTGTACAACAGAAAGAAACACTGTCCAGTCCTGTACCAGCCTCACAATCCTTGATATAACCTGAGCCTATCATTGCAGTCATTGTGTCAGTCAATCTTGTTGAGGGCCTTCCCTTTTTTATTTGACCCTCTACTTTACCAAGAATGATATCCTTCTCCAGGAAATGTGACCAAAGTAGGTGAGACAAAGGCAGGCCATTCTTGCTTCCAAGGAGCATTCCGGCTGCACTTCTTTCAGGACAGATTTGTTAGTTCTTTTAGTAGTCCACATTACATTCAGCATTCTTTGTCAACACCACAATTCAAAAGCATCAACTCTTCTTTGGTCTTCCTTATTCATTGTCCAGCTTTCACATGCATATGAGGCTATTAAAAACACCAAACACCATGGCTTGTGATAGGCACACTTTAGTTTTCAAAGAGATCTTCGCTTTTCAGCACTTTAAAGAGGTCTTTAGCAGCTGATTTTCCCAGTGCAATATGCGGTCTGATTTCTTGACTGCTGCTTCTGTTAGTGTTGGTTGTGGAACCAAGTAATATAAAATCTTTGATAACTTCAATCTTTTTTCCACTTATCATGATGCTGCTTATGGTCCACTTGTGAGGATTTTCATTTTCTTTATGTTGAGATGTAATCCATACTGCAGACTGTAGTCTTTAATCTTCATCAGTAAGTGCTTCAAGTCATTTTCACTTTTCGCAAGCAAAGTTGTGTCCTCTGCATATCGTAGGTTGTTAATTAGTCTTCCTCCAATCCTGATGCCACGCTTATCTTCATATAGTCCAGTTTCTCGGATTATTTACTCAGCACACAGATGGATTAAGTATGGTGAAAAGATACAACCCTGACACACTTCCTTCCTGATTTTAAAGCATGCAGTGTCTCCTTGTTCTGTTTGAACAACAGCCTCTTGGTCTATCTATGTACAGGTTCCTTAGGAGCACAATTCAGTGTTCTGGAATTCCTATTCTTCTCAATGTTATCCATAATTTGTTATGATTCACACAGCCAAATGCTTTTGCATAGTCGATAAAATACAAGTAAACATCTTTCTGGTATTCTTTGCTTTCGGGTAAGATCCCTATGGCATCAGCAATGATATCCCTTATTCCATGTCCTCTTCTGAATCCAGCTTGCATTTCTGGAAGTTCTCTGTCAATATACTACTGCAACCATTTTTTAATTATCTTCAGCAAGATTTTACTTTTGTGTGATATTAATGACACTGTTTGATAATTTCCATATTCTGTGGGGTCACCTTTCTTTAGAATGGGTACAAATATGGATCTCTTCCAGTCAGTTGGTCAGATTTGTCTGTCTTCCAAATCTCTTGGCATAGCTGAATGAGTGCCTCCAGTGCAGTTTCCATTTGTTGAAACATCTCTATGGGTATTCCATCCACTGGACCCTTATTTTTTGCCAATTGTTTCAGTGCAGCTTCAACTTCTTCCTTGAGTACCATTGGTTCTTGATCATATGCCATTTTCTGAAATTGATGAACACCAACAATCAATTCCTTTTGGTACTGATTCTGTGTATTCCTTCCATCTTCTTTTGATGTTCCTGCATCATTCAATATTTTGCCCATAGAATCTTTCAATATTGTATTCGAGGCTGAATTTTTTCTTCAGTTCTTTTAGCTTGAGAAATTCCAAGTGTGTTCTTCCCTTTTGGTTTTCTAACTCCAGGCCTTTATACATTTCTTAATTATACTTACTTGGTTTTCTTGAGCTGCCCTTCAAAATATTCTGTCCAGCTCTTTTATTTCGTCATTTCTTCTATTACTTTTAGCTACTCTCCATTCAAGAGCAAGTTTCAGAGTCTCTTCTGACATCCATTTTGGTCTTTTCTTCCTTCCTGTCTTTTTAATGACCTTTTGTTTTCTTCTTATGTGATGTTCTTGATGTCATCCCACAATTTCTCTGGTTGTTGGTCCTTGGTGTTCAGTGCATCAAATCTATTCTTTAGATGGCCTCTAAATTCAGGTGGGATATTCTCAAGATCATATTTTGACTCTGGTGGACTTGTTTTAATTGTCTTCAGCTTCAACTTGAACTTTCATATGAGTAGTTGATGGTCTGTTCCACAGTCAGCTCCTGGCCTTGTTTTGGCTGAAGATATTGAACTTCCCCATCATCTCTTTCCACAGGTATAGTCAATCTGATTCCTGTGTACTCCATCTGGAAAAGTCCACATATATAGCCACTATTTATGTGTTGAAAAAAAAGGTAATTGCAATGAATAAGTTGTTGGTCTTGCAAAATTCTGTTACGCAATCTCCAGCATCATTCTCTCACCAAGCCATATTTTCCAAATACCAGTGATTCTTCTCTGTTTCCAACATTTGCATTGCAATCACCACTAATAATCAGTACATCTTGATTGTGCGTTGTGTCAATTTCAGACTATACAAGTGGTTAAAAAAAATCGGAAGAAGGAAAGGGCCATCCACTTCTCAAATAATTGGCTAATGGAAACCTTATGAATAGCAGTGAGTGTATGTAAGTATGTATATATAAAAATTGTAAGTAGAAATAGATAGAGAATATAACAGTATCTACCATTTTTGTTGTTGTTAGGTGCCATAAATTTGATTCTGACTCATAGTGAACCCCAGCACAACAAAACAAAACACTACCCAGTCCTGTACCATCTTCACAACCATTGCTGTATTTGAGGCCATTGTCATAGCCAGTGTGTCAGTTCATCTTATTGAGTATCTTCCTGTTTTTCACTGACCCTCCACTTTACCAAGCTTGATGTCCTTCTCCAAGGACTGGTCCCTCCTGACAACATATCCAAAGTACAGGAGGTGAAGTCTCGCCATCTCACTTCTAAGAAACATTCTAGCTATACTTCTTCCAAGATAGATTTGTTCTGTCTTCCGGTAGTCTATGCTATATTCGATATTTTTTGCCAACACCAAATTCAAATGCATCCATTGTTCTGTCTTCCTTATTCATTGTCCAACTTTCACATGCATATGAGGCAATTGAAAATACCATGGCTAGCTACCATTTTGGCTACCTATTTTATAGCATTCGCTTTTTGAAGTACTTTATGTGTTATCTATACCAATCTTCCTAAAAGCTCTTTATGGATTTTTATCCTTGTCAGACAAATGAGTGAAGAGATATTTAAAGTATGCAGATTTCCAGTGCACCCAACTAGTAAGTGAGGAGCAAACTTAGAATACAGACCTGTCATTGTCTTAATGCCCATTGTCTTAATGACAACTAGCTTATTCTAAGTTCAAATATTTATTTTCATTTTGACTCTCAACATGCAGTGATCAAACTAGAAACTTTTAGGTTTTGAAGGAATTTAGAGAACACATTGCCTGAAGTGGTTGTTTTATGGTGACCTATCGAAATGAAATGTATTTGTCAAGATAACTTCATTGATTAGCTAGCTACATAGCACAGACTAGAACTAGAGTCCGTGTTCTTGCCCATATACCATCTGTACTCTGGCCTATGTGATTAATTGATTATTCTATTTTACACATTGATCTTTTGAAAAACTAGTCCTTTGAGCATTATGCACAAGCATCGTATGTTAGAAAACCTGGAACAATTCTATGTTGGTAGAAACATACCAATTGTCAATGTTATATTATGTACATTTATGCTATAAATTCCAGAGCTTCTAATGTCTGGCATATAAAATGAGAGTAAAAAGTGAAGTTCATGAGCATTGTAGCTAGGCTAGGTCTTTAAGAAGAGCACAGAGGAAAAACAAACAAAAAACTGCAATCTTATTTAATCGCATCCTAGATTAGAACATGTACATACTCCCACACAGAGATACCCACTGAGAGGGAAACTCTCAGCAGAGGCCCTGCAGACATGTGAAGACGTTCACACCAAGAAACAAAATTGCTGCTTATCTGCCTTTGTTATCATGAGCCAGAGAAGCAGCCAGCTTTACCCCAACTCAAAACTAATCAGTAGGGTTTCCTGTCAGTATTAAGAGGATACTGCTGACCTACTGTCAGTATGGCATGTACCCTAAGCAATTTCTTTCCATCAGCAATGATTGATTTCTGTGGCTCTGAATCCTTCTTCTGACTGAGAGCATGTGTTTTCTTGACAGCTGGCCAGGGTTTGGGATGCATTCTGCAGCTGCAGTGGGGCCAAGGAGAAAACCCACATAGGGAACAGCTCATGCTCTCAACCTAATTAGTTTTAAGTCTTGACCAACTAAGCTAAATGACCATAGAGTACTTTCTCGTGAAGCCCTGACGGTACATACACTCAGATACAATTATAGACAAAAGATGATGCAATTGATACAGACAAAGCACAGAGGAGCAGTGTATATCCCCTAAACCAACTTTGGAGACTATTTTAAGCTAACCCCAAAGATCAATTTAACCACTCGAAATCTTCCATATGGAACATGCTCTCATTAAAGACACTCAATAAATGAAATATTTGCCAAAGTCAAGATCAAAGCATGATATTAGAGAATTCCATTTCCCCTGAATACTTTGTTAATGTAATTGTTCAACTGAGGGTCACTAATTATAAACTCATTGATAATAATCTCAGGTTTCCTTGAAACTGAGAAAGACTCCTTCCTGAAGAGTGTCTATAAAACTTTGAGACATCATATGTGATTGCAAAAGGAGTGAGTTTCAATATTCAACCCTACTTCTTACTAGGTATATATGAGCAGATCCGAGCTGCCTTGGGCTTTGATTTCCTCATCCTAAAATGAATACTTAGACTTGATCATCACTAAGGTATCTCAATTTATAAATATTTGAAATTTCACAACCTATTTTTTTCCTTTCTCATGTTATCAATAGATAAAGTTCATCTCAGACCATAAACTCAAAGTAAAAACCAGCATCTTCACTGTGACCTTCTGTTTTCTACATGAACTCTTCCTACTGTTCTCTTCCTTGCTCTCCACATCACTCTAGCTTATGTATTTTTCTTCCTATACAATAGACACCCTCATGAATAGTGTCATTGCAGTGACTAGAATGCTTTCTCTCTAGAGACCCGTGCACTTTGCTTTCTTGTTTCTGTTAATTGTTTACTGAAAAATTGGCTTCTCAGTAGGGCATTCTTTATCTATCCCCTGTGAAGTTTTGGGAACTCTGCTGGCATATTGCCTATGGCATTTGACTACTAACCAGAAGTCTGGCAGTTCAAACTTACCAGCCACTCCTTGGAAGGAAGACTGGACAATCTACTTCCATAGTGATATCACCTCAGAAACCCAAGGAGGGGTCGCTCTTGTCCCCACACTGGGAGTAGCCCTGGTGGTACAGCAGTTATGCACTTGGGTGCTAACTGAAAGGTCAGTAGTTCAAACCCACTAGCTACTCCATGGCAGAAAAGTGTAGCAGTTTGCTTCTATAAAGATTACAGCTTTGAAAACCCCAGGGGGCAGTTCTACCGTATCCTTTGGGGTCACTATGAGTTGTAATCTACTCTATGGCAATGGGTTAATGGGTCTCCAAAATGACTCTTCCTATCTTTTTCCTTCTTTGTTTATTCTCCTTAGAAGTTGCTGCCCCCACATTGTATATTTTACATATTTATCCTGTTTATTACTTGTCCCCACCCTGTGCAAGTTTAATGGAAAGAATTTGTTTCTGTTTTGTTCACTGCTTTATCTAAACAGTACCTGGCACTGAGTAGGGCTCATTAAATGTTTGCTGAATGAATTAGTAAAATTGTTTATTATTATTTTTATTTTTTATCAATCCTGTCTAGGTACTTCTGTCTATATATTTCTGATATCATGGATGGTCTAGAGAATTGGTTATATTGTTCTAAATGATCTAACCAGAGCTCACTAGTGCATTTCACTTTTGTTTTTGAAGACATCTTTCTGGGTGAGGAAAGAATAATCTTATTTCTTTCAAGCTCTGTATCTGACTTATGTGTGTCCAAAATGCACACATCATATCATAACAGTTCCCTCAGAATGAATTTATCTTGTGAAGCGAATGCTTCTTATAGCTTCCATGGCATCCAGAGACAAATCTTGAAAGGTAGTGTTTAAATTCAGGTCCCAAATGTAACTCTCCTTAATGTAAATTGAGTATGAATTTATTAGAAACCATTAGTGGGATAAATGTTCTCCTATTATGTAAATCTGTGTCTTTAATCTGAAATGTAGAAAGTGAATTCCTTTCCAGAATATTTCATCTATGTTTCTGTAATTAGGAGACCAGGTGGTTAATTACAGGTGCTGTTAGTGACTTAGCCTCATCACAAGGACACAAACAGCTAATTCTCTATGTGCCAAGTCAGACATAAGGGCAGTTGTGTTGACCACACAATTTTTAAATCCATATGTGTGTTAAGTGCCTGAATCCATAATCAGAGCTCGGTATGCATTTTTATTTTATAAATACCAAAGTTGACTCTTCACAATTGACACACATTTAAGAAATTTTTTAATGATTCATTCATATTGATTTTATATAGTATTTTACAACAACATTTGGTTGAATATCCATAGAACTGTGAAGCAGATATAGAATCTCTATTTACCTACTTTTTTTTTTTTTTTTTTACTATCATAGTATGTGAAATCCTTAAATAAATTGTTAAGAAAAAAAAACAAACAAAACTTAGCTTTGGCTAAGTTGAAAGTCTTGGAAAAGCATGTTGTTGTTGTTGTTGTGTACCGTTGAGTCAGACCCGACTCATAACGACCCCTCCTTGGGTTTCCGAGGCAGTATCACTACGGAAGTAGATTGCCCCATCTTCCTTCCGAGGAGTGGCTGGTGGGTTTGAACCGCCAGCCTTCTGGTTATCAGTCAAATGCCTTAGGCACTATGCTACCAGAGCTCCCTGGAAAAGCATAGAGGTGCTCAATTTATGATATCACTAATTTTATAATAAATATTCCAATCACAATGTTAAGGAAAAATGTAAAATACATCTAGGTACTAGGCTTGGAGTCACATCCAGTACTTTGTAGCTATAGAAATGAAATACAAATCAAGTATCATCCCAGATCTTAAATAAGGCTACTTCTACAATGTAGGAGGGAGCTCTGGTGGTATAGTACTTAAGGCATTTCACTGCTAACCAGAAGAATGGTGATTCAAACCTACCACCCAGTCCACAGAAGGAAGAATGGGCAATCTACCACAGTGATACCACCTCAGAAACCCAAGGAGGGGTCACTATGAGTCAGATCCGACTCCATGGCAGTGAGTTTGGTTTGTTTTAGAATGTGGAAAACTTGAGAAGCCCAGAATAATTAGCTGAGTTTTCATTTTTAAACTCTGTTAAAAGGTAAAAAAGAAAAAAGGAGAGGGAGTATAGGGTTGAGGTGGAGATTGACCCATGGAAGAAGATGAAAGAGAGTAACTATAGTTGTCCTTTAAGACTAATGAAGCCATCCACCCTCCTTCCTGCCTGTAAATTCATACCTTTGAGATCCAGGACATTGTATTAAGTTTTTTTGTTTGTTGTTCAAGCTTAATAAACCTAAAGACTTAAAAATACCAACAGATGGAATAACACAGGAAAAAGTTGGGGAGGAAAAAGCATCAATGCATTGTGGAATAGATTGAAAGTAAATGGAGAAAACAAGACAGCAAGACAGAAGGTCACACACTTTAAGCTCTAAAATGTTGTAATTGCCTTTCACAGAAACAAGAAGCTATTTTTCAACAAGAAATAGAACCATGGCCTTGTCCTAAAGAAGAGTTAGCTAAGTTTAATGTTATAAAACTGTGGAAAATTTCAAATGAAATCCATCAGAGAGATTATTTGACTTATCTCTGAAAAGCAACCCCCTCATAAAGTTCAATATTATTATTTGACAATAATAATGTAAATTACATTATTTTTATTATTATTTGATAATAATAATGTAAATTACATTAAAGACAAACATAAAAGTGGGCCTCGCATAATTTTAATAGAACAAAATTAACTGATGATGCAATAAAGAAGCTGACTTCTGGAACCACATTTTACAGTGCACTTCTTTCATTGTCAATAGTTAGTTGGTTACGTATTGTCAGCCAGACCACTGTCAGGGTTTAAAGATAGCTCCTGGTTTGCATGTTATGATAAGACCTACATTAATAAATAATAATATCAGTAGGAGAAACTATTTGACCTTCGTCTTCTGTTCTCACATCTGTTGTCTATTTTTCTAGCAGACTACTTTGTCTTTTGATGATTCTCATCACTCTTTAGATAAAGCCCAGGCTCCTCAGCTTGATTAAAGAGGCCCTATTGTAGTGACGAGGAGCTCTGGTAGCGTAGTGCCTAAAGCACTTGACTGCTAACCAGAAGGCTGGCGGTTCAA
>NW_006921720.1:1118296-1125723 GCF_000298275.1 Orycteropus afer afer
GCCTAAGGCACTTGACTGCTAACCAGAAGGCTGGTGGTTCAAACCCACCAGCCACTCCTTGGAAGGAAGGTTGGGCAATCTACTTCTGTAGTGATACAGCCTCGGAAACACAAGGAGGGGTCGCTATAACTATGAGTTGGGTCCGACTCAATGACACATAACATTGTAGTGATACTGCCTCAGAAACCCAAAGAGGGGTCGCTATGAGATGGATACGACTTGATGGCAGTGAGGTTTTTTTTTTTTTTTTGCCATTATACAGCAGTATCTCTTATCATTCTCTCTTTCCTCCCTGTATCTGTCTCTTCTCAATTGAGCAGTCAGCAATTTGTAGTTGCCCCAACACGGAACACTGACTCACACCTTTTGCATGTTGTTCCATCTGCCTTTAATAGCTCTCTCCATACAATTTGCTTGGCAAATTCAGGTCAGTGCTCCAACCTCTACCTTCTGTTTTCCCAAAGTACCCTTTATCTACCACTAACTTAGCATATAGCACATGATAATGAGTTTCTATGTTGCTGCTAGTCTTCCCCCAGGAGTACAGGTCTAAAGATCAGAGATTTTCCCTTCAACTTGATTTCCCCAGTGCCTAGCACAGTGTCTAGCTCAAAGTAGATGTCCATTAAATGTCTTTTGAGCTGAATTGAACAGTATACCCAAGTCTGTCAGAATATATTTATCTTTCTCTCCATCTATTCATTCAAATAAGAGGCATTGGATTTCACCATGTTTACCAAGGACTTTGAAATTTTCTGAGATAGCAAATTCTTATAAGTGAAGAATGAACATCTTAAAAGTTTTAAAATTGCAGTAGCTTTGACACTTTAAAAATGATAAACTGAAGAGAGAATACTGAAAATGCATTTTGCCCACATCCGGTTATTCAAGTAGCACTGAAATTTTAATAGTCCTTACAAATATTCTAAAATCTAAGACATGATTTATTAACTTGGATTTGAAAGCTAATTCTCATACAGCTAATAGCCTAATGTGACAAATTGCCTCATATGGAGGGAGATATCCAATATATCTAATAAGAGCAAAGACAGAAATAAACTGAATACTTCATGCCTTGGTAATGTTTGTCCTTCCTAGGCACATCTCCCAAAATACTACCTTCATTAACTTCATTAACTTTTGAGACAAATAAATCTCTGTATTTTAGTATAGGCCACCAATAAGGTTATATGAAATATAGAAATAGCAATTCCCTATTCAGAATGGTTTGTTTGCTTTCCAGAAAATCAAAGAAAAGAAAGTCCAAGAAAATATACAAATTGACATTATGCCACAGTTAACATCAGTGAATGCCTTTTGCTATTTATCAAAGTACATTACAAACTCTAGATCATTATAAAAATTATGCCAACAGTATTTTTAAAGGGTTATTAGATGCAAGAACAAATTGAATCATCACAGAGTAGAACATTTAGCAAGGCGAGTTACCACTGTCAATCCCAACAAGTCAATCAACCACTGTGATCTAATATTGGAGCCATTTCTACAGCAGATGCCAAGGTACAAATAATTCTTATCATTTAGAAAATTTTTCATAAGCCAACCCATTTCTATAAAATGCATTATATTCAGCTACTTCCTGGAGAGGAATATATAATTTAGTCAAATGGAGAATTTTTTTTCTTTATTTGGAAGCTTCAAATGAGAAAAATCACATGTAAAAATTTGAGTATTAATATTTGCACAAACCTCCCCAAAATTAGCCTTTTTCACTGATAGAGCTATATGACAGTGTCTGTATATGTTCCTATATTTCTTACACATATTTAATGAAACTTAAAAAATACACGTATAAAATATAGATGTAACTAGAAGATGTAATTAATTTGGTTTTATATAGGCACATTAATTTAATTTAAATATATTTATCTTAATATTAATAAAATAATATTAATGTAAATATTTAATTGAGAACCTACTCTAATTAAGCTTCAAAGTGTTGTAATTGTCTTTCACAGAAATAGAAGGCTCTTTTTTTAACAAGATATCACTATTCTAGGTGTTGATCATGTAATGCTTAAAAAAAGTACATGACCCCTGCCACCAAACTAATAAACAATTTCAGAAAATGGAAAAATACTCTGTAGGAAACAAAGCAGGACAGTGTGATATAGAACAATTGTGTTAGCTGGGAGTTCGTGAGGGCCTTACATCAGACAGAATGGTCAGGGAAAGCCACTGTAAAGAGGAGATATTTAAGGTGAAACATTAAGTTAATAACCATAAGCTGTCCTGAGAAGGGCTGAGGCAAGTGTGCTTAAGGCTGAGGACACAGCAGTATGATGGCCCCAACAGGAAATACTTTTATATAGTGAAGAACAAGAGCACGTTCTGTATGACTGAGGCATATTGAATGACAAATCAGAGTTAGTCAGGGGTCAGATCATGTGGAGTCTTTAGGTGATTGTAAGGAGTTTGCATATTTTAAACAAAGCAATAAGAAGTACTGGGGGGCCTTTAGCTAAGAGAATGACATGACTGCTTTAATTTTTCTTCAGGATGCTGTGTGGACAATGGAGTGTAAAGAGACAGAATGGAAGCAGGAAAACCAGTATTGCTCAGAAAACAAGAAATTTACTTCAAAATTTTGTCAAAGCTACTCCAGTTAAATGTCAATTTTATCACTGAATGTTTAAGATGAAAATGACATTTTTCCTTGTTTTACAGATGAGGGAAGTAAAGCCCAGGGACATTAGATAACATATCTTATTATATGACCAAACAATGTTCATTACTACTCTCAAGATAAATAGCCTTCCAGATGCACCAAGCTTGCAAGTCAGAGAAAGTACCAGGTCTCCATAAACCATTGAAGAGGTAGCACATAAAAGGGGTAAAAGTGCCAGCTGTGGTCCAAATGGCCTACTTTTTATCCTGCCCACTATTTTACTGGCTGTGTGACTATAGGCAAGTTACTTAATGTTTCTGGGTCTTAGTTTTCTCATCTGTAAACAGACATAAGACAGTAATAACAATACTTACCTCAGAGGGTTGGTATGAGAATTACACAAATTAATATGCATAAAGTACT
Organism: Orycteropus afer afer; assembly: GCF_000298275.1. Classification (NCBI taxonomy): domain Eukaryota; kingdom Metazoa; phylum Chordata; class Mammalia; order Tubulidentata; family Orycteropodidae; genus Orycteropus; species Orycteropus afer. The sequence goes on from NW_006921720.1 coordinate 1,121,349, forward strand.
AAGAGCAGTACTTGATAAGTACTATAAAATGTTTAGTAAGTAAGATATAAAACTAGGCCACTGAGACACAGAGGTGGTAAGTGTTGCCAGCACGAATGCCCCATAGATGTGCATGGAGTTTTGGTGCTCCTATAGACTCCACGGCACATAACAACAACAACAACAATAGAGCATTTAGGAGGACATGTACAGTAGTAGGAATGGTGAAATATGTGCATTACCTGATGATGATATTATCAAAATCAACTTATGGCTTCCTGACTAACAACAATTTACCCTTCTTTTCTTCCTTCTTGTAGAACTTATGTTACATGCACACACACACACATGCACACACACAAAAAGCTTAAATACCAAATACATTCTTTCCCAGACTTCATTTCTGGACTTGACCATCTAATTTGGACAAAGGACCATAAAGAAATATTTGGGGGAAGGGGAGGTGCAAAGGTGGAATAAACTGTTAATGAATTAGCTTTGTGATAAAGAAATATTCCTTTTCCCCTTCATGATTTTGGATATTTCTATATGAGAATTTGATGGTTGGAATACACAAACCAAAACCCATTGCCATCAAGTTGATTTGGTTTAATAGCCATCCTATATGAGAATGGTTGGAATAGTAGCAGCCATATTGTGACCATGAGGAAAAGTCCAAGAGTATTACAGAATGACCTTAATCCCACAATTGTCCAGTTGCTGTGTTAGCCAACGTGGAACTACTTCTGTCTGGAGCTCCTTTTAAAGGACACTTATTAATAAATTCCTTTTGTTTAATCCTCTTTTGAAACAGGGTTCTGTTACTTGCAATAGAATTATCTTATCTAATATACTTTCTCCAATCATTTTTTTAACAATTAATTAGATCTCTGTCAGAATTCCTGCTTAATGTTATTATTTAAGCAAAATATATCTGAATACTAATAGCATTTTATGTTGTTTATCTTATTCACTATTTATTTGTCTGATTTCTCTATTGAGGAGAAAACAAGCTGAGGTCAGAGATTATTTTTTAACTTATTTCCTCCTCTTTGCCCATATCACTTTCTGAAGTTCTTTAGATATTCCATGAACTTGATTAATGTTTATTGAATTATATTGAATAGTTTTGGATAATTGCATCTTTCTTCCCCCATTTCTTACAGTCTAATTCCATATAACCTAAGATAATTAAACTTAGATTGCAAAACACATATTATATTAAGTATTTCTCACAAATAAAGTTCAGGTCAAGAACACAATTCAAAATAAGGTTTGAGCAGTCTCAGAATCAATATGAATAGATAAGCATAACTCTCATTGAAAGACATTCTGGCTAAGAGTTTTGCTTCATTCAAATTAAATATAACCTCATAAATATAAGAAGAATAAAATTAAATTAATTTTGAATTTACATTATTGATAAACGTTCCTTAGTGATACTAATCATAGGAGAATATTGTGGAGGGGAAACGTCCCTATCTCCTAAGTCTTTTGCTGATATATTGTGACAGCTTTCTCTGAAAACTGCTTGAGGATATTATTGCTTTTTTCATTTGCTTCCCTGCACCTTTTTCTCATCTACTTCAAAGTGAACATAAGAGTACTTTCAGTGAGCTAGGTTTTCCCCAACTCCAAAGTAAAGAATACAGTAATGCAGACTATAATATAAGTTGATTATCACAATTTTTCAGTCTTTTTGAAGATCAGAATAAGGTAGACTAAAGTCACTAATTCCATACTTTTCTTATAGCATTATTCCTCTTCTCTTATTTCTCCTGTGTTCCAAACCTCATCCTCTCTGCCACATCTTGGAAATTCTTTTCAGGTGTTATCAAATGCAAAGCTCTGAGAAAGTATGACTTTAGTCTAATATCTGAAGTTTCAAGATATACTTTAGATTCCTACATAGAATCCGAAAGGTAGACATTCATAAATAACTAGGCCTATTTCCCAACTCTTTCTAATGCATCTCATTTCATTTTTTCCCAAAATTCTTCCCATATATTGGCTTAACTTCCTAAGCTACTTTTAAGTTCCAAGTCCTAATAAGAATCTTTCATGATTAACTAGAGTACAGGTAGTTCCCAATTTAGGACATATTCGAATTAAAGTGAACTCTATGTCAGTTTTTCATTTTTATTTAGTGTAGTGCCTAAGGCATTTGACTGCTAACCAGAAGGCTGGCAGTTCATACCTACTAGTCACTCCTTGGAAGGAAGATTGGGCAATCTATTTCTGTAGTGATACTGACTAGGAAACCCAAGGAGGGGTCACTATTAGTTGGATCCGACTTGACAGCAATGAGTTTGGTTTATTCGGTTGTACCATTTTATTTTCTTACCTCAAGTATTAGCAGTGTTGATGGTAGTTAATAGGTTCTTCAACCTATTGCATGCCAGGCGCATGGAATATAAAGGTGAAAATAAACAAGCTCTGGCTCAATAGGCTTTTACTCTTGTTAGGGAAACAGAGGAACCAGTAAATAAAGCAGGTCATCCTGGTTGTCAGTTGTATTTTTTAAAAAAACAAACTCATTTCCATCAAGTCGATTTCATCTCATAACAACCCTCTTTGGGTTTCCAAGGTGGTAAATCTTTACTGAAGTAGATTGCCCAGTCTTCCTTCTGTAGAGTGGCTGTTAAGTTTGAACGGCCAAACTTTCTGGTTAGCAGTCAAATGCCTCAGGCATTATGTCACCAAAGCTGCTTGTCAGTTGTATAGTAGATATTAAATAAATAAGAAGAAGAAAAGGAAGGACTGTGAAAGGGCAAATTTGAGTACACAAATTTGTTTAAGGAGTCCCAAGGAATTTATCTATGTTCATTCTCCTAATGATCTCATCCAGATGTATGGTTTTAACTATATTGTATAAACTGATGACTCTCAGTTTTACATCTCTAGTGTCATCTGCTCCTCTGAATCAGTCTGTGTATATGATTTGAATTTCTCTACTTAGATATATGGGAGCTCTGGTAGCATAGTGGTTAAGGCAGTTGACTGCTAACCAGAAAGTTGGCGGTTCAAACCCACCAGCCACTCCTCGGAAGGAAGATGGGGCAATCTACTTCCGTAGTGATACTGCCTTGGAAACCCAAGGAGGGGTCGCTATGAGTCAGATCCAACTCCATGGCAGTGAGGTGTTTTTTTTTTTTCTTTTTTGGTTACTTAGATACATACTATCTAATATGCTTCACAAACTTAACATTCCAAATTCAAAACCTACAACTCACATGTTCATTCCTATTTAAGTAAAAAAACAAAACAAAACAAAAAACTCCATCATTCTAGACCAAAAATGTTGATTCCTCCCTTTCATATCCCACATCAAATCCTTTAGTAAATACAGTTAACTCTGTCTTCAAAGTGTATCCAGAATTTAACCATTTTCTCCACTTCTACTGCTATCACCATGGTCCATGCTACCTTGGGCAATGATCTAGACCTTAGATTATTGAAATAGGCTTCTACATCTCCTAATTGTACTTCTGCTTCCATTCTTACCTATGCAGTCTGTTCTCAACCCATCAGCTAAAGTCATCTGTTAAAAATCCAACCATGCAACTCCCTCTGTTAATGCTCTCCATGGCCTCCAATTAAGTCCATGAAGAGGAAAATCCCAAAGTTTTATATGGAGTTACAACACTTGATGACATCAACTCATTTATGGAAGTAGCCAAAGTAAAATAAGCTTATAAGACTGTAAACAGGGAACCAGAGACATCAGTTGGTAAATAAGGACAATGCAACCAAACAGATAGAATAAATAGTGTAGTTACAGAACTTCTAAATGGTGAGAAAGTCAAGACCATTGTGAGTTAGAACAAACTATTTTAAACTTGGGAGGAATATTATAAATCACAGGGTAACCTCAAAGAAAAATAATAAACCTTTGCATCAAAATAAAGAAGAGGACAAGAACAAATATTTGGCAAATACTAAAACAAGCCCCAGGGTCACAGGTGAGGAGAGACAGCTCAGGGATGCCCAAAGTAGCAGGCGGGAAGAGCAGAAGAAAGGGGATTAAAAGCCAGGAAGCCAGAGAGAAGAGCAATCAGCCAAAGGGATTAGGTGAGGAGAGGAAACTCAGGCCCACCCAAAGCAGCAGGACCAGAGAGCAGGAGAAAGGGGATAAAATCCAGGAAGTCAGACAGAGGAACCGACAGCCCCAGGGACAACTTAGGGACACCCAAAGCAGCAGGCCAGAAGAGCAGAAGAAAGGGGATAAAAGCCAGGAAGCCAGACAGATGAACAGGCAGCTGCAGGGACAACAAAGGGACGCCCAAAGAAGCAGGCCAGAAGATCAGGAGAAAGGGGATTAAAAGACAGGAAGCCAGACAGAGGAACAGTCAGCCACAGGGACCCAGGTGGGGGTGATACGAGAGGTCTCCAACAG
>NW_006921720.1:1128213-1138150 GCF_000298275.1 Orycteropus afer afer
TCGTCTCACCTATTTTGGTCATGTTGTCAGAAGGAACCATTCCCTGGAGAAGGATGTCATGCTTGGTAGGGTGGAGGGTCGACAAAAGAGGGGGAGGCCTTCAACGAGATGGATTGACACAGTGGCTGCGACGATGGGCTCAAGTATAGCAGGGATTGTGGGGCTGGCGTGGGATCAGGCAGTGTTTCATTCTGCTATGCATGGGGTCACTATGAGTCGGAAATGACTTGACAGCACTTAACAACAACAACAACAAAATAATAGCAATGAAAGAAATGATAACACAATCCATAGACAAAATGAGCTCAAAGAACCAAAATCAAACTCACTGCCGTTGAGTCAGATCTGATTTATAGCAACCTCTCCTTGTGTTTCCAAGGTGGTATCACTATGGAAGTAGATTGCCCAATCTTCCTTCTGAGAAGAGGCTGGTGGGTTTGAACCTCCAGCCTTCTGGTTAGCAGTCAAATGCCTTAGGCATGAGCTCAGCACAGAATCGTACATGGAACAAAGAAATCAGCAATATCATGAAAAATCATATAACAAAATGACATCAATAAATTCTTATTTGTCAATAATTACACTGAATGTCAATGGATTAAATGCACCACTCAAGTGATGGAGAGTTGCAGACTGGATAAGAAAACACAACCCATCAATGCGCTATCTACAAGAGACTCACCTTAAACACAAAGAGAAAAATAGACTAAAAATCAAAGGTTGGAAAAATATATACCAAGCAAATGGCAACCAAAAAAAGGCACGAATGGCAATATTAATTTCTGATAAAATAGACTTTAAGACAAAAATTACCATAAGAGACAAGGAAAGACATTATATAATGATTAAAAGATCAATTGAACAAGAGGGCATAATAAATATCTACACACTCAATCAATGAAAGAGCCCCAAAATACATATATCGGACTTTAACCGAACTGAACAGACAAATTAATGACTCCACAGTAATAGTAGGAGACTTTAATATATGAGGATACAAGGCCTTCTTTATATGTCTCCAACCCCTTCTTTCTCTAACTTCCTCTTGTACTACTTGTCCCTTAACACACTCCACCCCAGCCACATCGACCTCCTAACATTCCCCTAAAATGGATGGAACTCTCCACTTCCGACCTTTGCACTTGTTCATCTCTAATCATGGCATTCCTCTACCCAAGCCACCAACTGGTTCCCTTACCTACATCAGGACTTTGCTGAAGCGTTGTATTTCAGGGAGAGCCCCCTGACCACTATATTTATTTTACACCATTTTCCTATTAACATCTGGAATGACTATTTACTTTTTTCAAGTGTTTCTTTGTAGGCTGTTTCCCTCTACTAGAATGTAGCTCCAAAGCAGTAATTTTTTTGTCTGTTTCTTTTTTTCTTCTAGCATTAAATGTTTAAAATGTGGAATATTGGCAGGTCTACAGTAAGGTTAAGGAACCCTGGTAGTGCAATGGTGAAAGCACTCAGCTGTTAATTGCCAAGTCAGCAGTTTAAACCCACCAGCTACTCCATGGGAGAGAGATGTGGCAGTCTCCTTCCATAAAGATTACAGCCTTGGAAACCCTATGGGGAAGTTCTACTCTATTCTAGGATCACTATGAGTCAAAATTGATGCCACAGTGATGAGTTTTTGGTTTGGGGTATAGTAAGCATTCAATAAATATTTTTTGAATGAATGAATGAATGAGTATGTATCTCTGCCAGAGAAAGTTTTATAAAGGCAGTTACTTTGGGACTTGGTCTAATATAGAGGCCTGGGGACTTCAGAGAGCACAGGGTGCTCAAGGGCTGTGCATTATGGAAGGGAGTGTAAAGTCAGTATGCCAACTCTGCAGTGGGATTTGAGCCAGGTCCTTTCAAACAAGTTACTTTGTCTCTCTGAAATTTATTTTCCTCTGTTGTAAAATGAGGACAGTGATAGTATGAATCTCATATTGTCTGGTTTCCTAGTGCTGCTGTAATAGAAATACCATAAGTGCGTGGCTTTGAACAACAGAAATTTATTTTCTCACAGTTATTGTGGCTAAACTACCCAATCAGGGTTTCTGGTAAGTCAATATATTCCTTTTCAGTTGCCCCAGGCATTCTTTGATTGTTGGCAGTCTTCCCGTGGCATCTATCTTCTCCAGGATATGCTTAGATCCATGTCTAATCTGTGCTGTCTGCAACTCAGAAGTGCTGGGATTTAGGGCACTGGTACACCCTAATTAATGTAATTAATGTAATAAAGAAAACCCTATTCCCACATGGGATTACATCCACAGATACTAGGATTAGGATTCCAATACATATTCGGAGGGTACCTGATTCAGTTCATAACAGATAGAGTTTAGTTAAGTAAGTAAGTCTCAGAAATAGCACCTTGTTGTGTGAGAGCAAGTCAAGTCTGACACATAGCAACTTTTGTGACAGAATAAAACTTTCACATATGGTTTCCTAGGCTATAATCTTTATGAGAATGTGTTGCCAGGTCTTTTCTTTTGTGTAGCTGCTGGTGGATTTTGGTTAACAGCCAAGCATTTAACCATTTCATTGCCCAAGCTCCTAGAGATATTACATAGAGAATGGTTAAAACGAAGTCTGGTATGTAGTTATCCCTCAACAAATGATATTTATCATTGTTTTTATTATAATTATCATTAATAAATAAAAAATATATATATATAATTTACTTAGCATAGTTTTTGGCAGCTGGTAAATCAGGCTTGGTTTGGTTTCAGATAGCCAGTGACTGCTAAAACTTCTTCAGCTGCAGTCACTGCTGCTGAGGTTAGTTAGAATGGAAAATGCTTAGGCTAAGTGACACAAGCTAATGGAGTCAATGCTTAAAAAGAAATAAGGAAAAAGAAGCATAGAATGGCCATTGTGTGCTTAGCTAAGAAATTTTCGACTTTATACTGTAAAGTTTGTTGTTGTTGTTGTTATTTGCTGTCCAGTCAGCCCCGACTCATAGCGACCCCTCCTTGGGTTTCCGCGGCAGTATCACTACGGAAGCAGGATTTCCCAACCTTCCTTCCGAGGAGCGGCTGGTGGGTTTGAACCAACAGCCTTCTGGTTAGCAGTCAAGTGCCTTAGGCACTATGCTACCAGAGCTCCATACTGTAAAGTAGTTGTGCTCAATCTTGAGTATACATGAGAATCACCTAAAACACTTGTTAAAACACAGATTTTTGGGTTCTACTTCCAAAGTTTCTGATTCAGTAGGTCTGAATTTACGTTTCTAACAAGTTCCCAGGTTCCTTGCTATCTATTACTATTTATCCAAATACTTATATATCCAAATACTTATTGGCTTAACACAATAAACATCTATTATCCCACAGTTTGGGCAGATCAAGAATTCTGAGACACATTACAATCAGGGTGTCAGCTAGGGCAGTGGTCTCAACTGAAGGCTCTACTGGAAGAAGACCCACTTTCAAGCTGAGTCATGAGGGTTTGGGCAGGATTCAGTTTCTTTCAGTCTATTGGACTGAGAGCCTTAGTTCCTTGCTGGCTATTGGCTAAAGACATCCCTCAGTTCATGGCCATATAGCCTAACCACATAGGAGAACTCATAACGTGCAGCTGGCTTCCTTCAGAGTGAGAAAGCAAGAGAGGAAGAGAGACTTCCTAAAATGGAAGCCACAGTCTTTTTGTAACCTAATCTTGGAAGTGACATCCCATTTTCTTCCACATTCTATTTTACTATTACTAAAACTGAGTTCCTAAAACCAGCCCACACTCAATAGGAGGAAGCAGGAATCAGTGGTGGTTAAGGTGATGGTGATACTGCTGACTTAGGGGCCATCATACTCTGAGAACAATTGCTATAAAGGATTTTAAGCAAGTGAGTGACATGGATAACTCCAGCACGAACAGGTGCTGAAAATGGAGGTGAGACTAGTTAAGAAGTGACTAAAATAATCTACATGATAATTTGTATGAGTAGATAATATTATTTTATGTTAATAAACTTAATACTCTTTTTTAAATCAATATTTATTTTTTTATCCATTCTATCTACCAATTCTTTGGCTATACCTCTTGTATAAATGAGATAACTAAAAGTAACTTTTAAGGTTATATAAAAAGAATCATGTGAAGCTAAATTCCATTAAGGATTTCAATTCAATCTTGTTCCTTTATTAACCATTAAGCATGTATTTAAATTGAGAGAGGCTGAAACCTAGAGTGTCAATAAACATACTTTGGGTTTGGCCACTAACAACATTCCAAGTCGAATGTTGAATTAAATTCCAATTTAATTCATAAATAGACACTTCACACATCTCTCTCTCTCTCTCTCTCTCTCTCTCTTTCTCTCTATTTTTCTCTCTGAAAGCCTAAACTATCCTGTAAGTTAATAATATAATCAAGAACAAAATAACTGTTGATGTCATGAGAAGAATCGACATAAAATAGAGCAGAATTTTGTAAAATGAGAGAAAAATAGCTTTAACTTAAAGGTAGAAAGTAAGTGGCTGTGAGAACTATCTAAGTTACTAAAACCAGCCCACACTCAATGGGAGGGAATGAATAGCATGCATAACAGGAGGCAGGAATTAGTGGTGGCCAAGATGATGGTGATATCTTGGACACTATTTTAATGGAATTATTTCTGCATGAGAATGCATGATGTTCTAATTATATTTTCAAAATCTTGACTGTCCAAGGAGAACAAAAAGCAGTTCTCTGGGCTGAGTGGGGCGGACTGCCTGCTTGATCTCATCAGCCATTCCCACACAGACTCTGGTAGTAAGTGTCATTCAGTTCCAACAGCAGATTTCATATTATTTTGCCACAGCACCAGGGAGCAGCTTAGCCTCTCTGGCTGGAGATTCTGTTCCCTTGGCCTGCTTATTTATCTGAAGTCAATTCACTTATCTTAGCCAACGCTTACCTCCTGGTTATTGATTTTGGCTGACATTTAGTTCAACATGTTATTAATTCTCTTCATCATCTCAAAGAGAGAGACAGGAACAGAGATACCCTAACCATTACCCATCACATCAGTCAAAGACAGCTTCAGGTCATCCATTCCCCAGATAGCAGCCCATTTGAGATAAGTGTTCTCCTTAGCACTGCTTCAGCTATTCACTGCTATAGTAACATCAATGGAAAAGTTATCTCATGTGTCCAAAAGTATATCAAGACTTGATTCTTATTTACATCAGCAAGCAGTTTTTCCCCAGCGTTCCTTCAACCAGGTATGCCCACTCCCTCCAGTATCGCCATGGGACAAATGATGAATGCTTAGCAAAGTACAAATGGACGTGATTTTGAAAAGGTTAAAATACTACTCAGAAAATCAGCCAGTGGAACCGTGCACACCATAGAGAAAAATTAAAAAGACAGAGACAAGATGTATTTTCAGTTTAACCTTACAAATGCTAATAAGTCTAGCTAGGAATCATAGATATAAGCAACTGCCTTGATGTGAGGCAAAGCTCAGGTGAAATACAAGGGCAAGCAGGTAATGGTCACCAAGATTGCCTGAGGATAGATTAAGGAGCTGGTTGAATTGTTTATAAAACCCATTCAAGAAAAAGGCTGGCTTCTAGTTCTAAAGTACTAAATTAAAAATAATTAAGCAACCAGTTCTTCCTATATAATTTTCTAACATTAATTTTTTTTTTTTAACATTAATTCTATGGGAAAATCCTACTGACCATTTGAAAAATTAATTGCTGTTTTTAAATTTTGCACATTGTGTTTAGAGTAAGCAGCTTCAAGTTTTGCGTTATTTGTACCATTTCTATATTCAACCATGACTTTCTCCTAAATTCAATATCAGTGTTTCTAAATGTCTACTGAGACACCATTTAGGTATGAATCTGTTCCTCTTTCAGTATTCCCTGCCTCTCTCAAAGGCAAAAATCATTCATCTTGTGAGATCTTTGAAGGCAGAGGTAATGTCTAACTTGACTTTGTATTTTCAGTATTTTTTTCCAAGTTAGAAAGGAGTCATCCTTTTCTTCCTCTGCTTGTTAGGTCTTTTGACCATAATTACTTATCCATATGTGTATTTGTCATTAACAACTAAGCTAAGCCTATGGGTAGGTCCTGAGTCACATGTCTTTTTTTTTTTTTTTCCCCCTGAATAGCGAGGCAAAGACCAAAGGAAAGACAACACAAATCAAATAGTGCCTTTTTTTTTTCTTTTAAAGTATTAACAGCTAATAGAGAAAATAGATTATTGAATAAAAACACATAGACTCGAAGGTAGACAGACAAAGTAATCCCATATCCAGACATTAAAGCAATTCCATGAAGAACCAGAAGAAATGAATTTATTATTTTGCAACTTGGAATTTTAGGTTAGCATACGACATGTCTTGAGCAAAACTTTGTTGCTAAAAGTTAAGTAGAACATGATGATTATATAAGCATTATGGCCACCCAAGAGCCTACACAGCTTTGTCTTCTGGCAGAACAGATAATCACTTGAAACAGGTCAGTAGGTGAGGAAAAATGAGATGCTTATTCCTTTAGGCCTTTTCCAGTTGAGTGGATTCTGACTCATAGCCACCTTATAAGACAGAACAGAACTGCCCCATATGGTTTCTAAGGCTATAAATCTTTATGGAAGCAGACTGCCACATTTTTCTCCCACTGGTGGGTTCAAACTGCTGAACTTTTGTGAGCAGTTGAACGCATAAGCACTGCACCACCAGAGCTTCTACTTATTCTGTTGTTAGGGGCCATCGAGTAGGCTCTGACTCATAGCAACCCTACGTACAATAGAAAGAAACACTGCCCAGTCCTGCACCAGACTCAAAATCCTTGCTGTACTTGAGCCCATCATTGCAACCACTGTGTCAATCTATCTTGTTGAGGGCCTTCTCCTTTTTCACTGACTCTCCACTTTACCAAGCATGAGTTTATTCTCCAAGGAATGGTCCCTTCTGACAACATGACCAAAGTAGGTGAGACAAAGCCCAGCCATTCTTGCTTCCAATGAGCATACTGGCTGCACTTCTTCCAGAACAGATTGGTTAGTTCTTCTGGCACTCCATAAGTATTTTCAGTATTCTGAGCCAATACCACAATTCAAAAGCATCAATTCTTCCTTATTCATTGTCCAGCTTTTACATGCCTTTGAAACAATTGAAAATACCATGACTTAAGTTAGGCACACCTTAATCTTCAAACATATCCCATTAGATAGGCATTAATATAGCACCTCCTGTGTGCAAGTTACTATATTAAAAGACAGAAAGATGAATGTGATATAGTCCCTGAATTCTGGAAACTTAAATTTTAGGGAGAGGCACAGCATTTATCACAATATAATTAGATAATTTTCCATAGTCTATTTCCTCTACAGGTATGCACAGCATAATATCCATTTGGGTAATGTCAGACCACATATATGCCTGTGTGGTGGGGAGGAGCTCTGGTGGTGCAGTGGCTAAAGCATTTGACTGCTAACCAAAAGGTCGATCAGCAGGAAACCCTATGGAGCAGTTCTGCTCTACCCTATAGGTTTCTATGATTGGTGAAGAGGAGGGGCTTTCTTGCAAGGGTGCAAAGAGGGGGGCTCAGCACTGAGTTTATGGAGTCATGGCAGTCATTCAGGTCCATGGCTGCCAAGGCTGGATCTGTGGTGTCAGCTGTAGCCACAAATCCTATGATATGATGGGCTGCTGCAGAGCTATGCTCTGTCCCTTGGGTTCAGTTTTTGACCAGGATTCACAGGGCTTCTTGGAAAGCACTATGCACCCAGAGGCAGCCAATTGTAGATGCAAGTTTGCAAAACTGGAAGCTCTGGGTACTAATGGAGAGGCAGAGCAGCTTGTATGAGGTTTATTTTGATGTATGTGTATGAATATATAGAAACATATGTACTGTATATAGTATGGTGTTTGCACAGTCCAAATCACATCATGCCCTGTTTCACAGAAGGTAACCTGGACATTAAGTTTCAGAGCTCCATAAGGGCTGGGATTCTTTGTCCTCTGCAGCTAGCACAGTACCTGGCATGTAACAGGCATGCAAAAAATCCTTGTAGAATGAAAGAATCATTCTAATACAAAGTGGAGTGTGGTCTTCCTCTCCTTCCTCAGAACCTGTCATCTATGCCTGCATCATTAAGCCTCCTCACTTCATATCAGAAATCTCTATGGACCATCTTTCTTCTGCACTGCCACTAGAGGGATTTTTCTAACCCCCTTAAAAAACCGATCCTGCTTAAAATCCCTTAACCCCAAAAACTAACAGTGATTCTTCATTTTGGAAGCACAAATCCTTTTGAAAATCTAATGAAAGCCATGGAACCTCTCTCTCCCCACATAAAATACATCTACACATAAAAATTTGTATCTAATTTCTAGGAGTTTATGATCTCTCTGGAGCTCATTTCTGAAGTTCCTATATAGGTCCAGGACTCTACATTAAGCACACCCGAGCAAATCCCAAATTATTTCATGAAAGAAATGAAAACCAAAACTCATTGCCATCAAGTCAATTTGACTAATAGTGACCACTACTTGAGTTTCTGAGGCAGTATCTCTACAGAAGTAGATTGCCCAATCTTCCCTCTGAGGAGTGGCTGGTGGGTTTGAACAGCCAGCCTTCTGGTTAGCAGTCTAATGTCTTAGGCACTACCCCACCAGGGCTCCCAAAATTATTTAATAGGGCAGAGAATACCTGTCACTTCTCTGTGTCATCTTTTGATACTGTCCTCTCCCTTAAGAGTGATACCCTCAACATTATTTTACTCTCCAACAACAGCAATGCTTTCTATACTTCGCCATGCTCTTCTGGACTCCATATGTCTTCCTGGAGTTGATTTTCTCATCTTGCTATACCCCACCATTGTCTGCACCCTTCAAAACAAGATCAAATACCACTTCCTCTAGGAAGCCTTCTTTCTACAACAGACCCTGATAAAAAGAATCACATATTTCCCTGTGTTATCGCTGGTCCTTTCCCTCACCCCTAGCATTGCTTAACTAGTTTTTATCAGGCACTGTCGAATTAGCTCCAATTCATGTTGTTGTTGTTATGTGCCATCAAGTTGGACCCGACTCATAGCGACCCCTCCTTGGGTTTCCGAGGCAGTATCACTACAGAAGTAAATTGCCTCATCTTCCTTCTGAGGAGTGGCTAATGGGTTTGAGCCACCAGCCTTCTGGTTAGCAGTCAAGTGCCTTAGGCACTACGCTACCAGAGCGCCAACTCATAGTGACCCTATGTAACAAAATGAAACATTGCCTGGTCCAGTCCTGCACCATCCTCACAATCATTGCTGCTTGAGTCCATAGTTGCAGCCACTATGTCATTCCATCTCATTGAGGGTCTCCCTCTGTGATGGTTGGAGCTGTGTGTCAACTTGGCTGGACCCCAGTTCTGTGTGGTTGTTCCCATGATGGGATCAGATGACTGAGTTCTGAGTGGCCAGTCTGCCCAAGGGCAGTTTCCCTAAGGGCCTGCTTGCAATGATATTCCAAGGACAATCTGGAAGAACGGCATTCCGAACTACAGACTTCCTTGAGTGAGCGGCTCACCGCTCCCCTGGAGATCTCGGATTCATCTTTTATTGGAAACAACAACCAATATACTGCATGCCAGCTTGAATCTCTCAGCTCCACTGTGCTTGCGGAAAAAAAAAGGTGGCTGCAAGCCCCACCTCCTACAGAGACGGACTTTGCAGCTTGGACTTGTCAGCTTCTATACGCATGTGAGCCATTTGCCTAAGATAAATCTCTCTCTCTCTCTCTCTCTCTAAATATATATATATATACTTTGCTGGGGTTTTTTTTTGTGTTTCTCTAGAGAACCCAATCTAACACATTTGGTACCGAGAGTGGGGTCTAGAGAGACAAAATCATAAGGATGGGCTTCCTAGATTGGTTCTCCAGTTTGATTAATTTTAATGACACTAGCAACTCTGCATCTGCTAGTAAAGAGAGCCCTACTAATCCATGGCGTGAGGTGGCAAAAT
>NW_006921720.1:1138991-1162885 GCF_000298275.1 Orycteropus afer afer
ATATATATATATACTTTGCTGGGGTTTTTTTTGTGTTTCTCTAGAGAACCCAATCTAACACACCCTCTTTCTTGCTTTTTTCTAAGCATGATGTCTTTCTCCTGAGAATAGTCTTTCTTAATGACATTTCCAAAGTAAAGGAGACAGAGTCTCACCATCCTTGCTTCCAAGGAACATTTTGGCTGAGCTTTCTCCAAGACAGATTTGTTCATTGTTCTGGCAGTCCATGGTATATTTGCTATTCTTTACCAACACCACAACTCTTACTTTACCATATTATATTTATCTTTATTCGCATGTCTCTCATCTAAACTCTTTTAAGATGACAGCTAATAATAGGGAGCTCTGATGGTGTAGTGCCTAAGGCATTTGACTGCTAACCAGAAGGCTGGTGGTTCAAACCCACGAGCCTCTCCTCAGAAGGAAGATTGGGGAATGTACATCCTCAAAGATACCGCCTTGGAAACGCAAGGAGGGGTCTCTATGAGTCATAATCAACTCAATGCCAGTGAGTTCAGTTCAGTTTCACTACTAATAATAATGGCTAACTCTTTTAAGTTACTATATGCAGAACTGAGGATTATATTAGAAATTAAGTTATAGAAAATTAAAGAAATTATTATCGTCTCTAAACTTCCGTAGTGATACTGCCTCGGAAACTCAAGGAGGGGTTGCTATGAGTCGGGTCTGACTCGAGGGCACATAACAACAACAACAAACCTAACTTTTTCCCTTGAAACTCTTACCTCCTACATAGTTTGTTGTTGCTGCTATGTGCCGTGAAGTCGGACTCAACTCACAGCGACCCCTCCTTGGGTTTTTGAGGTAGTATCATTATGGAAGTAGATTGCCTCGTCTTCCTTCGGAGGAGTGGCTGGTGAGTTTGAACCGCCAGCCCTCTGGTTAGCAGTCAAATAAATGCCTGGGGCACTATGCTACCAGAGCTCCTCCCCCTACATAGTTTAGAATCCTATAAATTATAAGAGTCAGTTCCTATCAAGGAAAATTCTTTAATCAATACATGACATGACATGCCACCCACTAAGTGAGAACAGGTAAAATGCCAAGTTCAATTTTGTCAGAAAAAAAAAAAAAAAGCTGGTTTCAGGCTAATATGATTTTAGTTATCTGAATAATTAAAAGTGAAATTTAAGGTAAATTTATCACATGAGAAAACAAAATTTACAAAAAAGCAACAAATTAAGTTAATTGATTAGTCAGTGTAGTTGTTGTTGTTGTTTTGTGCCGTCGAGTCGGACTCGACTCATAGCGACCCTTCCTTGGGTTTCCAAGGCAGTATCACTATGGAAGTAGATTGCCCCATCTTCCTTCCAAGGAGTGGCTGGTGGGTTTGAACCGCCATCCTTCTGGTTAGCAGTCAAGTGCCTTAGCATACCAATTATGTATGTATTCACTAGCTAAGTACTAAAGTTATAATGCTGATGGAAAACCAAAGACCAAAAACACAAACCCACTGCCATTGAGTCAATTCCAACTCATAGTGACGCCTATTGGGCTTCCAAGGTTGTAAATCTTTACAGCAGTAGATTGCCTCATCTTCCTACCATGGAGCAGCTGGTAGGTTTGAACCACCAGCTTTCCAGTTAGTAGCCAAATGCCTTACTCACTATAACCTCAGAGCTCCTTGATGGAGATCAAAAGGTCGTTTTAAAAAGAAAATATTTACTAATAAACAAGTATTTTATAAAATTAGTCCTCATTAAAGCACCTCACCCAATTCACCGTATCATTTATCTCCACCAGGCTTATCAAAGTTTTTATTAGTCTGTCTTTTGCCGATTATAGCCTGTATTAAATATTCAGCCTAAGACTCAATTGTAATACAAGTCAATTGCAAATTAAAGTTTTTGATTTTATAAGATGTAATTTGATGACGTTTCTATAAGTAAATACTAAAAAAAAAAAAAAAAAAACCTTCCTGCCATTGAGTCAATTATGGCTCATAGCGACACCTCTGTTGGGTTTTGGAGGAGGTAAATTTTTACCAAAATAGATTGCTTAGTCTTTGTTCTGTGGAGTGGCTGGTGCGTTTGAACCACCAACCTTCTGGTTAGCAGTCAAATGCCTTAGGCACTATGCCACCAGAACACCTTCTGTAAGTCTAAATATTATAGAATGAATCATATCAGCAAAATCATTGCGAGAATGTCATTTTGTTCTATCTTGAATTTGTGTTGGAAAAACCATCATTTGATTCAACAAATAGCTCTAAGAACTGATGCATACATAGTTGAAATGTAAACTAAATTTTATTAAATATAAAATAAAAATATTATGATGCATTATTTATCTTTGTACTTTACGATAATGCTCTAATTTAATTTGGGTTTGTTGTTTTGTAATATTTACTATGAAAATTTATTCTTTTTAAAGATTCACTTTCAGTACCTTTTTGTAATACTGAAGTGAGTATCTATTATAATAAATAAAACAGATAAAAGTGTAGGCAGGTAAAAAAAAAAAAAAAAGTTCCTCTATAGCCTGGAGGAGAAATATATCTTAAAGAAAGGAATATGATAATAACAGGAAAAGTAGACCAGATAGATGAGTAAAGGAAAGATAAATGCCCATTTATTAAAATTCCTCTTTGAACAATTTTACAACCGGTTTCTGGAAATGCAATTTATTTTCAAATATGTGGCCTACATCTAGCAAGTGTACAGGTCTTCACAGCAGGTATACTAGGTTCATTGTAACTTCACATTACAATCTGCTTATCTATCCTTATTTTCTTTGCCTGTTTCTAACGTATCTACAGTATTTATTTATTTTAAATTTATTTTGTCTTACAGTGTTGTCTACTTGTTAGTAAGCCATCTCAAAGCACTTTAGCTGCAAAGAGTGGTATAAATTAAATCATAAACAATAGATATTGAAGATCTTGCAAAAAGTCTTCAAGTGTGAAGCTCTGCAAAAGATAATACTTTTGACCTTAAATATAAATAATATCTTCTGAGAAAAAACTAAAGAAAGAAAAGTTTTCCAATTTTAAGAACTCAGGAATTTTCAACCTTTTCTAAATGCAATGGCTCATGAACACATTCTTGGCAATTAATGTCCTGGTAGATGATAGTTTATAGCATGACCTTGAATTAGATTCTTATGCACAGCCTCTGTTCTATCTGAGCCTTGGGGTCCTTGGCCAACTAAGTGCAGAAAAACTTAGAATTATTTGAGAAGGCTCCCTGGTACACTCTTTGAACCCAATAATTCTACCAGGAAGTCAGGTCAAGAAGATCATCCATGTTTCAGGAGGCACCACTAGAACTAAGCACCATTAATGAGGGGAACTTGACTCTAAGGACAAGCTGTGGGATGGATTTCCTTTGTCCCTGCTCTCAAGGGACTCCAGAATACTGAAATATCATGAACATGTTACTAGTTTTTTAGAATGAATTACTTTGAGAGGTTCAGATGTAATCTTCCAAATTTCTATAATAAGGCCAAGTCTGAGACTTCTTTCCCTTGAACTATTTCAGTTTCAGTATATGTTGAGAATACGTAATATTTTGCTTAAAAGCCCCTAGATTTAGCTTCTGAATGATGTAGATTCTCGACTGCATATTTTAGCTTTCTATGAAAGTATCTTTTTCTTTATGCCACATAACTAGTATTTCATCACTTTGAAAAGCCCTCTAGATCCTTGCTCTTTTTTTTCTCTTTATCTAGCATTCACTCTTTAATTTCTTAGCCTTTCTTCCAGAATATGCCTGTCTGTCCCTCTTGTTTCTCACAACAGTTCTATTTGCTCTCTCGTCTACTGATACTTTGTTCAACACATACCACAGCTAAGGGATTAAGAGAAGAGTCAGAAGCACAATCTCTGCCCAGAAAAGAGCACGAAGTCTAAAAAAGGTTTTTTAAACATATAACGGTTCACAGAAACATAAAATAAAGGATGATCCCTGCCAGAAAAACAGGTAAAGTTCTAAGGTAGTCAGAGAAGGAGAAGACGTAACTTGTAATTGGGAAGGAATCATGGTAAAACTGCGTAGAAGAGATGGCCTTGGTGGAAGAACCTGAACAGTAAAAAGGATTAAGGGATGCAGTTATGGGATTAGAGCAAATTAGCTGCAGTAGTTTAGTTTTGCTTAATGTAGATGATGTCAAGTAGCAGAACACACATAAGGTAATGCCTTAAGAGATGGTCAAACACATTCTAACTCAGCACTGTCCTATAGAAATATAAGGTGAGCCACGTATGTAACTTTTAATTTTCTAGTAGCCATATTAAGGAAGTAAAACGAGGAGGGATTCACTGTGATATTTTATGAAACCCAATGCATCTAAAATATTATAATTATAACATACACTCAATATAAAAATTATTAAAGAAATGTTTACTTTTCTAGCTTATCATAATAATTTGGATTCTTTTCTAAAAAAAAAAAATCTGGGAAGCCACTGAATATGTTTTTAAGCAGGAGAATAAAATATCTGATATATTCATTTGTTTATTTGATCTTTTGTAATTTTTATGGTTTTTTTAGTAGATAAGACAGGAGCAAGAGCAGTTTTCAGTAGTCTAAGTAAGAAATTATAGTAGCTCGGACTAAGATGTCCAAGTAAGCAGTAAAGATAAAGATGGATAAATGGATTTTTATGCAACTAAAACATAAAATGGAGTACAATAGCTATAATTAACTCTTACAGTCAATTAATCTTGTAGCAATTATTTCTTTTTTTTATCTGAATGTAAGTCATTACTCCTGTCTGTCCTCACCTAGCAGAGAGTAGGACCTAGAGGAATAGGAGAAATGATGGACAAATAATGGCAGGTGGTTGGAAAAGATTCACAGAATGAGAAAACAGAGCAGCAAAGAGACAGCCTAAGGATATTGAGCAAATAAACAATGATAGGAGCATTTCAACAGGTTTTTATTTTTCAAATATTTTATTGTGTTTTCGGTGAAAGTTTACCCAGCAAATTCATTTCCCATTCAATAATTCATGCACAAATTGATCTGTGACATTAGTTACTACCCCCACAGTGTGCTAGCACTTTGCCTATTTCCACTTGCTCCCTTGTTTCCATCTCTCTAGTCCCTGCCCTTCCTTGCCTTCTCATCTTTGCTTTTGAGAAAATATTGGCTGTCTTGTCTTGTAGAGTTGACTATTCTAAGGAACATATTCCTTATGAGTATTAGTATTTATTGTATGGGTAAATCTATTATTTGGCTGTAAGATGACCTCTGGGAGTGGCTTCAGTTTGAGGTTAAAAGGGTGTTTTAGGACTGTAATTTTGAAGGTTCCTCCAGTATCTATCTTCAGTAAGCCTGTTTTTTTTATGGATTTGAGTTTTGTTCTATATTTTTCTCCCATTCTAACAAGGACCTTCTATTGTGTCCTTGGTCAGAGCTGTTTGCAGTGGTAGTCGGACACCATCTAGTTCTTCTGGTCTCAGGCTAGAGGAGGCTGTAGTTCATGTGGGCTGATTCTCCCCCGTGTCTTTATTTTCCTTCACTCTCCTTTGCTTCAGATGGAAAGACACTAATAGTTGCATCTTAGATGGCTGGTCACAAGGTTTTAAGACCCCAGATGCTACACACCAATATAGGACATAGAACATAGTCTTGGTGGACTGTGTTGTGCCAATTGTCTTTGATTTCCCCCAAGACTATGATCCTGAGTCGGCAGGCCCAGCAACTTACGCCCTCAAGGTTTTTGGTTATGGCCAAGAAGTTTTCATAACCTTGCCCCTGTATACTTTACTACATTTGTGGACATATTTGCAGCATATGTAAATACTTAGGTAGAAATATTCTCTGACTAACATCCTGTACTAGCAGGTATAGCTCCATACTCCCTCCCACATCTGTTCAGCCCACACGTCCATACATGTGTTCACGATTAGATCATTGATAGTTGTCATCACTGTTATTGTAGTGAATTAGTATTTACCTCTGTTGCCTTTAACTCTTGTGCTTCTCCCAACATCTCCCTCTCCTTGATCATCCGTGCTGACCTCCACCTTATTGTATACTGCCTTCCCCTTCACCCAAGTCAATATGTGTCTACCCTCTAGTTAGTGGTTTACCCTCCTTCTCCACCAGCTCTTGTAACCATCAAGGAATATTTCTTTTTGTGTGAAAACCTTTTCTTGACTTTTTACAAGAGTGGTTTCATACAGCATTTGTCTTTTTGTGATTGACTAATTTCACCCAATATAGTGTCCTCTGGGCTCATCCATGTTATGAGATGTTTCACGGGTTCATCATTGTTCTTCAGTGTTTCACAGTATTCCATTTTGTGTATGTACCATAGTCTGTTTATCCATTCATCAGTTGGTGGAAATTTAGGTTATTTCCATCTTTTTGCTATTGTGAATAATGCTGCAATGAATATGTTGTTGTGTTGTTATGTGCCGTCGAATTGGACCCGACTCATAGTGACCCCTCCTTGGGTTTCCGAGGCAGTATCACTACGGAAGTAGATTGCCCTGTCTTCCTTCTGAGGAGTTGCTGGTGGGTTTGAACCACCAGTCCTCTGGTTAGCAGTCCAGTGCCTTAGGCACTATGCCACCAGAGCTCCTATTCATGCCATGGCTCTTATTTATTTATGACATGTACCTAGTAGTGAGATTGCTAGATCATATGGTGTTTCTATTTCCAGTTCTTTAAGAAAGCACCACCTGGTGTTCCAAAGTAGTTACACCATTTTACAGTCTCACCAGAAGAGTATGGAGATTTCAGTCTCTCCACACTCTTGCCAGCATTTACAGTTTTCTGTTTTTTTAACTTTGCTATTAGTGCTGGTTAAGAGCTCTGGTAGCCTAGTGTATTTATGCCCTGAATTATGACCCCTAATTTTGTCCCTATTTTTTCTTCAATGGTGTTTATAATTTCAGGTTTTGCATTCAGGTCTTTATCCAATTTGAGGTCATTTTTTTTATATGGTGTGAGATATGGATCCTGTTTCATTTTTCTACAAATAGATGGATATCCAGATTTCCAGCACCATTTTTTAGAGAAACTATCTCTTCCCTACTTAATGTGTCTCAGCCCTTTATCAAAGATCAGTTGTCCACAGGTGGATGGATTTACTTATGGATTCTCAATTCTGTTCCATTTGTGTATGTGTCTGCATAGCAGCACCAGGCTGTTTTAACTCTCATGGCTGTATAGTAAGTTCTGAGATCAGGAAGTATGAAGCTACTTACTTTGTTCTTCACCTTCGATAATGATTTAAATATTATGAATTGGAATTGACTCAATGGCAGTGATTTTGGTTTGGTTTGGTTTTTCAGTGCGCTTTCCTTTCCATATAAAAATGGAGTTTGTTTTTCCATTTCTTTAAATAATGTTGTTGTGATTTGGATCTGGATTGCATTATATCCATAGAATGCTTTGGATAGTATTGGCATTTTCACAATGTTAAGTCTTCCAATCCATTATCATATCATGTTTTTCCATTTATGTAGGTCTCTCATTTGCTTGCAGTAGTGTTTTATAGTTTTCCTTATATAAGACTTCTATGTTCCTGGTTTGATTTATTCCTAGGTACTTTATCCTTTGGGGGCTATTGTAAATGATCTTGTTTTCTTTTAAACTTTTTGTGCTGTGGGTGCACATTTACAAAGCAGATTCTTTTTACTCACAGCAGTCCATGCACATTTGGTTTCATGGCCATGATTACAACCCCCAACTGTAAACAGCTCTCCTCCCATCTCCTCCCTGTGACTACCCCTTCCCTGTGCACTTCTTCTCTATGCATTCCTGTCTATCCAGCTTTGCCCCTATGCAAATGCTACCCTTCTGATGTCTCATGGTTGATTGATTGAGGGGATGCGTCTCCATAGGGTAAATGGGTGCATCTCCTTGGGGTAGGTGTTCTGCTTGTAGGTCTTTCTACTGTTTGGCTGAAAGCTAATCCACAGAAGTGGGTCCATTTCTAGGCCTGAAGGATAATGGGCCATAGTCCTGGGGATTCCACCAGTCTCTCCGACCATAATTCTGGTCATTTTTTGTGTTTTTGAATTTTGTTCCACATTTCCCCTCCCACTCTATCCAATTTTGGACCTCCAATTTTGATTCCTTTCCAAGTGGTTGGCATTGGTAGCCAGGCACCATCTATTATTTCTTCTGGTCTCAGGATCGTGAAGACTGAGGGCCCTATACTCCGTCATATCCTTGGACTTATTGTTTCCAAATGATGTTTATTTTCTTCACTCTTCTTTGCTCCAGACTAGAAGAGACCAATAGTTGCATGTCAGAGGGCTGCTTGATAGCTTATAAGACTCCAGTCACTACTCACCAAAGTAGGATATAGAGCAAGAATTTTAGTGCTATGTTGTGCCAATTGAGTATGATGCCCCCCAAGACCATGGTCCCAAGCCTGTAGGCCTGGTGACTTTCTCCCTCAAGAGGTTTGGTATCTCTAAGAAGCTACTCCAACCTTGTTACTTCTTTACTATATATGGATATTTTTGTAGCACAAGTACATGTTTAAGACTGTCTTCAGCCAGATCTATCCTTGCTCTTAGGTACATTCCTGTTCACCTACCCACACCTAATCTTCTCACCTGTCTATTAATTCACCCATAGCCTAGGGATTACTGGCAGTGGTGATGCACTATTGTGCATGTAATAATATTTACCCCTGTTATCTGTATCTTTTGTGTATGTTTCTGTGTTCTCCTTTTCCCTATTGTCATTGTGCTAGTCACTTTTGTTATGCTGTCCTTCTCTTTTCTCAAATCAACATATAACTCTTAACTAGTCAAAAATTTTCCCTCTCCTTCCCTCCCATCCTATAAATAACTAACAAAGTAAATTTTCTTCCCTGTGTAAACCTTTACTTGACATTTTACAGTATTGGACTCATACAA
The DNA here is from genome assembly GCF_000298275.1 of Orycteropus afer afer. NCBI lineage: Eukaryota > Metazoa > Chordata > Mammalia > Tubulidentata > Orycteropodidae > Orycteropus > Orycteropus afer. The sequence continues at coordinate 1,147,840 of NW_006921720.1, forward strand.
TGGTCTTGTTTTCTTGATTTCCTTTTCAGAGTTCTCTTTATTAGTGTAGAGGATCCAATACATTTTTGTATGTTTAACATGTACCCTTCCACTTTGCTAAACTCTTCTATTAGTTCCAGTAACCTTCTTATGGAAACTCTGTGATTTTCTAGGTATATGATCCAAAGGGTTTATGAATAGCCAAAAAGGGAGTTCAAAGCAGAAAATAAGGTGATAACATGAAAGAAAGGGAATTTGCTCACTTCAAAATTTTATCCAAGTCCATCTTGGAGAAAATATTTTAAATGATAGGATGAACGTTTGAAAGAAGTAAAGAAAGGGATCTTTTATCACTCATTGCTGTTGTTTTTAGGTGCTGTCAAGTTGGCTCTGACTCATGGTGGCCCTGTGTACAACAGAAAGAAACACTCCCCAGTTCTGTGCCAGCCTCACAATACCTGCTATACCTGAGCTCATCATTGCAGCCACTGTGTCAATCTATCTCATTGAGGGCCTTCCCCCTTTTTGTTTGACCCTCCACTTTACCAAGCATGATATCCTTCTCCAAGGAATGGTCTCTCTGACAATATGATCAAAGTAAGTGAGATGAAGTCTGGCCATTCTTGCTTCCAAGGAACATTCTGGCTGCACTTATTCCAGGACAGATTTGTTAGTTCTTTTGGTGGTTAATAGTACTTTGAGTATTCTTCTTCAACACCACAACTCGAAAGCGTCAACTCTGGTCTTCCTTGTTCATTGTCCAGCTCTCACATGTATGTGAGGTTATTGAAAATACCATGGCTTGGGTTAGGCACACCTTAGCTTTCAAGGAGACATCTTTGCTCTTCAGCACTTTAAAGAGCTCTTTTGCAGCAGATTTGCCTGGTGCAATACATCATCTGATGTCTTGACTACTGCTTCCACAGGTGTTGATTGTGGAACCAAGTAATATGAAATCTTTAACAATTTAAATCTTTTCTCCATTTATTATGATGCTGCTTATAGGTCCAGTTGTGAGGATTTTCATTTTCTTTATGTTGAAATGTAATCCATATTGCAGACTGGAGTTTTTAATCTTCACCAGTAAGTCCTTCAAGTCATCTTTACTTTCAGCAAGCAAAGTTTTGTTGTCTATGTATCTCAGGTTGTTAGTGAGTATTCCTCCAATCCTGAGGCCACATTCTTCTTCATATAGGGCAACTTCTTGGATTATTTGTTCAGCGTACTGATTGAATAAGTATGGTGAAAGGATACAATCCTGACACACTCCCTTCCTGATTTTAAACCATGCAGTACCCCTTGTTCTGTTTGAATGGCAGCCTCTTTATCTATATAGGTTCCTCATGAGTATAATCAAGTGTTCTGGAATTCTCATTCTTCTCAATGTTATCCATAATTTGTTATGATCTATACAATCAAATGCTTTTGCATAGTCAGTAAAACACAAGTAAACACCTTCCTGGTATTCTTTGCTTTCAGCTAAGATCCATCTGACATTAGCAATGATATCCCTCATTCCACATCTTTTTCTAAGTCTAGCTTGCATTTCTGGAAGTTCTCTGTCAATATGTTGCTGCAACCATATTTGAATTATCTTCAGAAAGATTTTACTTGCATGTGTTATTAATGATATTGTTTGACAGTTTCCATATTCTGTGGAATCATCGTTTTTGGTACAAATATGGAAATTTTCCAGTCAGTTGGCCAGGCAGTTTTCTTCCAAATTTCTTGGCATAGACAAATGAGTGCCTCCTGCACTGCATCCGTTTGTTGAAATATCTCAATGGGTATTCTGTTAATTCCTGGAGCCCTGTTCTTTGCCAATCCCTTCAGTGCTGCTTTGACGTCTTCCTTCAATACCATTAGTTCTCGATCATATATCACCTCCTGAAATGGGTGAACATCTGTGCATTCTTTCTGTCTTCTTTTGATGTTTTCTGCATCATTCAGTATTTTGTCCATAGAATCTTTCAATATTTCAACTCAAGGCTTGAATTTTTTCTTCAGTTCTTTCAGCTTAAGAAATGCCAAGGATGTTCTTCCCTTTTGGTTTTCTAACTCCAGGTCTTTGCACATTTTATTATAATAATTGACTTTGTCTTCTTGAGCTGCTCTTTGAAAGCTTCTGTTCGGCCTTTTTATCTCGTCATTTCTTACATTTACTTTAGCTACTCTCCATTCAAGGGCAAGTTTTAGAGTCTCTCCTGACATACATTTTGGTCTTTTCTTCCTTTCCTGTCTTTTTAATGACCTTTTCCTTTCTTCATGGATGATATTCTTGATGTCATCCCACAATTCCTCTGGTTTTCGGTCATTGGTGTTCAATGCATCAAATCTATTCTTTAGAGGGTCTCTAAACTCAGGAGGGATATAATCAAGGTCATATTTTGGCTCTGGTGGACTTATTTTAATTGTCTTCAGCTTCAACTTGAACTTGCACATGAGCAACTGATGGTCTGTTCCACTCAGCTCCTGGCCTTGTTTTGTCTGAAGATATTGAGCTTCTCCATTACCTCTTAAACTCTCATTATTTAAAATGAAATAACTTATTTCTTATATTGATGTTTTATTCATGATATATACTTTTCACATTTACTCTTCCTCTTAATAACCCTGTTTTCTTTTTTAATAACAATATTGCATTTTGCTTATAACGTAGGTAGACTTCATGAATTCATCATTTTTAAAGTAAATTTTACTTTTTAGTTATATTAATTCAAACCCACCAGTCACTCGGAAGGAAGCTTGGGCAATCTACTTCCATAGTGATACTGCCTCGGAAACCCAATGAGGGGTTGCTATGAGTTGGGGCCGACTCAACGGCATATAACAACATCAACAGTTATATTTATTAGATATGCATCATAACAATTTGTAAATCATTAATATTGGAGAGAGCTGAAAATACCTATCATTCCATTAACTAGTGGCACTTTTTCACTAAATTTTCTGTAAAAATTTTTGTATAGTTGAAATCACATCATTTTAAAAAATTGGTTATTTTGGTTTCTTTCATATACATTATCAAATAAACATAGTCTTATTTTTTGAAATGTTATTAAGAAAATTTTAATGCTGAATAATATTTAATTACATGGCTATTGTACATACTTTTTAAATCTACTTCCTAAATCTAGAATATTTGAGTTCTTTTCAATTTTTCAGTATAATAAATAATATTAAAATCTTTGTGATTTCAAGATTATTTCCTTAGATTTCATTCTCAAAAGCAAAACCAATGAGTAAAAAGTGTAGGTATTTTTATATCTTTTCTGGAAGTATCTTAGACTCTGTCTTTTTCCTCCCTTCTTGTATTTGGCTAATAGCTAAATTCTATAAATCTCATCTCTGCCCTGGGTCTCACATCAGGCCCTGTCTATTTATTCCCACTGCTACTACCCTAGTCAAGACCTGAAACATGTTTGCACTATTCCTGTAGCAGTTTCTTCTCTGGACTCCCTAATGACTTCTTTTTCTACTCAGATAAGTGCTGTGTACACACCATTGCCAGATTAACCTTTCTCACCTTTCTCTCTAATACCTCTTCTCTGATCAAAAACCTTCTCAGTGGCTCAGTACTGACCACTTAAATAAGTACAAATGTCTCATTCTGAAAATCAAAGCCTAAGTGGTTCCTTGTAGAATTCCCAGTATTCCCTTTAAGTTTCTATATCTCTGCCAGTACACAGAACATAGCCTGTTAAGTCTTACTTCTGTCAAGAACTATGAAGAGTCTGAGGTTTTCTTCTAGTTGCAGTATATTAAATTATCCTGCTGCAGTAGACTATGCAAGGCCCCTGGGTCAGAAATGAAGCACAGTTTATTAATCACTGGAAAAACAATAGCCAGATTATTGTTATTTTGGGGCCAACTTCCTTGAGACCCACCTTACACAGGCTGACACAAAGATGGTCAGAAAATACCTATATTTCTAGTGTTTTGTGTTATAGGAGAGGAACCCTGAGCTTGAGGAAGCCAAACCTTTTATAATTGACACTGAGCATGCCTGTCCTTTGTTACAGAGGGAAACACTATCTGTATTTTAAAAATATATTCCAGGAAGGAGGACAATAAATGCCTTGCTCTCAAGATAAGCAGAAACATGACAGACCGTGGAGAATTTTCTCCCAGCAACTTTCAGGTTCTTATTTTTTCTAGAATGCCCTCTTTTTATCCTTTGCTTTATCAATAGCTATCCATCTATGAAGGCCATTTGAAACTGTTCATCTTAAAACTCCCCTTATTTATGTAGCCAGAAATATATCCTCTCTTCTTTGAACGTCCAAAGCACTGCCTTTGTACCTCTCCTATTATAATTACCTTATTTCATTTTACTACAATCTTTAGTCAACTAGATATTTTGAGTTAGTTAGATTGATAGTTAAGGAGCCCTATGGCATAGCTCTGGTGGCATAGTGCCTAAAGCATTGGAATGCTAACTGGTAGGCTGTTGGTTCAAACCCACCAGCCACTCCTCAGAAGGAAGATTGGGCAATCTACTTCCATATACATACCACCTCGAAAACCCAATGAAGGGTTGTTATGAGTTGGATCTGATGCAATGGCAGTAAAAAAAAAAAAAAAAAAAAGTGACACAACAGTTAAGTGCTCAGCTGCTAACCCAGAGGCTGCAAGTGTGAGCTCACCAGCTGTTCCATGGAAGAAAAGACCTGGTAATCTTCACTTGTAAAGATTACAGCCTAGGAAACCTTATGGGGCAGTCCTACTCTGTCACATAAAGTTGGTATGAATCAGAATCACTTTATGACACACAATAGAATGATATTTTTTGTGTATTTAGAGATAATCTGAATTAGTATTATGTTTCCAGTAGTACCTCCAGTAGATATTCAATAGATATTTAAACTGTATAACATTCAGTGATTCCAATAAAAGGTCTTTAATGGCAGATGTTCATCACTGAAATTGGTAACTCTACTAGGCAAAGTTAATGTCTGCCATACTAGGAGTAACACGGTCTGAACATTTTTCTTTTGTGGGGATAGCCTACATATACGCTCTGTACCATGTGACTTACCTTTCCTGAGCCTTTGTTGATTTGACCATGGTGTGTCTGTAATCCAATGATAGTCAATCAATAGACTGGCCTGTAGCACAAAAACTCAGAACAAATAAAGATGAACTCAGCAAACATCCTAATCTCAATCATTTTGATATGGAAATGTGAGAAGGATCAATGATTTGACAGGAGGACTGAAAATGAAAAGGTAGATCTAGATAGATGCAAACATGATTTAAGTGGTATCTTCCAGTTTGAGTGATTCAAAATCATGACTAAGCATAAACTATGACATAGAGAAAAGTTGCAGATTAGAATATGAAGAAGCCAGTTAGTACAGAGAAAATAAGCATTGTTATTGTTAGCTGCCATCAAATTGACTCCAGCTTATGACAGTCCATGTGTCTGTGCTCCTGGAAGGTCTTCACTGGCTGATTTTTCAAAAACAGAATGCCAACCCTTTCTTCTGAGGTGCCTCTGGGTGCACTTGAGACACAAACCTTTAGGTTAGTAATCAAGTGCTTCCCTCAGATTAGTATCCCAGTGTTTGCACCATCAAGGGACTCAGATGTAGTTGCATACAGAAGCAGAAATCTACTTAATTACTCCTAATCTAAGATCCTACTGCAGCGGAACCAAGAGCTGATTTGATTCTGAATCACTGACCTTTGCTTTTTCAGTGATGCCATAATATATTTAGTTTCTGATTTTCCCAATTGGCCTTGTTATTCTACAACCAGATAGTGTGCCCTTGTAGCTGAGAGTCGTTTTTGTCCTTATTCTTTTCATCACCACCAATATTTCCCCCATTATTGGAGAACCTGAATAAGTCACTGTCTCTTACAGTTGAAAGAGCCTAGAATAAGCATAAATTGGATATAATCAATACCCATAGGAACTCTGGTGGTGTACTGCCTAAGGCATTTGACTACTAACCAGAAGGCTGGCAGTTCAAACCCACCAGCCACTCCTTGGAAGGAAGATTGGGCAATCTACTTCCATAGTGATAGCACCTCAGAAACCCAAGAAGGGGTCACTATGAGTCGAATCCAATTCCATGACAATGAGTTTGGGTTTTTTTTTTTTTTTTTTGAATGCTGGTAAATGTTTAACAACTCACTCCCCAATGGAAGCAGACCCTTATTTTCAGCATATGTCAGTTTCCCTGGTGTAAATACTCCCACCGAGGCTACCAACACAATATTACAGAACAATATAGAAACAGGATGCAATATGCACAATCCACTCTTGCCAGCCAGTATGAACGGATTCTGGCATACTACTGGATAAAGCATTAAACCTTAGAATGTAGATGAGCTTTCTGTTTCTTTAATTTTTCATTATAAGATTCAGTTATAAGATTCAGATTGAGTTATTACTTTAAAAATCTGATAACACTGTCATATGGATAGGAAGCCGTCCATCTCTCCTACCATTTTATGCAAACTGAACAATTTATAGGACAGTTTAACTTCCTTTTATGATTTGGAGGATACATATTTTACATTTATATTTTTATCTAACTATATACATACTATTTTTTATCGTTTTGGCTAAATGTGAAATCACTTAGTATGTTTATGAATTGTTGGATAATAAAAACTGCTTGATTTACTTTCAAATTGGAAGCCTTCAAATGAAACAGGAAAACCTGTAAGTACTTCAGTGCCTTAAAATTGCCCTACACTATATACAGTGATTTGAAATTATTGTGGTACTTTCCTTTTTGTTATAAGTGGCTCTCTTTATAAGTAGTGAGGACTCTGAACTTACAAAGTAGAAAATAATTTGAAATTATTGGAGTGCTTCAGGTTTTTAGGAGACTTTCATTCTTTTAAATTGGAATTCCAGTTTGTGAAGTGCTCCAGTAACTTTAAATTGCTGAATGCTGTAGACTCAAAATTCTGGTACAGAGCTCCTTACCAAAGTACTTATGGAACACTGGAAATCTTTCAACTAATTCTTAGAGGACATGGCTAGATTATTGATTTCATTTTTTTCCCCCTAATCTGTAATTAAGAACTTAAATGATATATGTTAAGACTAAAAGTAGATCCATATTTTAATCTTAAATGTTAATTCATATATTTAAATTTTAACTCCTCTAAGATATACAGGTTTATATCAGACTTTCAAAAATACTACAAACTTAAAAAGATATGAATGAAAATAAATTGCATAAAAAAAAAAGAAAGAAATAAAAAAGCCCTGACTTTTATAGAAGAAAAACACCCTAATATTATACCTTATCCTTGGTGGATATGGACAATATGAATAAATTAAGTGTGCCTTTAATCTTCCTTGTTTTAGGTTAACTGTTATCATTATGTAAAATTACTTAACATAGTACTTTTTTCCCAATTGAAATAAAAATAAATTTGCAAAAGCCCAAGTATAATTACTTTAGAATATGTTATAAGTAGGCCAAAGAGATAATAAACCTTTATAATTCAAGTAACAATTGAAGGTGGTGGTCATGATGTTTTACACTAAAAGAATTTGTCAATTTCAAGGCCCCCCTACCTCCTCATATCTCCAGCAAGTCATGATTGAAATCAGAGACTTTTTGTATGCTCTCCCTTTACAAAGCAATGGATGCCCTTCCACTGGTTTCTAAAGTCATTTCCATTCCTTGGTACACGTGTCCTGAAACAAAACCAAACCCACTGCACTGAGTCAATTCTGACTCGTAGTGACCCTATAGAACAGAGTAGAACTACCCTATAGAGTTTCCAAGGCTATAAATCTTTGCCGAAGCAGAGTGCCTCCTCTTTGTCCTGTGCAGCAGCTGGTGTGTTCAAACTGCTGACCTTTCAGATAGCAGACAAATGCTTTAACCACTGTGCCACCAGAGTTCTTCCATGTTTCCTTAATGCTATTTAGGAAAACAAAAAGCAAAAACTTACTCTGTCCTATGTTGTTGTTGTTGTTATGTGCTCTGTCCTATAGAGTCACTATAAGTCATAATCAAATCTATAGCAATGGGTTTGGTTTTGGTTATCCACTGACACATTGTTTAAAATGTTTGAGTGTGCATCCCTGTGGCCACAGGGCTGCTAGAAGAGTGTCAAAGCTCTCCATACCTTTCATAAAAGGAAAACTACTACATAACTGAAGCACCAGATTAGACCAGATTCAGGAACATTTTCAGCACAGAACAGAACATGGCATAAGGGTACAAGTACCAAGGTACTCTTTCTTAGAATTTCTACTTTCATTTTATCTACCACTGTTCACACTATATGCCCTCTGAATAGTGAAATGCTTTCTGAACTCTAAAAGAACCTCATTCATTCTTATCACTTCTTTTACAAGGCACATACATTGATCTTATTTCAGGAGGCTCTATTTAGGTCTCAATTCATGTAATTGAAAGAAATAAAATATGGGTATGTGCCTTATCTTTCAAAGGCAGAGCTTACTTATCATTGACTTTTAAGTTGCAAAGAAAACACGATGACTTCTGTATGCTCTGAGAAGCAATTAGCATATTATGAATTCCCAAATGTTATATAAGAATCTGACATCTACTGCATATTGAATTTATATTCTCAATAAAATAGCTGTGTTCTAAGAAGTCTTTTTAAAATAGGCCAAGAGGACCAAAGTGATCAAACTGAGTAAAAGAAAGAAAATCAGAATTCTAGATTTAAAAATAATGACATCTATGTGGAAGAGGAGAGTGGGGGAGTGGGCGTGGTCAATTAGTTCTGTCAGAGATTTGTTCTAATGAGGAAAACTGGGCAAACCCTAGTTAGAGGGGTAAAATGAGGGGTTTTCTTTGTTGGGTATTCAGGTAACTGATCAAATATGCCACCAAATAAACAGGGGGAAAAAGAAAAAAAGCAATTGTCCATAACGCTCACAACTCTTTACTGAGCAAAGAGAAGTTTATATGTATCTTATTATTACATTTATCCATAACTAGATAAATAGGCCTCATACTTCTTATTTTCAGAATAATAAGTCTAAGTCTGTTGTTGCTGTTGTTATGTGCCATCGAGTCAGACTCAACTCATGGCGACACCTCCTTGGGTTTCCGAGGCAGTGTCACTACGGAAGTAGATTGCCCCATCTTCTTTCCGAGGAGTGGCTGGTGGGTTTGAACTTCCAGCCTTCTGGTTAGCAGTCAAGTACCTTAGGCACTATGCTACCAGAACTCCTAAGTCTAAGTCTAAACTCATTTTATTCATCTTTTCCATAGAAGCAACATTAAAAAGCAGCATTGACTTTGTTGCAACGCAGAAATTTTAAATCTATTGTAAGAACAGGAGACGATAAGCTTAGTTTGATAGAATCTCCCATTCCCCTGTCATCATTAATCCCACTTGTTGCTTACTCACTGTGGTACAAGAATACAAATATCAGAGAACCAGCAAATCTATCAGTCATATAATCATTATATCCTCAGCACCTAAAACTGATGCCTGTAATGTAGTAAAAATTTATAGTGCCTAAGGCACTTGACTGCTAACCAGAAGGCTGGCGGTTCAAACCCACCAGCCACTCCTCGGAAGGAAGGCTGGGCAATCTACTTCCATAGTGATACTGCCTCGGAAACCCAAGGAGGGGTCGCTAGGAGTCGGGACTGACTCAATGGCACATAACAACAACAACAACATTGTTTTATTACAGATTTGCATAAATGAATGATTAAAGAGAATCAACTAGAATTTCCAAGAGATTGCATTCCAGATTTCTTAATGAAAGGTGACCTTCCACCAGTATTCTGTTTCCTTGAATCTTCTTTCATGCCTGTGTTGCTATTGTTAGGTGCCATCCAGATGTCTCTGACTCATAACGACCTTATGAACAGCTGAACAAAACACTGCCCGGTCCTGTGCCAGCCTCACAATTCTTGTTATACCTGAGCCCCTCATTGCAGCCACTGTGCCAATCCATCTAATTGAGGGCCTTTCTCTTCTTCGTTGACCCTCCACTTTACCAAGGATGATATACTTCTCCAGGGAATGGTTCCTTCTGACAACATGATCAAAGTAAGGGAGAAGAAGTCTGACCATTCTCGCTTCCACAGAGCATTCCAGCTGCATTTCTTCCAGGACAGATTTGTTAGTCCTTTTAGCAGACACAGTGCTCTTAGCATTTTTCTCCAGCACCGCAACTCAAAAGCATCAACTCTTCTTCAGTCTTCCTTATTCATTGTCCAGCTGTCACATGCATAAGAGGCAATTGAAAATACAATGGCTTGGGTTAGGTACACCTTAGTCTTCAAGGAGACATCTTTGCTCTTCACAACTTGAAAGAGGTCTTTTGCAGCAGATTTGCCCAATGCAATATGTCATCTGATGGCTTGACTGCTGCTTCCATTGGTGTTGATTGTAGAATCAAGCAATATGAAGTCCTTGAAACTTCAAACTTTTCTCCATTTATCGTGAAGCTGTTTATTGGACCAGGTGTGAGGATTTTTATTTTCTTTATATTGAGGTATAACCCATACTGCAGACTGTAGTCTTTAATCATCATCAGTAAATGCTTCAAGTCATCCTCACAAGCAAAATTGTGTCATCAGTGTATTGCAGGTTGTTAATGAGTCTTCCTCCAAACTAGATGCCATGTTCTTCTTCATATAATCCAGCTTCTTGGATTATTTGCTCAGCATACAAATTGAGTAAGTATGATGAAAGTATACAACCTTGACATACTCCCTTCTTGATTTTGATCCATGCAGTATCCCCTTGCTCTGTTTGAATGACAACCTCTTGATCTATGTACAGGTTCCTTATGAATACAATCAAGTGTTCTGAAATTCCCATTCTTCTCAACGTTATCCACAATTTTTTATGATCCACACAATTGAATGCTTTTGCATAGTCAATTAAACACAAGTAAACATCTTCTTGGTATTCTTTCCTTTCAGCTAAGACCCATCTGACATCACCAATGATATCCCTTGTTCCCTGTCGTCTTCTGAATCCAACTTGCATTTCTGGAAGCTCTCTGTTAACTGTATTTGAATTATCTTCAGTAAGATTTTACTTGCATGGGATATTAATGATAATTGTTTTATAATTTCCACATTCTGTGGGATCACTTTTCTTTGGAATGGGCACAAGTATGGATCTCTTCCAGTCAGTTGGCCAAGTAGCCATCTTCCAAATCTCTTGGCATAACCGAGTAAGTGCCTCCAGTGTGGCATTCATTTGTTGAAACATCTCAATAGGTATTTCATCAATTCCTGGAGCCTTGTTCTTTGCCAATTCCTCAATGCAGCTTCAACTTCTTCCTTCAGTATCATTGGTTCTTGACCATATGCCACCTCCTAAATAGATTAACATCAACCAGTTCTTTTTGGTACAGTGACTCTGTATATTCCTTCTGTCTTCTTTTGATGTTTCCTGCATCAGTCAATATTTTGCCCATAGAATCTTTCAGTATTGCAACTCAAGGCTTAATTTTTTCCCTAAGGCTTTCAGCTTGAGAAATGCTGAGCATGTTCTTCCCTTTTGGTTTTCTAACTCCAGGTCTTTGTACATTTTATTATAGTAATTGGCTTTGTCTTCTTGAGCTGCTCTTGGACATCTTCTGTTCAGCTCTCTTATCTTGTCATTTTTTTCCATTTGCTTTAGCTACTCTCTGTTCAAGGGAAAGTTTCAGAGTCCCTTCTGACATCTATTTTGGTCTTTTCTTCCTTTCCTGTATTTTTAATGACCTTATGAATTCTCCATAGATGCTGTTCTTAATGTCATCCCATAATTCCACTGATTTTCGGTCATTGGTGTTCAATGCATCAAATCTATTCTTTAAATGGTCTCTAAATTCAGGAGGAATATTATCAAGGTTATGTTTGGCTCTCGTGGACTTGTTTTAATTGTCTTCAGCTTCAATTTGAATTTGCATTTGAGCAGTTGATAGCCTGTTCCACAATCAGCTCCTGGACTTGATTTAGCTGAAGATACTGAATATTGAAGATATTCTCCATTGCCTCTTGCCACAGATATAGTCAATCTGATTCCTGTGTGTTCTATCTGATGAAGTCCATGTGTATAGTCATTGTTGATGTTGTTGAAAAACGGTATTTGCAATTAATAAGTCGTTGGTCTTGCAAGATTCTATCATGTTATCTCCAGAGTTATTTCTATCACCACAGCCATATTTTCCAACTACCAGTGATTCTTCTTCATTTCCAAATTTTGCATTCCAGTTACCAATGATCTGAATGCAGAAATTGGTAAAAAAAATCTTCAATTTCCTTGTCTTGGGCTTTGGTGGTTGGTGCATAAATTTGAATAAAGTAGTATTAATTATTCTTCCTTGTAGGTGTATGGCTATTATCCTATCACTGACAGCATTGTACTTCAGGATCGATTTTGAAACATTCTTTGTGACAATGAATGCCACTCCATTCCTCTTCAATTTGTCATCCCCAGCATAGTAGATCATATGGTTGTCTGATTCAAAATGTCCAAAACCAGTCCATTTTAACTCACTTATGCTTAGAATATCGATCTTTATGCATTCAATTTCATTTTTGACAGCTTCCAATGTACCTAGATTCATACTTCATACATTCCATGTTCTGATTATTAATGGATGTTTGGATCTGTTTCTACTCATTGTGAGTCATGCCACATCAGCCGATGGAGGTTCTGAAAACTTTAGTCTATTCATATCGGTAAGGTCATCTCTACACTGAGCAGTCAGCTCTTCTCCAATCATGCCTATACCAGAAGGAAATTGAATTTTATTATGTAAAAGTATTATGACAAGCCAGTTCTCCATATTTGTGGGAGTTCATGTGTATGTGTGTGTGCATATACATACTTTATTTATTTAATTTTCTCTTAACCTTGTTATTACTAATTGTTTAGGTCTCTAATCTCATGTATACTAATAGCATGGTGTTTTTTAAAGAAACTATGCAGCTTGAGGGATTCTTTCACATCTGCATTCAGTTATAAGACAAAAAATTAGAATAGAAATGTGACACTTGAAATTCATTTGTTTTTCTTTCTGATTTTCCTTCATTTTCTTCTGAATTTATAAGAAATTCAAAAACAATTCTTAGTTCTTTATAGTATATATACATCTTTGACTTTTACAATCTGTGTTTATATATAGGAGAAAGGGATGAGGGAGGGAGATTATGCATTTAAAATACATTTGAATTCACCCAAAAATATTTAGTAAGTGCCAATGGAGAGGATGCAGCCATTTTCACTTTTAAACATTAATAAGTAATTTAAATACAAGTTTTTAAATAAAAATTAAAATATTTATCTATAATGTTGAATCTGATGCCTTACAGACCAGAGATAAGATTTTTACCACATATAAGGCTTAGGACAATAATAGCCACTATCATTTTTTTTTGATCCACAAAACTTACAATAGAACATCTGTAAATGATGGTATATGAAATAAGTAATGGATAATAACATATATTAAATTGGGTCTTTATTGAATGATGGTTTCATGTTTAAAGTGAAATTATGTGACTTGTGATATTCAAATTCAGGCAATAATGTGCCATCAATAATAATTTCATGTAGCACTATTCATATTGTGGCTTATCATCTTCTTTGAAGCTGTTACCTAGGGAATTTTGTTTCCTGGAGCTCAGCCAATTTAAAAGGAGAATGAAAATCAGTTACTTTAGTTTCAGCATAAATCAAAGAAGGACCTTTTTTTTCTAAGTAGATACTCCACATATAAGGACTTTCAAGAGCACCTTTCTTTGAAGACTTCCCAGCTTTTGACAAAGTCGGCTCCTGGATGGAGATGGATGCATGTGAAAGGGAAAAGCAACTAAGATGTGGTGTAAGCCAGACATTAGCTGGTCACCATGTTCTGCTTGACCAGAGAATTCTAAAATCAGTAAATGTGGAGAAGGACCTGGAGGCTGCAAGTTCCTTTAATTTAGGGTCATTCAGAAAATAAATTATTCTGTGGCTTATCCACTTTAAATGAGTTTACACTTCTGGTAAAATAAAGATAATAGCTCTTTGTAGAAATCATATGTTTTTGCTTCTGTGAAAAGGCCCCTTCAACTTTCTATGGTCAGATAGCTGTCTTACGGTTAATATTGTCTTGTTACAGATGTGGATGGAAAATGAAATGAGATTCAGATTCAGGGAATTAATCATTCTAATAAAATGAAAAGGTTGTGTTCTTGGTTTTTGCTTTTCACTTTAACCAGTGGAGAAAGCAATCTTCACCATAAATACCTTTTGGTCTGAGGCTTGTTATCCAGGAAATATTTTAAGGCCATTTTCTCTATCTCTCTCCTGGAGTCTCTTTTTACTAGGTTCATATTTTATCACTCTTCACGACAGATGCATTTTTATGAACCATTATGTGTTCAGGCCTAAATATTAGAGAAACTCACACATACAAACTCATTTTAAAATATCTATGTGTTTGACTTCATAATTTTAAAAGAACTCTTTGAAGCATAGCACACAAATTTATTTGGAATAAGCGTATCTGGAGAAACCATTTGTCTCTCTCTCTATTTATTGAGTTGCAATACAACTTATTAATGTATTAAGTTGTACATACAACTGTGAAGTTCAATTATAAGTGCTCCTTCATATGCAGTAAAATTAAGTATCCACAGTAAGATAAATTAAAAATAATATTGAAAATGACTGCTGATATTTTATAGTAAAAAGAAAATTTTAAAGTTTAATGGAATAAGAAATATCTCTATATGTTTTCTCCACATAGTCACTCTGAGAAATGGTATTCATTGACGTTAACACCATTTCATCTGGAACACTTCTTCTAAGTGTACTTTAGAAGCACTTAGAAATGGAAGCAAAACCATACTTCCACAATGTGGGGCTAGCACACAAATGTCAAGAACTGTTAAATTTAGTTATTAATAACAACATCTTCTGTCTAGTGGGATGAGAATAGAGACGTGAATGTTTCATCAGTATTTGATCCAGTACCTCTGGATCAATTCCTTTGGGAACTAGTCATCTAAGAATTGTTGTTGTTGTTATGTGCTGTCGAGTCAAACCTGACTCATAGCGACCCCTCCTTGGGTTTCCGAGGCAGTATCACTACGGAAGTAGGATTGCC
>NW_006921720.1:1162985-1174843 GCF_000298275.1 Orycteropus afer afer
TCTGGTTAGCAGGCAAGTGTCTTAGCCACTATGCTACCAGAGCTCCCATCTAAGAATTATTACTGGTGAATTCTATTTCAGTGTTTGCATTTATGGTAGCCCTTTCCGTACTAACAATTCTTACCACTGTTTGTCCACACTAGTGCTGTCTCCTACTAAAGATTTTGCATCAACAATGAAAGATTTTAGAGTTTACTATTGACTCAGCATAAGGAAAACAGTAACACTTTTTTTCATTATTGCTTTCTTAAGCATATTATAGAATTATTAGCATGACTATAACCAGAGTCATACACATATTAACATTCACATTCACTTCTGTAGAAAAGAATTCTGTCTGGTGAAAAATAACATCTAGTTCAATATCCTCCTCCTCAGGGAATCTCTCAATTATCAATAGGCACATCTATTATCATTTAGGCCAATTTCTGCTAAATGAGTCAGCAGTTGACCTTTGATTGCTCATCAATAAAACTGTAGTCTCTTTGTAAGATACATGCAGAATAATGAATTTTATCTACTAGTATCATCTAACTTTATTTCAGGATAGAAAAGCCCCTTGCAAAATGTAACCATAATAATGTCTTATATTTGTATGATGCTTTTGAGTTTACAAAATGCTTTCACATACGTAATCCCATCTGATTCTCTCCACAATGATTGTTGTTGTTGTTATGTGCCATTGAGTCCGTCCCGACTCATAGCGACCCCTCCTTGGGTTTCCGAGGCAGTATCACTAGGGAAGTAGATTGCCTAACCTTCCTTCCAAGGAGTGGCTGGTGGGTTTGAACCACCAGCCTTCTGGTTAGCAGTCAAGTGCCTTAGGCACTACACTACCAGAGCTCCACAACGATTACTCTCTTTTAAAAGTAAAATACTGGCCTCTAAACATTATTGTTCTTATTTGAGACCACATAGTTATTAATGGTGAATCTAATACTGGAACCAACAGTTTATCATTCCAAATTTATTTATTTATTTTTTCCATTCCACATTGCTACTTTTACTTGTCTGAACAATTGCAAATATAATTTTAGCTTTTGCAAATATAAAGGGATTTGTGTCTAAAGGAATGACTTGAAAACCTGTAGACTTTATAAAAAAATCCAGGAAAATAATTGTTGTTGTTGTTGTTATTAAGTGCCATCGAGTCAGCTCCAACTCATAGCAACCCTATGTACAACAGAATGAAACACTGCTCGATCTTGTGCAATTCTCACAGTCCTTGTGATGCTTGAGCCCGTCATTGCAGCACAGTGTCAGTCCGTCTCATTGAGGGTTTCCCTCCTTTTTGCTGGCCCTCTACTTTTCCAAGCATGATATCCTTCTCCAGGAACTGGTCCCTTCTGACAACATGATCAAATTAGGTGAGATGAAGTCTGGCCATTCTCACTTGTAAGGAACATTCCAGCTGCACTTCTTCCAAGACAGATTTCTTTATTCTTCTGGCAGTCCATGGTATTTTCAGTATTCTTTGCCAACACCACAATTCACACAGTAGAAATAATAAATATATAATTTTTTTGACACACCAATACAAACATTGGTTCTTTCATTAGCATTAATATTAAGAAAAAAAATCATTTTATTTTCATGTTTGATGTTCATGGTGAAATTTGGACTGAAACATTTTACTTTTTATGGTTCATAATAATAGTATTATTTATACCTTATGTTTGCATAGCAAATGTTTTAACATGCTATCTGAAATAATTCTATACTTATTTTGAATTGCCATAAAATCCGCATTTTATGGGACGCTTGTTGTTGTTGTTGTTGTTGTTATATGCTGTCGAGTCGACCCCGATTCATAGCGACCCCTCCTTGGGTTTCCGAGGCAGTATCACTACGGAAGTAGGATTGCCCAACCTTCCTTAGCTTAGAGATCCCAAAGTCCAGCAAGAAAAGTGCATTTAAAATGCATTTTAATTCACCAAAAAAATATTTGTTATGTGCCTAATATGTGTCAGTCAGCTTGCTGGAAATAAGCAGGATACTGTCCCAATGGGACAAAGTTTAAAATTAAATAGGGAAAACAAACAAGTAAAGAAGTAATTACAGTGCAGCTTGATGAGTGTCATGATTGGAAAGTATGAGATGCACAGGGTGAAAAACAGGCTACACGCACTTCTGGGACAATTGTGAGTGAATGTTTATTTATCTAAAGAACATAGAGTAGAGAATAAAAAAGAAAAGAAAACTAGATTGGGGAGAATGAGTGAAGGACAACTTGACAGGCAAGTTCCTCATGATTTAATAGTCCTAGTCCTTGTCAATTTTGTGCTATAAATTTTCTTTTATGTGCAACTGTTGTGGTTGTTAGGTATCACCTAGTCAGTTCCAACTCATAGTGACCCTATGTACAACAGAAGAAAACACTGCCCGGTCCTGTCCAGCCTCACAACTGTTGCCATGTTTGAGCCCATAGTAGCAGCCACTGTGTCAATCCATCTTTTTCCCTGACCCCTCTACTTTACCAAACATGATGTCCTTCTCTAGGAAATGATCCCTTCTGACAGCATGACCAAATTAGGTAAGGTGAAGTCTGGCCATTCTCACTAGTAAGGAACATTCTAGCTGCACTTCTTCCAAGACAGATTTGTTCATTCTTTTGGCAGTCCATGGTACATTCAGTATTCTCCACCAACACCATAATTCAAATGCATCAGTTCTTCTCTTGTCTTCCTTATTCATTTGATTTCTTAAAGAGCACTTATGATTTTCTTCTTTCTTATTTTGATTAGCAGTTTATTAATTTTCTTTGAAATTACTTTGTAATTTTTTTTTATCTTTTTAAGTTTAAAACAGTCTGTACTGTCTTGATTTCCTCTCCATTTGGAAGTTCTGTAATTATACCATTTATTCTCTCTGCTTTCTTTGCAGTTGTTGTCATTGACAGATTGATATCTGTAGTTCCCTATTTTCAGTTTTGTAAATTTATTTAAATTTTGAGAATTCTTTCTCTAAGTCGATTTCTGGTTGATGTTGCCTCCGGCTAATGTCTGCCTTCATTGGTCCTGTCTTGATTCTCTTTAGCATTTCTTGTATGGTTGTTCTGGTTTTCAAAAATTCCCTTAATTTCTGTTTATCTGGAAATGTCCTTGTTTTGCCATTGTATTTGAGGAACAGTTTTACTGGATATATAATTCTTGGTTGGAGACTTTTTTTATTTCAGGGTTTTATACATGTCATCTCACTGTCTTCTTGCCTGCATGGTTTCCATCAAGAAATCAGAGCTTACTCTTATTGGTTTCCCTTTGTAGGTAACAGTTTTTGTCCTTGCAATGTGTTATCTATCTTGGAAATTTTGGTGTCAATCTTCTGGATTTCTAATTACTGCTTTCATATATTTTCTAATTATCTATTTATTTTGTCATCTTGCTATTGATTATTTTCCTCAATTCTTCTAGAGTATTCTCTATATTTTCCTTAACTTTCTTTGTGGTATGCTATTTTGGTGGCTAGTTTGGCAGCACTGGGCATTCCTTACCTGTTGCCAAGGGTGAAGTAAGTGGTGGACGTGTGGGCATGGGTCTTTGTTTTCTGGTCATGTAGAGCAGCTACCAGTGGGGTGAGGAGGTGTTGTCCACCATCTGTCATTGATCCAGTAGTGTAGGAGTAGATGGTGACACTCACCCACTGGGTAGAGTGGTAGGTGTTAGGTATGGTAGTTGTGGCTGACTAGTGGAAAAACAATGTCTGCCTCCCACTGGATGAGGCAGAAAACTAAAAAAAATATTACTAGTAAATGGGATGAGAAAAAAAAATGAATAAAAATAATGAAAGAAGAGGAACAGGGGAAAAAGTAAATAAATAAAAAGAAAGAAGCAACAGAAAAAGTAAAAGAAAGAGGGGAAAAAAAGAGGTGGTACAGCATTGGCTGCACCTACTTCTAAGGCAGCAAGTGCATAGTGCCCTAGCCACTAGGATATACACCACCAGACACACTGGCAGCATGTGGCTATTGCGTGATCTGCTTGAGTGTACACCCCTACCTGCAGAGATGGCAGGACCCTAGTGTGCAGTCCATGGATGTTTGCATCCCCATCCTTGGATGCAACAGATGCCCAGCACAGTCTATGTGAGTGCACACCCCCAGTCATGGAGGCAAAAGGGATCTGCCACCGGTTTGTGCATGTTCATGCCCCAATAGTAGAGGCCATGGGTGGGCAGCACACAGTCTGCAAGAGCAAGCCCTGTCAACTATGTGGCCACTGAGAGTATGTTGCGTGTTTTGCAAGAGTGTGATGTCATTTTCAGGGATGCAGTGTGGTGGTGAGGGGATACTGAGGAAGTGGAGGGAAAGCAGACTGAGGGAACTAGGCGAATGAATGGTGACAGGGGTGCTATCACTAGCCACTGAGAGGTATTTAGGGGATAGGACTTCCCCTTGATCACTGGGAAGGTGGTGAGGGGAGGCAGTGGGTGCACTTCTCCAGCTGCCATTTACTGACATGGGCCCACTGCATTTCTGGGCAAGTGCAGCTGATTATCCAATTCCTGTCCCAACTCAGTCAAGGGGGTGGCTGCTCAGACTCCAATGACTCCAGTCATCCCCATTCATACTTCCCATCCATGTGGATCTCCAGCCATAATCATTATTGATGAGTGATTTAATCTCCATTTATTCACTCCCTCCCCACTCTGAGGTCATCCATACCAGTAGAGTTCTTATACACTCCCCTAAACTTTCCTCTCTTAGATCTAGTACATGCTCTGTTCATCTTACTTCACTCAATGTGTTTATACTATGTCCCTAACTGGAAATTCTGTGAAGTTGCTTCTCCTCACCCATGCACGTTGCTGTTTGTGTCTCAAAATGACCACACTGTGTTGGGCTCTGACTCCATTTCTCTCCTTAATATCTGTTTTTATTCTGTTTTTTTTTCTAATTGATACTTAATTGATTCATTATCCTTTAATTTGATGCTCAATGTTTCAGGATTATCCTCTACACCTGTGTCATTTGGATTGAGGATCTTTATTGCAGATGGGCTGGGCAGATTGTCACCATGACAATCTTGTCTCCTCTTTATCTTTGATCTCCCGATTATTGCTTCCATGGGTGTTGATTGTGGATCCAAGTAAAATGAAATCCCTGACAACTTCAATCTTTTCTCTATTCATTGTGATGTTGCTTATTGGTTGAATTATGAGGACTTTTTGTTTTCTTTATATAATCTCTACTGAAGGCTATAGTCTGATCTTCATCAGTAAATGCTTCAAGTCCTCTTCATTTTCAGCAAGCAATATTATGTCATCTGCATATCACAGGTTTTTAGTGAGACTTTCTCCTATCCTGATGCCATGTTCCTCTTCAAATACTCCAGCTTCTCAGTTTATTTGCTCAGAATACAAATTGAATGTTGTTGTTGTTGTTGTTATGTGTTGTCACATCAGACCTGACTCATAGCAACCCTTCCTTGGGTTTCCGAGGCAGTATCACTACGGAAGTAGATTGCCCAACCTTCCTTCCAGGGAGTGGCTGGTGATTTTGAACCGACAGCCTTCTGGTTAGCAGTCAGGTGCCTTAGGCACTATGCTACCAGAGCTCCCACAAATTGAATCCATGTGGTGAAAGATACAACCCTGACTTATACCTTTCTTGATTTTAAACCATGCAGTATCCCCTTGTTTTGTTCAAATAACTGCCTCTTGGTCTATGTATGGTTTCCACATGAGCACAATTAAGTGTCCTGGAATTCTTCTCAATTTTTTCCATAATGTGTTATGATCCTGTGGGACAGTTATTTTGTTTGGCTCTTCTAGCCATGGTCTTTGTAACTCTCACCAGATGACTGAGTACGACTATGTAAATGTGAGGTGCTTTGTGCCCCACTGAAGGGATTGGATAGCTTGCTAATGATGTAAATGAAATACATGGCACATTTGTGAAGTTGGAACTATGGAAATAAGGTGTATGGAGCCCTAATCTGGGAATTGGTCAGTTTTGTCATTCCATTAGGGTTAAAATTAGTCATCCCAGAGACAGAAAGAGGGATCTCACCACCATCAACAAAGAGCAGCCAGGAGAAGAGTGCTTCTTTGGGCCTGAGATCCCTCTCCTAGACACCCCCTCCACACAAAGATGAAAGAGAAATGGCAGAGCAAAGGCAGCAGAATAAGCAGAGCCATGAGATCAGCATGAGACAGAGTGGCAGGGTTCCTGGCTTCCAGAGCAAGAAAGCAGGGTGTCTTCAGGTAGAAGGCCTCCTGCAGATTGGAGTACCTCTCAAAAATAGAAGTCAGAAGCTTTGTAGCACTTGCCCATGCAGGGCAAGGGCCAGGCTGAGTGGCTGAGGGCCAAAGGGAGGAGTGCCTGTGGTCATGGCTGAGGGGAGGTTGTCCTGACTGAAGAACTGTATCCTTAGTGTTCCTGAACTATAACCTGTTGCTTCTGTAATAAACCTGATAATTTTTTTTTTTTTAATTAGGATTTGGGTGAAGATTTACAGAGTAAATTCACTTTTCATACAGCAGTTCACATATACTTTGTCTCATGTCATTGACCAAAATTTACAATGCAGCAGCTCCCCTCCCACTTCCTCCCCATAGTTACCTCCTCCCAGTGTCCATCCCTTCCTTCATACTCTTCTGCACCCTGAGCTATCTCCCTGTGCATAAGCAGCCCTTCCTTCTCCCATGATTGTTCTCTCCAGGGCGTGTGTCTACTTGAGGTAAATGTTTAACTCACATGCCTGTACTTTATTTTGCTGGAAACCACAGTTGTGGGTTCAATGCCAGACCTGAAGGGCAGCTAGGGGCCATAGTCTCAGTGGTTACACCAGGCTCTATTGGACCAGAAAACCTGGTCCCCACCTTCTTTTTTTTTTTGCCTCCAAATGATTTTGAGTTTTGTACCACATTGTTCTCCCTCTTTATGCAGGATCTCCTACATCCCTTCCAAGTGGATGGCAGTGGTAGCTGGGCACCATCTAGTTCTTCTGGTCTCATAGTTGTATAGGTTGCAGATCAGATGGTGTACCAGTCACTAGGACTGATTGTTTCCATTAATTTTGGTTTTCTTCTTTCTTCTTGACGAGGAGAGACTAAACCTGATAATTTTAAGTATTGTCTATGAGCTCTATGCGGCCATTGCAACAAATTATCAAACCCAGCATAGAAGTGGAGAGTGCCATAGGAGGTACGGTTGGTGTCAGAACTGGTCAAAAGATTGAAGGGTGGTGGTATGTCTGATCTAAACTCCATAAGAAAAAACCTTCAGCTGTTGATGTAGATCTTATTTGTTTCTTCCCCTTGTGAAGTTAGATGAGGTCAGGCGAATCTGACTCCACACCATCTTTGCAGATCCAAACAGTTCAATGCCTTTGCATAGTCAAGGAAACATCTTTCTGATATTCCTTGGTAAACAGCCAATATCCATCTGACATCAACAATGATATCCCTTGTGGTGGTTATGTTTGTGTGTCAACTGGCCTGGTTTTGAGTGGCTGGGCAGCTGGTGGTAGTTATTCCCCATGATGAGACTGGCAATCAACTCCATGATGGGACTTACCACGAGCAGCTGAGTAGCTGCTTTTGGGATATGGTCTGCTTCCCATATATAAGAAGCAGCTTTGGGAATAGTCTCCAGCTTATGACATGCTTGGACCTGCATGTAGCCATGTCGTCGTTGTTCAGCAACCTCCCTCCCATGCTCTGCTGACCTTGGGACTTACAATGGACTTGAATTAAGGGCCTGCTGTGTGGTTTGGTAACATTGGGACTGTGCCATTTTATTTGTCGACCTTAGGCTTGTTAGGCTCAGCAGCCAGTGGCTGCCTGAATGAAGATATGCATCTAGCTTCAGTGGGCTGGGAGCAAGAGGCAGAACTGAAGCCCAAGGTCGAGGGGCTTTCACACAGCCCCTGGAGCCTGACACTTTGAACTTGGACTTAAAGCCTCCAAACTGAGAGAATAAACTCCTGTTTGTTCAAGCCATCCAATTGTGGTATATTCTTGTCAGAACCTCCTTTGTTCCATGTGCTCTTCTGAATTTGGCTTGAGTTTCTAGAAGTTTCCTGTTGATGTATTACTGCAACCACTTTTGAATTATCTTTAGCAAAACTTTACTTATATATGATAATAATAATATTGTTAGATAATTACAGAATTCTCTTGGATCACCTGTCTTTAGAATCAGCACAAATATGGATCTCTTCCATTCAATTAGCCAAGCAGCTGTCTTCCAAATGTCTTGATGATGAGTGAGGGCTTCCAACTTTGAATCCATTTGTTGAAATATCTTAATTGGTAATCTATCAACTCCTGGAGGTTTATTTTTCCCAAATGTCTTCAGTGAAGCTTAGACTCCTTCCTTCAGTGTCAGTGGTGCTTGATCACCTGATAACTCCTAAAATGTTTGAACTATGACCAATTCTTTCAGTGACTCTGTGTAAATCCTTCCATCTTCTGTATATCTTCCCATATTCAATAACATGCTCATAAAATCCTTTAATATTGTAACCCAAGGCTTGATTGTTTTTTTCTTCATTTCTTTCAGCTTGAGAAATGCCAAGCATGTTCTTCCTTTTGGGTTTCTTACTCCAAATCTTTGCACATTTGTTTATAATACTTTACTTTGACTTTTTGAGCTACCCTTAGTAATCTGTTCAGCTCTTCTATGTCATCATTTCTTCCCTTCACTTTAGCTACTTTATGTTTAAAGGCATGTTTCAGAATCTGTTCTGACACCTGTTTTTGTCTTTTCTTTCTTTCCTGTCTTTTTAATACCTTTTACTTTCTTTATGTAGGATGTCCTTGATGTGTTCTCACAACTCATCTGCTTTTAGATCATTCGTGTTCAATGTCAAATCTATACTTGAGATGATCTCTAAATTCAGGTGGGACATACTCAAAGTCATACTTTGGCTCTCATGGATTTGTTTTAATTTTATTCAGCCTCAACTTGAACTTGCATATGAGCAATTAATGGTCTATTCCGCAATTGGCCTCAGCCTTTTTCAGAATGATAATATTAAGCTTCTTCATTGTCTCTTTCCACAGATGTTGTTTATTTGATTCCTGTGTATTCCATCCAGTGAGATCCACATGTATTGTCACTGCATATGTTGCAGAAAAAAAGTATTTGCAGTGAACAAGTCCTTGGTCTTCCAAAATTCTATCATAAGATCTACAAATTGTTTCTATCACCATATTTTCCAACTGCTGATCCTTCTTTGTTTCTAGCTTTCACATTCAAATCACCAGTAATTATCAATGCTTCTTGATTATGTGTTTGATCAATTTCATACTGCAGAAGTTGGTAAAATTTTTTAATTTCTTCATCTCTGGCATTAGTGTTATTATGTAAATTTGAAGAGTAGTCATATTAACTGTTCTTCCTTGTTCAACTCATAATGAGTTGAAGCCAACGTGATGGCAACTAACAACAACAAGGAAGAACCGTTAATACAACAGTTATACAGTTGTACAACAAATTCTGTTGTACGAACCTATGTACAACAGAATGAAACACTGCCTGGCCCTGTGCCATCTTCACAACTCTTGCTACATGTGAGCCCATCATTGTAGCCACTGTGTCAATCCATCCTGTTGAGCATCTTCTCCTTTTTCACTGACCCTCTACTTTACCAAGCATGATATCCTTCCCCAGGGAACAGTCCCTTCTAACAATATGACCAAAGTAGGTGAAATGAAGCCTGGCCATTCTTTCTTCCAAGAAGCATTCTGGCTGCACTTCTCTCAGGACAGATTTGTTTGTTCTGCCAATCCATGGTATTTTCAGTATTCCTCACTAATACCATAATTCAAAAGCATCAACTCTTCTTTAGTTTTTGTTATTCATTGTGCACCTTTCATGTGCATATGAGGCAATTGAAAGTACCAAGGCTTGGGTCAGGTACACCTGAGACTTCAAATTGACATCTTTGATTCTTAACACTTTGAAGAGGTCTTCTGAAGCACATTTGCCCAGGTCAATATGTTGTCTGATTTCTTGATTGCTCCTTCCGTGGGTGTTGATTGTGGATCCAAGTAAAATGAAATCTATGACAACTTCTCCATTTATTGTGATGCTTGTTACTGGCCCACCTGTGAGGATTTTTCTTTTCTTTATGTTGAGGTGTAATCCATACTGAAGAGTATAATATTTGATCTTCATCAGTAAGGGAAAAAGGATAGGGCCATCCAGTTCTGTAATAATTGGCCAGTGAAACCTTGCAAATAGCAGTGAAATACAGGAGTATGGATATTATCCTATCACTGACAGTGTTGTATTTCAGCATAGATCTTGAAATGTTCATTCTGACAATGAATCCAACATGATTCTTCTATAATTTGTCATTTCAGTCATTGTAGACCTATGATTGTCTGATTCAAAATGGCCAATACCAGTCTATGTCTAGAATATCAATCTTCAGGTGTTCCATTTCATTTTTGAAAACTTCCAATTTTCCTGTATTCATACTTTTCACTTTCTATGCTGTGATTGTTAATGAATGTTTGCAGCTGTTTCTTATCATTTTGAGTTGTGCTACACAAGTAAATGAAGGTTTGAAGAGCTTTCTTCCATTCCTGTCATTAAGGTTGACTCTACTTTGAAGAGGCAGCTCTTTCCCTGTCATATCATGAGAGCCTTCCAACTTGAGGGACTTGCTTATCTTCTGGCTTATTTTATATCAGAAAAGGTTTTGCTGTTATTAATAAGATTTTCACTGGCCATTTTTAAAGAAATATTGTCAAGTAAATTTTCCTAGTCTGTCTTAATCTGGAAACTTCACTGAAACCTGTCCACCATGGATGTCTCTGCTGGTATTTGAAATACTGGTGGCATAGCTTCCAGCATCACACCATACAAGTCACCACAGTACAACAAACTGACAGATAACCGTAGTCATCTACAGTATAAAAAAGAGAAGAGGTTCTAAAACTTTGAGTCTTTTTAATCATTATTTTTTTAAAATGGATCAGAACAGGTTGTCAGTTTCTTTGTGCTTGTAATGCTGATTTCTTCTTATGAGATCTTGCTTACATCTTGGGAATTGTATCTTTTTTTTTTTTTTTTTTTACTTCTTAGTCTTTCATTCCAAATTTTTTGCTATCTATTATGCTCTCTCTAATGTAAATGGAAGGGATACAATAGTGAACAAGCAAACACATCCCCCATGAATTTAGAACTTTTATTTATACATATATTTACATAATTTCTCACTGCTTAATGCAGTACTTTGCTAAGAACTGTTAGTTTTATGAGGAGGCATACACTTGGCTAAGTTACTATTTTCCTAGAACTTGTATGGAGAAACTGGAATTGATGGTCATTCTTTTTCTTATTTTCCAATGTCTTATACCAAGGTAAGTTATGTTAAACTAGATTTCTTTCTGCTTTTAAATCAAGACTCTGAGAGTCTTGTGTGTAGTACTCTCTGCCAGTTTTTCATCAAGCAGGGCTGCTCCTGTCTTCCACATTCATCTATTCTATCCCACAGCCAATTTCACCCTCCCTTATCAAATCATGTCTTCCTCTGACTCAGCATTCCATCTTATGCTTGGCTGTCTTCTTTTTCTCAGAGATTAGCGAGGAGTGATATGAAACCAAGTGGTGTTTAAATTGCAGACACTTGTCTGAGGATAAATAACTGAAACAAGAACTATGTTTATATTGTATGTTTGCATAGCAAATATGTTTTAATATGTTATGAGAAATAAGTTTCAGATTATTCTGAAATAATAATTCTGATGTCAATATCATATAAAATTAGGAGAATACTGAAAGCAAGACAGAGAAAAATGAGTTGACTACTCACCAGAAGGCTGGCAGTTCAAACCCACCAGCCACTCCTCGGAAGGAAGGTTGGGCAATCCTACTTCCGTAGTGATACTGCCTCGGAAACCCA
>NW_006921720.1:1175911-1176486 GCF_000298275.1 Orycteropus afer afer
TTGATAGGCTTGAAAGTCTACCATATTCACTTTCTTTTTCACATTTTTCCCCATCTTTCTCATTCTTCTCACTTCTCTCTGTAAATGTCCATCCAGTGCGTTCCATCTTTCAGTGTCTCTCTTTCTTTTCTACATTTATTTCAGAGGTGAATATAAACACCTAAAACAAAATAAATGTGAAGTCATTTTTATTTTCAAAATATACCAAAAAACAAAATCCAAACTCACTGCCTTCGAGTCGATCCCTACTCACAGTGACCCCTCCTTGGGTTTTTGAGGTGATATCTCTACGGATTAGATTGCCCAATCTTTCTTACATGGAGTGGTCGGTGGGTTTGAACCACCAGCCTTCTGGTTAGCAGTCAACTGCCTTAAGCACTACACTACCAGAGCTCCTACAGTAGAATATAATACCTTCCAAAGCACAGGAACTGAAAATGTACAGCATTTTATTTAACTATGCCTTGTAAGTCCAGTGTTCTGTTTGCCCAGAGGAGAATTACACATATTGGGTAAGAGTGATACCATTGTTTAGGAAGTCTTTATCTTAGGGGTTGAGGAGGTCTAATGGGGTA
>NW_006921720.1:1176586-1194262 GCF_000298275.1 Orycteropus afer afer
GTTTGCCCAGAGGAGAATTACACATATTGGGTAAGAGTGATACCATTGTTTAGGAAGTCTTTATCTTAGGGGTTGAGGAGGTCTAATGGGGTAGTACCTAAGGCATTGGACTGCTAACCAGGTTGGCAGTTCAAACCCACCAGCCACTCCACAGAAGAAAGACTAGGCAATCTACTTCTGTAAAGATGTAGAGCTTCAAAAACCCAGAGGGGGTCGCTATGTGTCAGAATCAATTCGATGGCAGTGAGTTTGGTATTTGGGTTTTTCTATCTACGAGTTGGATGCTATAACTATATCTTCTGCAAGTTTACCAGAAGATATTCAGAATTTCTTGAAAGCTCTTTTGGTTCCTTCTTTACAAGGGCATCTTTAGACAGTCAAAAGCAAAGAAGTGAATTAGTGCCAACTTCCATTCTCTGTTGCCAAAAACAATTTTTGGTTGTGTGAGAATTACCATCAGGAATGAGATATATTGGCTTCTAGTCCTGGTTCCACTATTTATATTAGGAATCATGTGATGCTAATCAAATCACTTGACCTCTAGTTAGATTACCTCTTCACCTTACTACACCAGGGACTTTTGGTGCTCTAAGAAAGAGCCTTATTTTATTAGAGTCCAAAGATCTTAATGTTTAAAGGTGAAGCCTCTGGGGCTACATTGCCTGGGTTTGAGACCAACTCTATACTTATTAACTGTGTGACTTGAGCACTTAATATCTCTCACCTCAGTATATCAGTTACGTTACGTGCCGTCGAGTCGGACCCGACTCATAGTGACCCCTCCTTGGGTTTCCGAGGCAGTATCACCATGGAAGTAGATTGCCCAACCTTCCTTCTGAGGAGTGGCTGGTGGGTTTGAACCACCAGCCTTCTGGTTATCAGTCAAGAGTATAATAACAATAGTAATGTATTCTCACCAGATTGTGAAACTTCAATGTGCTATTACATACAAAGTGCTCAGGACAGTGGCTTGCACAAGAAATATTAGCTGCTATCTTTTTTCTCTTCATTTATTATGTAGCCTAATAGCTGAATTTCATTGTTGGAGATCAACATGTGTTTGCAGAGAAGAAATTAGAATTGGTAGACACATTGGTCTCTATGTTTGAATCTCTATGTTTGAGCAGAAGTTCAGCTAGGGGAAAGATATCTCAAATATCCTAGGAATAGTTGCTTAATGGAAGACCTCCCTATTGTGCCACTTCTCACTGGACTCTTTTTGGAAGCAACAGACTTGAATCTTTTCTATTAATTGAAGGTTTTGTTAATAGAACTATTCCAAAACTAAAGAAATTGCAGATTCTGCTCTCCAAAGACTCCCTAGATCTGTAAAGAGTATGAAGCCTCAAATTCACCTATTATTTTTTTGTTCTTTCTTTCCCATCTCATTTTTAGTTTCCCTTCTGTGAGAGAAGTCAGTTTTTCATTTATTTTTTTTTACAATTGGAGAAAGCAATACACGAAGACAGATAAGGCCAGAGTAAAGAGTCCTAGCAACACTCTCAATTCCTGCCTTTCTCCCTGGTCTATACCACCTTTCTAAACATCAATTTAAGTGAACTCTTTTTTTTTCTCTATGTTTCACCACAGCATACATATGTGATAGCTAGACCTATTTGTTTTTTAGGGTTTGGGTAACAACTATTGATTTCAAAGGAAAAATGAATATTCTGCTGATAAAAGTTGTACACTGCTTAGAGAATCTCAAATTACTTCTAAACACAAGTGTCCATTTATCTTATTATGTGTATAATGTAATGCACAGGTACATAAAGTCAAAATTTTACATTTAAAAAAATTTTCCCCTTGCCAATGCTATATAAATTAGAATCCTGGATAAAATTCCCTGTAAGAGATCCATTATGACTTTCTTCATAAATGTCAAACAGATCCACCTTATATGACAAGACAGCAGAGCAAATGAATAATATTAATATTAATATTAATAATAATATTTATTATTTCATTTATATTTAAAGAGAAAAATCCTTGGTTTATTACAACAGGAGATTTGTTATCTATAGAAAGGCAATGTTGCACAGTGGAAGGTCCATAGGCTTTGGGGTCTGAGAGATTTGAGTTTGAAGGCACTATTTTAGTCAAGTTATACTATCCCTCAGAACCCCAATTTTTCATCTGTAACATGGAGATAATACCGTGTTATTATGGGAATTAGAAATAATTATACTTAGCACTCTGTCAACCATGTATACCTGTGTGTGTGTGTGTGTGTTTGTAAAAATGTGTGTATAATAGTTCTTCTTATTATATTGATAATATTAAGTTATATACACTCAGTGTCCCTTGAGTACAAGATAAAAGTCAAAATTCTGCTAGTAGATTTTAATCTAACATGAATTTTTTACTGGTCAACAATACTGTTTTCTTATTTAGTCGTGTTAGTATTCAGCTAGTTTATTCACCATTTTCTCAAAAATAAAATTTATTTATTTATTTTTAAATTTATGTATCTTCCATATAGTATTTGCTTGTAATGTTGAATATATAATAGTGAGCAACTGGATGTATGATTTGGCTTAAATTTTGAAAGCAAAACTCTTTATGATCATTATTCTAAAGGCTCCTTTATTTAACTGCTAGAATTTTCAGTGACCCACCGACACAAGTGAAAAACTCTGATAAAATATTCACTCATTTGAGGACTTCAGAATAAGAAAATGCACACAGTACATATATCGTTGGTCATGCTAATTCATGGAAATGCCATAAATATGCCACATCAGAGTTCAATTTAAATCTCCACTGCTTTTTAAACTTTACATTTCCACTGACCTCCTCTAAATGTTGGACTTCTGGATCCCTTCTCTTTTCTAATTCACGTTCCCCAAGTAAGTCTCAGAAAAAGTGTACTCAAGTGTAAATTAACCTTCATATAACAAATTTTATCATGTACATTGTTAGGTGCTGTCGAGTTGGTTCTGACTCATAGTGACCCTATGTACACTAGAACGAGATACTGTCTGGTCCTGTGCCATCCTCACAATCATTGCTACACTTGAGCCCGTTGTTGCATATATCAATGTCTAGAGAATTTATTGATTTGGGGATAATGTCAACCAAAGATAAAAAGCTTAGCAGCATAACGACTAGGAGGAAATGAGGCAATCTGAAACAATTAAAGTCTAATAAGATACTTTGAAAACAATTTAATACATGGAACTTTTCCACCCAACTGGTCTTCCCTTACTTAATTCAAAATTTGCCTCCTTCCTTTCCCTAACACTCTTAATTCTTCCTGGTTATCCCTTTGTCTCAGTTGTGTTATCTTTTTTTTGTTTCCTTTGTGTTTACATGAATAATTATAAATTCTTCAGGGTAAAGATATTTTCTATATCTCTGGTTTTAAACCTCTGAACAAGGTAATCATATAATTCATTACTATCTGATATAATAAATACTTATTTATTATCAGTCTTCCCCATTAGAATATAAGATCCATGAAAAGAAAACTGTCAGTCTTGTTCATTATTGTATCCTGGAGTAAATTGGGCACTCAAGATGAGTACCTACAATAAGCTAAGTACTGTTTGAGGCTGATGATGAAGAGTTGATGGATAAGACTGAAAAAGCACCTACTCTCATAAGTTTTCATTCTAGTATATAAAATGGGAACAAATATGTATACTATGTCACCAGTTAGGAAAAGTGGTACCAACAAGAAAGCAAGGCACAGGGGTAGAGAGTGGGAGTGTGGGATGGTGTTTTAGGTAAGGTGACAGAGAAATGCCTCTGAGAAGTGATATTTGTGCTGATACCTAAATAAAGTGAGCAAGTAACCATCCGAGAACCATTCAGGAATTCAAATTGTTATGGCAAAGTTATCAGCAACTGCAAAGGCTCTACAGCAGGAATACATTTGGCATGTTTAACAGAAGAAAAGGACTCCTTGGATGTTACAAACAGTTACGCACTTGGCTGCTAACTGAAAAATTTCTTCTTCAAGTCAGAGGCACTTGAAAGAAAGGCCTGGCAGTCTACTTTGAAAATATCAGCCACTGAAAACCCTACGGAGCACAGTTCTACTCTGACACACATGGATCACCATGAGTCAAGTCAATTCTAGGACAACTGTTTTTTTTGTTGTTTTAACAGAAAGAAAGTAAATGAGGGAGTACTGGGGAAAGTTATAAGAGACAACTTTGGAATAATTAAAAAAGGGCCAGATCATGTAGGGTATTGCAGTCACCTGCAAAAGGGTTTGGATTTTATTTTGGGTGTGCTGGGGACTCACTGACTGAATAAATAGTCAAATAACTGAGTCAATGAAGCCCAAATATGGTGTGATCCAACTACATTTACTTAGGAAAAATTAACTGATTAGTTGCTATAATATAATTTTCTGCAATCTAATCATATCATCTATCAAAATCCAAAAGAAGTCTGATCAATTAATATGAATCAAGCCTAAGGGCTAGGCTCACTGGAGCAAATGATGAGGACCATAGCTCAACTGAGTGTGCAACTAAATGCAAGTTCATTACCTAGTCCCTCCAAAGCAAGAGAGTGGTAGTGTAGGCAAAATAGAAATGTGCCAAGATGATACACTTGAAAGCAGCTATGGAAGTGACAGTAAATATCTCTAAAGTGAATAGACTTACACACTCTGAAAACTTTATTTCTTTCACTTTTCTTTTTCATTGTTCAGCACAATTTTGCTAACACTTTCAAGGGCACTACAGTAAAATTCTGGAGGACAATTTTCTCAATAGACCAATTGCATCCCAAGTATTTTAGCAGAGAAAGAGTATGTATAGAAGTTAACCACACAGGCTCTGGGGTCAAACCATTTTTGAAACCAACAGGATGACCTTGGGCACGTTAAATTGTCATTGCCACAGAGTCTACATTGATAAGCTGGAAAAACAAACATAATCCTCATCATGCAATTATAAGTGTTAAATGAGATAATTCATGTAATGTACTGAATAGAGCCCCTGGTACATGATAATTGTTTAAGAAACATTGACTTTTATTTATTTATTTATTTTGCAACCAAGAAAAGATAGCATTTTTCCTGAAATTCAGCCTTATATAGACTATCTACAAGTTTCTAAAAGCTAAGTTGGTAATTAACCTAAGACAAAAGACACATCCTATTTTCTCTTTAAGAAGACATATGGTGCAGTGGTTAAGTGCTCAGCTGCTAACCAAAAGGTCCATAGTTGGAACCTAATAGCCACTCTTCAGGAGAAAGTGAGGCAGTCTGCCTCCATGAAGATTAACAGCCTGAAAACCCTATAGGACAGTTTTACTCTGTCCTAGAGGGTTCCTCTGAGTTGAAATTGTCTCATGATGGCAGCGGGTTTGGTTTTGATTCTCACTTTTAGTAATTCACAACAAATCATTATAATCAGTGATAAAAGTCATGACATTGTCAGAAGCAGTAATACATAGATCGGAGGGAATATGGAATTATGAAAACTTTTAAGGTCTGAATCCAGAAGACCCTATCTTGAACTTTAGCTCAGCTACCTACTTTATGGGAGCTCTGGTAGCATAGTGGCTAAGGCACTTGACTGCTAACCAGAAGGCTGGAGGTTCAAACCCACCAGCCACTCCCCGGAAGGAAGGTTGGGCAATCCTACTTCCGTAGTGATACTGCCTCGGAAACCCAAGGAGGGGTCGCTATGAGTCAAGGCTGACTCGATGGCACATAACAACAACAACAACAACCTACTTTATAATGATTCTACAGAGGTTATATAAGCTTTGTGTTCTTGATAGCTCTTTTGGTTCTCTAGTGCCACTCTAACAGACAACACCACAAATGGGTGGCTTTATCTCTGGAAGGGATTTATCTCTTCCAGTTTTGGAGGCTAGAAGTCTGAGTTCAAAGTGCCAGCTCTAAGGCTTGGGTGATAGCCCCTTGACCTTGGGCTTCAGCTCTGTCTCTTGCTCCTGGCCCACTGGGAGTTATTTTACAATATGATGAAATTGAAAGAAACTGAGAAGGAAAAGTTAGAGGCTTCTCTTAGAAAGCTGCTTGATGCTGAGGCCGACAAATTCAAGGTCAACAAGTAATATGGTACAGTCCCAAAATTATCAAGCAACACAGCAGGCCACTATTTAAACAGTCCCAGGATCAATAGACAAAATGGCAGACCACTGAGGGCTCAGCCAAATGCAGGCTCCAGAGGTAACAAGAAGCTAGAGACTTTTCTCAAAGCTGCTTCTTATATATAGGAAGCTGACCACATCCATGAGGCAGCTACTTAGCCACACACAGTAGATTCCACAATGGAGTATATTATCAGTCTCATCATGAGGAATAACTACATCCAGCTGCCCAGCCACCCAAAAGCAGGCCCAGCCAAGGTTGAAACATAACCTTAACTACCACAATGGATTTAGCTATAAAATGAGGGTGTTGATAATATCTCTCTTTAAGGTTTTTACATGAATTTAAAGTGATGATATAAATAAAAGTCCTTTGAAATCCATATAATCCTAATCAGTTGTTAGTTATTGCTTACCAAAGTTTTTGATCTCTTCAATGGTAATCAAAAGAGAGTTTAAGATGAAAAGGTACATAGTTCTGGCATTTGCCCTCTGAAGTAGAAGAGAAGTAGTGTTGTTTCTCTCTTTAGATTGCTAATACGTAATGTTCATTGATTTTCTGGTTTCCCTCTCTCTCTCTCTTTCTCTCCCTCTTTGTCTCCCTCTCTCTCTCGAGGATACACACACACACACACACACACATATATGTATATATATACCAGAAATGAATTTTAATTAGGAAAATAGAGAAAACCCTATTGGATCTGGTCTCATGTTCAAGGTGTTGGTTTACAATGTGATAAAACTAAAAGGAACTGAGAAGGAGAAACTACAAGGTTAGAGTGGTGCCTATATTTCATAAATTTAACTTTTTTCATAGTGGTAACTTGGAGAAAAGCTCTAGATATCCTATTCTTGACATTAGTTTGGCAAGCATATAGCACAGATGTGGCAGAGAGAACATTAAGGCTAATTTTATAACATCAATCTGTTGTCATCAGTATACAAATAAAATTAAACCCACATTGACAGATCAAATTACTAAAGGGAGACGTGTGCATTAGAAAGGAGTGGAGGCTAGCAAACATAAACCCTGATGACACCTGAGATGAACTGTTGAGTGTCAGTGTCTAAGGCCCCCTCAGGATGTTGTGTACCTGAAATTTTCATTCAACTGGAGATTCTAACCAATTATGTAATGTTTCTGATCCAAGTGGAAATCTAAGCATCTGTAGAAAAGTGACCGTTATGACCTGATGGACGCAGCTGTGAGATTTGTGTCATGGCCTCTGCAAGGATTCTAGCCACATTTCCTTTGAGTGCCACACATCTTTAACAAATGACACTCCAGGACCTTACTATATGCAAAAGCAGACCCCAAGTCTGCAAGCAGGTGGCTTTTGGAAAACCAAAAGCCAACTCCTCGATCCCCAAAGTAGAATTTTAAATGCAACCAGACATAAAAGAAGAAATGGCAAAGCAGTATCTCTAAGCCAAAGCTAGTACCCATCACCCATGCAGGACTTAGACCATTTATTCTACCATGACTTTTTTTTTTTAAAGAAGTTTACACAAATAAATTTATTTAATAAGTAACATAAGATAGCAAAAATACTTCACAGAGTGTATTGTTCCAGTCTGTCTTTCTTCATGAGACCTTGTCCCATAAATCACCATCTACTTTCTCTAATTTTTTCAGTTACACCCATTGAATTTCTTACCCTCTGAAGGAACAAGCATAAAAACAAGAAGTCCTGATTATTTCTCCCTTTCTTGAAATATTTCCCCTATTCCTTTTAAGCTACCAACCCATTTAGACAGGTGAGAAGATAGATGGGGTAGGTAAACAAGAATATATCCAAAACCAAGGATAGATTTAGTGCTACAAAATTATCCACATACATTACAGAAGTAACAGAAGACAAGTTTGGAGTAGCTTCTCAGAGACAACCAAACACCTTGAGGGAGAGAATCACCAGGCCTGTGGCCTTGAGACTGTAGTCTCAGAAGATATCATGTTCAATTGGCACATATAGTATATAAAAATCTTGTTGTCCATCCTGCTTTGGTGAGTAGCAATTGGGGTCTTAAAGCTTTGGAGCAGTCACCTAAGATGCAACTGTTTGTCTCCTCTCATCTGGAGCAAAGAAGAGGGAAGAAAATCAAAGTCATGTGGAACCAATTGGTCCAAAGATATGCTAGACCACAAGGACCTCAACCCTCATGAGCCTGAGACCAGAAGAACTAGATGGTACCTGGTTACCAATGCCATCCACTTGGAAAGGGATAAAAATTGGAGATACTGGATAGAGTGGGAGGAAAAATGTGGAACAAAATTCAAAAACAGAATAATGACCAGAATTACTGGTTGAATAGAGACTGGTGGAACCCCTGAGACTATAGCCCCAGGTTATCATTTGGGCATGGAAATGGAGTCACTTCCATGGATTAACTGTCAGCCAAACAGTAGAAAGACCTACAAGCAGAACACCTACCCCTGGGAGATGCGCCGCTTAGATCAATCACCCATGAGACATCAGAGGGGCAACATTCACATACAGAAAAACCTGGACAGACAGGAATGCATAGACAAGAAGGGCACAAGGAAGGGGTAGTCACAGGGAGGAGAGAAGAAGAGAGATTTTTATGGTTGGGGATTGTGATCAGGGCCATGAAATCAAGTGTGAATAAACTATTGAGAGTAAAACAAACCTGCTCTATAAATTTGCACCCAAATCACTAATCATTCTGTGTGTGTGTGTGTGTGTGTGTATGGGAGCTCTGGTGGCATAGTGCCTAAGGTATTTGACTGCTAACCAGAAGACTGGTGATTCAAGCCCACCAGCCACTCCTTTGAAGGAATACTGAGCAATCTACTTCCATAGAGATACCACCTTGGAAACCCAAGGAAACGTTGCCATGAGTCTGAATCGACCAATGACAGTGAGTTTGGTTTATGTATGTATATATACATATATATATATACACATACATACATACATATATGTGTATATACATGCATGTGTGTGTGTGTGTGTGTATACACACACACACAAGCATACACATATAGTGGATTCACTATTTCCCTGTCCTCCTCACCCAGCCTAGATTTCACTTCCTTTTGTAACTTCCTTAGAATTTCTACTTCCCAAGATTATGTCTTAACTGTTTCTTTCTGGACCTTTCTCCTGCACTTTACACACTATATCTTGAAATTGTCTGCTGGTTTTTCTTTTCTTTCTCCCCCAGCCTCCATTTCATTTCTTTTTTATTACCATTTTCCCATCTCACTTCATACTTATCTTTTTTCTGTCTCATCCATCCTTTTCATTTTTCTCTAGTTCTTCTGATTTTTGTTCCTTAGAAGTAGGCATTTCCAATAGTTCTGTTTTGGGCTCCATTCTCTTCTATACATTTTCTTCTTATTTCTCTAAATATCATAAGTTAACATTAGTATCTGCCATATATGTCTAGTCTACCAGAGACTTATAACCAAAAAAATTATCATTAACATTATGTTTATCCTAAATCAGGCCCTTTTTCCCATAAAACTTTTTGTATATGAGAGATTCCATTTGTACTCTACTCTTTCCGCATTTTAAATACTTTAAAAACCTTTAGATATTCTCACCTCTCCAACCATCATATCATTTCTTCAAATACCATACATCTTTTATTGCCTACTTTATGATAGAAAATTGCTCAAATACATTATCCAGAAATATCTTATCATCACTACTCAAAAATCTTAATACTAGGAAAAACTGAGCTCTGCTTTGCAGCCAGCTGAATTTTGAACTCTGTTCAAAGTGTTCCAATACATATGATTTCTGCATACCAAGTTGGTCTATCTGTATGATTACCAGTAGTTTATGAACTTCTACACTACTAAAAGTTGAACTTCAGTTCAACTTGTCTGTTGTTGTTGTTGTTCTTGTTAGGTGCCATCGAGTTGGCTCTGACTCACAATGACCCTATGTACAACAAAACAAAACACTGCCTGGTCCTGTGCCAGCCTCACAATCCTTGCTATACCTGAGCCCATTGTTGCAACTGCTGTGTCAATCCATCTCATTGAGGGCCTTCCCCATTTTCATTGACCCTCCACTTTACCAAGCATGATATCCTTCTCCAGGGGATGGTCCCTTTTGACAACATGACCAAAATAGGTGAGATGAAGTCTGGCCATTCTTGCTTCCCAGGAGCATTCCACCTGCACTTCTACCAGGAGAGATTTGTTAGTTGTTTTGGCAGTCTATGGTACTTTCAGTATTCTTTGCCAACACCACAGGTTGAAAGCATCAACTCTTCTTTGGTCTTTCTTATTCATTGTCCAGCTTTCACCTGCATATGAGACAACTGAAAATACCCTGGCTTGGGTTGGGCACACCTTAGTCTTCAAGGAGATATCTTTGCGCTTCAGCACTTGAAAGAGGTCTTTTGCAGCAGATTTGCCCATTGCAATACATTGTCTGATGTCCTGACTAGTGTTTCCATTGGTGTTGATTGTGGAACGAAGTAGTATGAAATCTTTAACAACTTCAGTCTTTTCTCCATTTATCATGATGCTGCTTATTGGTCCAGTTGTGAGGATTTTCATTTTCTTTTTATTGAGATGTAATCCATACTGCAGAGTGAAGTCTTTAATCTTCATCAGCAAGTGCTTCAAGTCATCCTCAGGTTTAGCAACCAAAGCTGTGTTGTCTGCACATTGCAGGTTGTTAATGAGTCTTCTTCCAGACCTGATGGCACATAGTCCAGCTTCTCAGATTATTTGTTCAGCATACAGATCAAAAAAGTATGGTGAAAGGATACAACCCTGATGTACTCCCTTCTTCATTTTAAACCATGCAGTGTACCCTTTTTTGTTTGAACAACAGCCTCCTGGTCTACGTACAGGTTCCTAATGAGCACAATCAAGTGTTCTGGAATTCCCATTCTCCTCAATGTCATCCACAATTTGTTATGATCCACACAATTGAATGTTTTTGCATAATCAATAAAACACAAGTAAATATCTTTCTGGTATTCTTTGCTTTCAGCCAAGATCCATCTGGTATCATCAATAATATCTCGTTCCACATCCTCTTCTGAATCCAGCTTGCATTTCTGGAAATTCCCTGTCAATATACTGCTGCAATCATATTTGAATTACCTTCAGCAAGATTTTACTTGTATGTGATATTAATGATATTGTTCGATAATTTCCACATTCTGTGGAATCACCTTTCTTTGAAATGGGTACAAATATGGGTCTTTTCCTATCAGCTGGTCAAGTAGCTGTCTTGCAAATTTCCTGGCATAGACAAGTGAGTGCCTCCAGCAGGGCATCTGTTTGTTGAAACATCTCAAAGGGTATTCCTTCAATTACTGGAGCCTTGTTCTTTGCCCATTTCTTCAGTGCAGCTTTGACGTTTTCCTCTGGTACCATTGGTTCTTGATCATATGCCACCTCCTAAAATGGGTGAACATCAATCAGTTATTTTTGGTGCAGTGACTCTGTGTATTCCTTCCATCTTCTTTTGATGCTTCCTGCATCATTCAATATGTTGCCCATAGAATCTTTCAATATTGCAACTCAAGGATTGATTTTTTTTCTTCAGTTCTTTCATCTTGAGAAATGTTTACTGTGTTTTTCCCTTTTGGTTTTCTTACTCCAGGTCTTTGCACATTTCATTATAATAATTGGCTTTGTCTTCTCGAGCTGCTCTTTGGAATCTTCTGTTCAGCTCTTTTATCTTGTCATTTCTTCCATTTGTTTTAGCTACTCTCTATTCAATGGCAAGTTTCAGTCTCTTCTGACATCCATTTTGGTCTTTTATTCCTTGCCTGTCTTTTTAATGATCTTTTTCTTTCTTCATGGATGATATTCTTGATGTCATCCCACAATTCCTCTAGTTTTCGGTCATTGGTGTTCAATTCATAAAGTCTATTCTTTAGATGGTCTCTAAATTCATGAGGGATATAATCAAGGTCATATATTGGCGCTGGAGAACTTGTTTTAATTGTCTTCAGCTTCAAGTTGACTTTGCATATGAGAAACTGATGCTCTGTTCCACAATCAGCTCCTGGCTTTGATTTGGCTGAAGATGTTGAGCTTCTCTATCACCTCTTGCCACAGATGTAGTTGATCTGATTCCTGTACTCCACCTGCAAAGTCCACGTGTATAGCCACTGCTTGTGTTGTTGAAAAAAGGTATTTTCAATGAATAAGTCATTGGTCTTGCAAAATTCTACCATGCAATCTCCAGAGTTATTTCTATCACTAAGGCCATATTTTCTAATGACTGGTGATTCTTCTTTGTTTCCAACTTTGGCATTCTAGTCACCAGTGATTATCAACACATCTTGATTGCATGTTTGGTCAATTTCAGACTGCAGAAGTTGGTAACAATCTTCAGTTTCCTCGTCTTGGGCTTTGGTGGTTGCTGAGTAAATTTGAATAATATTAGTATTAACTAGTCTGCCTTGTTGTTGTTGTTATGTGCCACCAAGTCAGACCCTACTCATAGTGACCCCTCCTTGGGTTTCTGAGGCAGTATCACTACAGAAAAAGATTGCCCAACCTTTCTTCCTAAGAGTGGCTGGTGAGTTTGAACCACCAGCCTTCTGGTTAGCAGTCAAGTGCCTTAGGCACTACACTACCAGAGCTCCTAGGTGTATGGATATTATCCTATGACTGACAACATTGTACTTCAGGATAGATCTTGAAACATTCTTTGTGACAGTGAATGCCACCCGATTCTTCTTCAATTTGTTATTCCAGGCATAGTATATCATATGGCTGTCTGATTCAAAATGGCCAAAGCCAATCCATTTTAGCTCACTAATGCCTAGGATATCAATCTTTATGTGTTCCATTTCACTTTTGACAACTTTCAATTTTCCTAAATTCATACTTAATACATTTCATGTTCTGATTATTAATTGATGTTTTCAGCTTCCCATTTTGAGTCATGCCACATCAGCAAGTGGGAGTCCTGAAAGCTTTGCTCTGTCCACATCATTAAGGTCAGCTCTACTCTGAGAGGGCAGCTCTTCCGCAGTCATATTTTGAGTGCCTTCTGAACTGAGTGGTGCATTTTCCAGCACTATTTTGGATAGTGTTTTAGGGCTATTCATAAAGTTTTCTAGTAATATATCAGACAGTGTTTCACTGCTATTTGTAAGGTTTTCACTGGCCAGTTCTTTGAGAAGTGGACGGTCCTTTCCTTCTTCTGTGTCTGTCTTAGTCTGGAAGCTCCACTGAAGCCTGTCCACCATGAGTGACCCTGCTGGTATTTGAAATATCGGTGACATAGCTTCCAGCCTCGCAGCAACATGCAAGCCACCACAGTATGAGAAACTGACAGATGAATGGTGGCAAATATAGAGAATATATTTTATTTTGTTAATTCACAAATGTTTAATCAAATGAAATTGTATTTTAGTTGTAAACATTCTAAGCTGATAGGCATGATATTTTATGAAATTGATATTTTAATGTGTCAATTTAGCTATTGAATATTAGGAATAATTCTGAAATTGAACTGTCTTTTTGAGAAGCTATCTATCATTTCTATGACAGATTCCAAGAACCTCTATAATTTTCTGTGTAATAGTGTGGATTCTGACTCCCTGCCCCCCAGATATAGGATATGAATGCTTAACTAATTGCATCCCAGTTCCTGTAACACTCCAATCCATGCTTTCTATTTATTTTTTAATTTAGATAGATAGAAAGTCTCCTTCCCCAACTTGCCTCAAAATCATCCCCTTAATAGTTTGCACTTGCAATGTTAATAGATATTCTCATAGATAGAAATGGAAGTATTCTTCTATGTACCTGAAATAATGAAGTGTCCTAGTTGAGTTTTAAAAGTAATGTTTAGAACTAAGTTAATCTCCAACTAATACTTGAAGGTTGACTTTATAGGAAGCTGAGTTTTTCTAAATGCCATTTCGTATAACTACTGAGTTAAGAAAAAACCAGAATGAGAACAGAGGGCATTTGAGAAATCAGAAACTCTATTGGCAGGCACTGAAAATAAGCACCTACTTGCTTCGACTTTTCTGTTTAAAAAAGTGATAAATTCCATGGAAGACTGAGGAGTTGCCAGAAAAGTCTTTCTGCTGGCAGTGTGTGCAGGATGTGATCAAATTCTTTAACAGGATGTTGGAGATAAACGACCTTCAACAATAATAACCAAGTAATAAATTAGCCTTCCCAGCTGCTAGTGCATAATCACAATAGCCAAATATTACATGAAAATTAACTCCATGACAGATAGTAATCATGGTAACTGTTTTGATTCTCTACTGCTACTCTAACAGAAAATACTACAAATGTGTGGCTTTTAATGAACAGGGATTTTAGTCTCTTACAGTTTAAGAAGCTAAAAGTCCAAGTTCAAAGTGCCCCCTCTAGGGGCAGGGTGAAAAGCCCTCGACCTTGGGCTTCAGCTCTGCCTCTTGCTCCCAGCCCACAGAAGCTGGAGGCTTTTCTTAGACAGCTTCTGGCTGCTGAGGCTAACAACCCAAGGTCAACAAATAAAATGGCACAGTTCCAAGATTACCAAACAACATGGCAGGCCACTAGTTCAAGTCCAGACACTCCCAAGACTGGCAGGAAACATGGTAGGCTGCTGACTGAAGACTTAGTGCAGTGTAGTATATTACATGGTATGGCTTTTCTAGCCACAGTCTTTGTAACTCCTACCGGATTACTGGGTAGAACCATGCAAAATAACCATCCTGGTTATTAAAGTCATCCACCTGGGGTATTTCTTTTGGAGTAGCATGAAGTAATCTCTGGGAAAGTTCACTCTCTCTCAGATGTATAGAGAACTCTAATGTTGGAATTGGTTGGTTTTCCATTCTGCCAGGCTTAAAATGAGCCCTCCCAGAGGCAGAAGGAATCTGACTACCAGCTGAGAGAGATATGCTGCTGAGAGAGAGATGCCTGGCAGAGAGATAGTGGCAATGGAACCAAGATACATGAGATCAAGTGGCAGGCTTACCTGGCCCACAGATGCAGAGGCCAAACCGAGAGACCAAGGGCCAGAGAAACATGTCTAAGGGTACAGCAGAGGGGAGACTGTCTTGACCAAAGAACTGTATCCTGAGCATTTTCCTGAAATTGAATTGTAGCCTGCTGCTTCCCTAATAAACACCATAATCTGTGAGTTCTGGTGGCCACTGCCGTGAATTATTGAACCCAGCAGAGAAGTGGTGGGGGCTATAGCAGGATGGTTTGTGTCAAGGTTGTTAAGACACCTGAAGGGTGGCAGCATGTCAGGCCTCATAAGAACCAGCCTTTGGCTGTGGATGGTGATTCTATCTTCCTCTTGTGAAATTAGAGGAGGTCAAAAGATGCTGCCTCCTTGTCCCTTTAGCACTCAGCTACATGCAGGATCCAAGCATGCCAAATAGCTGCAGAGATCAGTCTCAAATCTACCCTCAGCCTTAGGGATGAGGGTCTGGAAGCAGACCCACATCCCTAAGCCAGCTACTCAGCTGCTCCAGTAGATTCCACCATAGAGTTAATTACCAGTCTCACCATGGGGAATAACTACCTCCAGCTGCCTAGCCTCTCGAAACCAGGCCCAGGCAAGTTGACACACACCTTAACTACCACAGTAACTTAACATATTGATCACAACCATTAAAGGATAAAGTTGAGACCTGAAAAGAGCTTAGTCAAGACTATAGACATTTGAGAAAAAAGCTACTTTTGAAATTAGCACAGCATTATACAAAGTAATGAAAACAATTGTAAATCACATCTTAATACTGGAAAGCACAGGCATTTTCTGGTATATTTGATTGTCATTGCTATAGTTTTATTATCATTGTAATTGAGTAGGTACTGAGTCACTATACATAGTTATAAACCATTCATCAGCAGAAGACACATTCTCAAAGCTGAGTGTAGACTTTGGTTTTAGGAAGATAAAGGCAGAAGCCTTTCTCATATCCTTTCCTCTTTATCCCTTCTAATTTTCTCTCCATTCTTCTCTTTCTTTTTCCCATTGTTAATTGCACATAATTAAGAATTATTGAAGTTTATAGAAGTCATGTCATTAGTCCTTAAAATCTCTCAAAATTGTCCCATCACCTACAAAGTAAAGGCCAATCTTGAAAATGTGACCCTTAAGTTCCTGAAATAATAGGCAGGGATCCATTTCTCCAGCCACAATGTTTTCTACCTTCTTGGCTCATATATTATTCTCTGCAACTTCCATCTTCTTCACCTCACATTGTGTTTCCTTCTAACCTAACATATTGACATTATCATATTCATAACCCAGTCAAACTGAGCATTATCACATGGCATTATGAAGACCTGAAAATCCCTTCTAATAAAATGCATCATTTGCCATCTCATGGTTTAATTTCCTTCACTTTTCCACCAAAGTTCTTCTGTCAGTAACTCCAATGAATCCTCTGTTCAGTGTACAGAGGCAATGAGAGCTGCTACTAGTTTTGTATATATTTGTGCTTTATTTGATCTCAAAATTTTTCATGTGAGAATTTTTCTCATTTGTCATTAAGATAATTAACAGTTCTGATAAGAGAAATAAAGCCAACATTTAAAAAAAAAAATCTTAAAGCTATGCCTTGAATACAT
Organism: Orycteropus afer afer; assembly: GCF_000298275.1. Classification (NCBI taxonomy): domain Eukaryota; kingdom Metazoa; phylum Chordata; class Mammalia; order Tubulidentata; family Orycteropodidae; genus Orycteropus; species Orycteropus afer. The sequence goes on from NW_006921720.1 coordinate 1,193,214, forward strand.
TCAGTGTTCTACCCAATCTTCCTTCCAAGTTTCAGTAAATGGTATTGACCAAATGGCTGCATGACCAGTGATTCACTAAGAATAACCACTAACTTCTATTGCAGATACATTAACTTAAACTTTGAAAGTCTCTCTGAGACTTGTCATGGCTTTTGAGCCTTAAATGTTCTGTGTGAAATAAACAAAACAGAGCCATCAAAATACTTCCCTAATCCTTAAGGCAAATTGTTTTCATGTTATTGTTAGGTGCAGTCAAGTCAGCTCCAAATCATAGTGAACCTATGTACCTCAGAAAAAAACACTGCCCAGTCCTATGCCAACTCCATGATCCTTACTGTACTTGAGCCCATGGTTATAGCCATAGTCAATCAATCTTGTTGAGGGCCTTTCTCTTTTTCATTGACCCTCCATGTTACCAAGCATGATATCCTTCTCCAGGGAATTGTCCCTTCTGACAACATGACCAAAGTAACTAAGTAAACTAATTCATGGCTGTCTAATCAGATCTGACTCACAGCAAGCCCTCCTTGGGTTTCCAATGTGGTATCACTATGGAAGTAGATAGCCCACCCTTCCTTCCAAGAAGGCTGGTGGGTTTGAACAAGCAGCCTTCTGGTTAGCAGTCAAATGCCTTAGGTACTACACCACCAGAGCTCCCCATGACCAAAGTAGATGAGACAAGTCTGGCCATTCCTGTTTCCAAGGAGCATTTTGGCTATACTTATTCCAGGTCAGATTTGTTTGTTAGTTATTAAGCAGTCCATGGTACTTTCAGTATTCTTTGTCAACACCATAACTCAGAAGCATTGACTCTTCTTTGGTCTTCCTTATTCATTGTCCAGCTCTCACATGCATACGAGGTGACTGAAAATATCATGGCTAGTGTCAGGTGCACTTTAGTCCTCAAGGAGATATCTTTGCTCTTCATCACTTAAAAGAGGTCTTTTGCAGCCAATTTGCCCAATGCTATATGTCATCTAGGAGCTCTGGTAGCATAGTGCCTAAGGCCCTTGACTGCTAACCAGAAGGCTGGTGGTTCAAACCCACCA